>NC_137695.1:115592732-116075232 GCF_964034855.1 Anser brachyrhynchus
CCCCAGCACAAGAAGGACATGGCAGTATTAGAATGAGTCCAGAGGAGGGCCATTAAGATGATCAAAGGGCTGGAACACCTCTCCTACAAAGACAGGTTGAGAGAGTTGAGATTGTACGGCCTGAAGAAGAGAAGGGGCCTATAGGAAAGCTGGGGAGGGACTCTTTGTCAGGGAGTGTAGTGCCAGAAAAAGGGGTGATGTCTTTAAACTAAAGGAAGGTAGATTTAGATTAGACACATGGAAGAAATTTTTCATTCAGATGGTGGTGAGGCACTGGCACAGGCTGCCCAGAGAAGCTGTGGATGCCCCATTCCTGGAGGTGCTCAAGGCCAGGCTGGATGGGGCTTTGGGCAACCTGGTCTGGTGGGAGGTGGCAGTGGAGTTGGAACTAGGGGATCTTTTATACGACTTTTATTGTTACTACTTTTAAGTATATTTAGACTTTTTTTTTTCTTCAATCGCTATTGATTTATTCCATCTCTGTTTCACATTTACACTTAGGATAGATTCATGAGGTTTTACTTAACTTCACTCTTTTATCCACTATCAATTCTTTCCCATTTTATGTGTATCTTTGCTTAACAACTCTACTCTTTCAAAATCTCAGAAAATCTGTCACATTACAGCTGGTCCAGCAAGTCTAACATCTCTTTTGATGTTGCTGCTGTGGCTTAGGCAGAAGGTTATGTTAAGGAAGTAAAAAGTACTTTAACTTATTTTCATTTAGAGGATGGTAGCAGGTGTACAACCAGTGTAACCAGTTTCCTCACTCATTATTCTCTCTGATCTGACATAATGCAAATCTTGGAGTCACAAAGCTACAATGAAAAATGAAAGGTGGATTACACCGTTACACATGTAAAATGACTGCTTATGAACTCCTCTTATAGTAAAGATGTGCAAATGAATGGTATCAGTTTAAGCCAAGTTACATATCCGTTACCTTTTGGAAACATAGACTCTACTACAGCTATTACTGACTGCATGCAGCACTTGACAAAACTTAGTAACTTTTCTGTGATCTTCTGTCTACTTTTACCAGAGTCAGACTCGTAGTTAAAAGCAGGTAATGTTAGGATAAATGTGAAACCTCTGCACTGTCTCAGCTTTACCATAAAAGCCCCTTGTTTACAGGCAAACTTGCCAGGCCAGGGGAATGTAGGGAAAAATCTCAGTCCTGCTGCAGTGAGTGTTACACTGACATCAGCAAGGATAGGACCTCCCCTTCCATTTAGCTGATGGAAAACAGCACAAAGTGATTTTATTATATGACCGTCTGTGTCATGACATATAGTAGACTGGCAAATCTCAAGCAGTTATCTAAAGGTTTTATATCTAGAAGAAGGTTGGATTTTTGAACAAAAATATCATATTTTAGACAAAAAAAAAAAGACTTGGATATCAGCAAGAATTTGCTATTGAGGTTTGGAGTATGACAAAAAACATCTATGTCATGCATGAATCCTGATCGCTGTCAACAAGAAACCTTCCTGATAGCCCTAACACTTATTTACTGTATTCATATATTCAAATCTAATAGGCAAAAGCTGACTCAGCTTCAGATTACAGAGGAACTGCCAGCATCATTCAGCTATAATCAAACAGAAATACTTTCAGTCTTCATTTTGTTGTTATCCAATGACACAGATAGAATATAACCACAGCACGACATGTGTTGATGCTCCCTCAGTCCATTCCAGTATTCCCCTGTGAACAGCAAAACCTTTCATTTGGGGAAGATACATATTAAAGGTTGGCCAATTACCTTCTACTGTCATACTTGCCCCGTCAGATAACCCAGAGGGATTACAGTTCCAGCAATGTAATGCTCTCTTATAAGCTTAATTACATTCTAACACAGAAACCTTCAGCCACATTGTATTCAGTATGACTGTTTGCATAGTAGCTGGTCAGAACGTTACCTTTTAACTGATTATTTTTTTCTATTAAAAAAAAAAAAAAGTTTTGAGTTTAATTAAAACGAGCCTATTGCTTCAAGTCAGTTCTGGCAACAACGTTTCTTATGCAAGCCAGAAGTATCTGTGAGCCAGAGAAGCACCTGGAGAAAAGAGAGAAAAGCTTTTTGCATGAAATTCACCGTCCATTCTCCTCACCAGCACCACTAATTTCCCATACCCCTTCTTAACATCTCACATTTTCTTAGCACCTTGAATTCTCTGGCGGGGAAGGTGTACTCCCTTCCCCACTGATCAGCACTGGTGAGGCCATACCTGGAGCACTGGGCCCAGTTCTGCCCACCCCTACCAGTACAAGAGAGACATGGACATACTGGAGCTGGGCCAGTGAAAGACCAGGAAGATGATCAAGGAATTGGAGCATCTGTTATATGCGGAGAGGCTGAGGGACATAGAAATGTTCAACCTGGAGAAGGGAGGGCACAGGGGGATCTTATCAAAGTGGATTAACACCCAGGCAGGGAGAGTAAACAGGAGGGAGCCAGACTTTTATCAGCAGTGCCCAGACAATACACAACAACTGAAATGCAAGAAATCTTATATAAACATTAAAAAATAATAATCATTTTTACACTAAAGGTGTTCAAACACTGGAACTGGTTACCCAGAGAGCTTATGAAGTCTCCATCCTTGGAGACATTCAAAACCTGACTAGGCAAAGCCCCTGGCAACCTGCTGCTGCAGGGGATGTTGGACCAGATGATCCCCAGAGGTTTCTTCCCACCTCATCCACTCTGCAGTTCAGTGAATTGTTTAGCAGTAGCAGGCAACTGACAGCAAAACTTCTCCCAGAAAGAAGAGTAAAATCCCTTTCCTTGCTCATATTCTGTATGCAAACGCGTAAGGAGTCCAGTACTAGGAGAAAGATCTGGCCTGTGAAAAAGCTGCAAACAGACTTAACATGCTCTCCCAGCACAATTACATGGCAAGAAGAATGTAAAACCTACTATCTTCACCTGCCAAAAGAAACTTTTGAATCCTATTTTTGGCTGCAAATGTCTGACAGGTTGGGTGATACTTAGTTGTTGAATTATGGCTGCTTGTTTGCAGAACCTGAGGTTTATTTTGCTCCGTACTAAAAAAATCTTCCAGAGAAGACTAAGCAAGTTCCTCACTGATATTAGGTAAAGGCCCACTTACATGAACTTGAGTTTTATCCATCCAGGCAAATTTTTCAAACGAGAAACCAAAGACTGTGCTAGTAAGGAGGAGGATGAGAGAGTTCCTAAATTTTCCTCCATCTCTGTGAAATGCCATGCCTAAATAAATTCTCCAATTATATAAAAATAGTACAGTTCCACCAAAAAAAATAAAGAAATTAAAAAAAAAAAAAATCTGGTTTTGAGATCTTCCAGGAAATATATACTTTTTTTTTTCTTACAAATTCTTCTTCAGAATTAAGTACACCAGCTGATGAGAAAAATAGAGGTGAATTGTGTGTTTATTGGGTCACTAGCCCCTGTCTGTTTTCTTTGTATCTTAGGTACATCATTGGTTCACCTCACAAAGTAGAATGTTTAGCTCAGATTTGTTTTGTTTGGGGATATCTACAACTTATAAAATTAGGCCCATAAAAATGACTCTAGCTCATTAGTTGCAGATAAGCATTAGGCACTCTGTTGTGGGAACGAGAATCAACATGCCTATACTTGGAAAAAAGTACCACTAAAACTGGATGGTAAAAAATTGCTTTCCAGTATTATTTGAGATAATATGCCAAGTTCCCAAAAATTTGTTTTTGGTATTTACATAGTCTGACAAAGAAACTTAATGCATATCTTAGGCAGCCAAGACTATTTCGACTTTTATCTGATCTTACAGTACTACCCTAAAGCACATTGCAGTCCTATCTATGAGCACTAAGTTTATAAGTACTGTGTTTCAGCAAGTCTATTCCCCTGTAATTGCAACAACCTAACACCACTACCTAGGCAAATTCTACAAAGTCATGAGGAAGTAGAGGAAAAAATATATTATGTTATCAAAAATGTTTTGCAATATGTTTTGTACAAATAATAATAATAAAAACCTTAAAATATTTATCAGGCTCTTTCCGGGCTTGACTAATAAACTTAGCAAGGGTTAGGTATTGCTGGTTTTTATCTTTCTTGTTAAAGAAAGAATGGTCATTAAACAAAATTAAAGATCTGGGGAAAAAAGAAATAGAGATTCAGTTTCAAATATTTTTTTCTTTAATTCCCCTTCCCAAAACAATTAAAATGGTATACTTGAAAGACCTTTTGAGAAATAAATAAATAAATAAATCTTATTGTTAACAGGATCATATTTAACACGGTCATGAAAAAGTTGTTTATGTCCCACCAAAAATGCCCTTGAAAAAAAAAAAATTGAAATTTCAAAACCAGAGGAAACTAAGGGAGTTGTTCAGTTCTTCTTTCATTGAAGCATAGGGAAAGGTAGACTTACAGCATGTACAGTCTTAAAAAAAAAAAAAAAAAAAAAATCACTGCTGCTTCACAGCACTAGTTTTGTGTGGTCACTATAAAAAGGGATTCACTTCTGAAGTAACCTGCTATCACATAAGTTTCACCCCTTGTTACAAGAAATTGAACTGTCCCTATTCAATGAAGTGTCCAGATGGGGAGGTGATCAGACATTTGCACACCCTAAGAATCTATCAGCAAGGCTGTCTGGGAAAGGATTGGCTTCAGGGGAAAATAGGTATTCTTTTTGTTTTTCTTCTAGTCAGAAAGTGCCAGCTTGACCAAAGTGAAACACGGGAAAGTGATAGCGGCTTCAATGGGAAGAGGAGCTCTGGTTCAAACAGGGCCTTGAAAAGCAAGTCTTACAGTGACATGGCACACCCAAAAGAATGGAATCAGATAATGGGACTCATTTCTGAAACAACCTCATGCATTCCCCTGGTCTACAGGCCACTCGGTCTCACTTCTGTGTCTGGCAAGGTCATGGAGCAGATCCTCCTGGAAACTCTGCTAAGGCACATGGATAAGAAGGAGGTGATTGGTGACAGCCAAAATGGCTTTGCTAAGGGCAGATTGTGCCTGACAAATCTGGGGGCCTTCTACCACTGGGGTACAGCACTGGTATATAGGGAAGTAGCAACTGACATCATCTCCCTGGACTTGTGCAAGGCATTTGAGTCTCTTCTCCATGATATCCTTGTCTCAACACTCTGGAGGAAAGGGATGCCATCCAGAGGGACCTGGGCAGGTGTGGTGGTTTTACTTGGGTGGGCGGCCGAGCTCCACCACAATCGCTCTCTCACTCCCCCTCCTCAAAGAGGAACAGGGAGAAAATATGTGAAAAATGTTGAGATAAGGACAGGGAGATCGCACAGTAATTATTGTGACGGGTAAAGCAGACTCAGCATAGGGAGATGCATTCTCTAACAAGCTAGAGAAGCGACAAACAAAGGAAAGAAACCAAAAGCACCTTCCCCCCCAACCACCCTCTTCCACCTCCTCCCCCCGAGCAGCGCAGGGGAATGGGGAATGGGGGTTATGGTCAGTCTATAGCGCTTCTTCTCCGCTGCTCCTTCTCGATCACTATCGTCCCCTGTGCTGTGGGGTCCCTCCCACAGGACGCAGTCCTTGGTGAACTGATCCGACGTGGGCTGCCCACAGGCAGCAGCTCTTCAAGAGCTGCTCCAGATATGGGTCCGTACCACGGGGTCCATCCCTCAGGAGCAAACTGCTCCAACCTGGATCCCCCACAGGCAGCGGCTCCTGCCAGGTCACCTGCTCCTGCGTGGGCTCCTCTCCACGGGCTACAGGCCCGGCCCGGAATCTTCTCTGGCAGGGGTCTTCCACAGGCCGCAGTCTCCATCGGTGCAGGTCCACCTGCTCCACTGTGGTCTCCTCCACGGGCTGCAGCGTGGAACCCTGCTCCACCGTGGTACTCCATGGGCTGCAGGGGGACAACCTGCTTCACCATGGTCCTCACCACAGGCCGCAGGGGACTTCTGCTCCGGCGCCTGGAGCACCTCTCTCCCTCCTTCTTCACTGACCTTGGCGCCTGCAAGGCTGTTCCTCACTCCTCTCACTCTCCCAGCTGCTGTGTGTCGCAGCATTTTTTTTTCCCCTGTCTTAAATATGCTCTCACAGAGGCGCAAAACACCATCACTTATTGGCTCAGCTCTGGGCAGCAGTGGGGCCCTTACCAAACATGGGGCAGCTTCTAAATCCTTCTCACAGAAGCCACCCCTATGGCCCCCTGCTACCAAAACCTTGCCACGTAAACCCACTACAGCAGGACTGAGAGGTGGGCCTGTGCAAACCACATGGAGTTCAACAAGGCCACGTGAAAGGTCTTGCACCCACACTGGGGCAATCCCAAGCCCAAATAAAGGCTGGGGGGAGAATGGGTTGAGGGTAGCCCTGAGAAGGACCTGGACGTGGTGGTTGATGAGAAGTTTGACATGATCCAGCAATGTGTGCTTTCAGCCCAGAAAGCCAACCATAACCTGAGCTGCATTAAAAGCAGAGTGGCCAGCAGGGCGAGGGAGGGGATTGTCCCCCTCTGCTCTGTTCTTGTGAGACCCCACCTGGAGCCCTGTGCTCAGCTCCAGGGCCTCCAGCAAAAGAAGGGTATGGATCTGTTAGAACAAATCCAAAGCATAGCCACAATGATTATCAAGGGGATGGAGCACCTCAGCTATGACGGAAGGCTGAGGGTGTTGGGATTGTTCAGCCTGGAGAGAGTAGGCTCCAGGGAGACCTTACAGAGGCCTTCCAATACCTAAAGGGAGCTGGGAAAAACAAAACAAAACAAAACAAAACAACAACAAAAAGCTGTGGAGGGACACTTTGTCAAGGACTTTTGGGGTAGAAACAAGGCCAAATGGCTTTAAACTAAAACAGAGTAGGTTTCCGTTAGGTATAAGGGGGAAATTCTTTGCTCTGAGGGTGGTGAGGCACTGGAAGAGGTTGCCCAGAGAAGCTGTGGATGGCCCAACCCTGGAGGTGTTCAAGGCCAGGCAGGATGGGTTTTCGGACAACCTGGTCTAGTGGGAGGTGTTCCTGCCCATGGCAGAGGGGTTGGAACTAGATGATCTTTATGGTCCCTTCCAACCCAAACCATTCTATGATACCTGGGCCAACTTCCTAGATTGCTGGGCCAAAGAGGATGGCATTGAGTGAGTCTATCACATCCCCTCTCATGCACTGGCCCCTGGGAAAATGGACTGTTAAGGACTACACTGAAGGCACATGCGTGCTGGGACATTCCAACATTGCAATATATGTTTAGCATTGGCCACCTGTTTAGCCATCACTAGGGACTCAGACAACAGAGCAGGGCCTGCCCAGTACAAAACTGTTACTTCCTGGGGAAAAGGAGAAAGTCCCTATAGCACATTGAGACACCCATCTAGTTGGCCAAGGGAAGCCAGCTGTTAGCATCTGTTTGGATTTCAGTAAAGCTCAGTATTGTTCCTCACAGTCTCCTTCTGGACAAATTGGCAAGAACATAGCTAGAGCAATGAATAATGCGATGGGTGAACAAGGGGCTGATGGGTCAGGCTCCAAGGGTTATCGTAAATGGGGTTGCATCAGGCTGGCAGCCAGTCACTAGGGGGCTTCCACAGGCCTCCATTTTAGGACCAGTTCTCTTCAATGTTGTCCTAACTGACTTGCATGTAGGACTTGAGGGCATACTGAGTCAGTTTACGCATGATGCTAAATTGGGAGGAGCGGCTGAGTTTATTGAGGGTAGAGAGGCCTTGCAGAGAGGCCTTGCAAAGAGATCTTGACAAAGTAGAGAGCTGGGCAATCCCCAACGATATGAGGCTTAGCAAGAGCAAGTGCCAGATTCCACACTTGGCAAGGGACAACCCTGGCTGTATGGACAGTCTCGGGGAAAAGAGGCTGGAGAGCAGCCCTGCAGAAAGGGATCTGGGGCTTTTGGTCGATGGCGAGATGAACGTGAGTCAGCTGTGGGCCCTGGCAGCCAGGAGCAGCAACCACATCCTGGGGTGCCTCCAGCACGGCATCGCTAGATGGTCAGGGGAAGGGATTGCTGTGCTCTGCTCTGCACTCTTTCAGCTTCACCTCGAATCCTGTGTGCAGTTTTGGGCACCACAATAACAGAAGGACGTAAAACTATTGGAGAGTGTACAAAGGAGGGCTTCAAACTGGTGGCAGGTCTGGAGGGCAAGACGGATGAGGAGCGGCTGAGGTCTCTGCTTTTGTTCAGCCTGCAGGAGACTGAAGAGAGGCCTCATGGTGGCCTACAGCTTCCTCACGAGGGGAGCAGAGGGGTTGGGGCTGAGCTCTGTTCTCTGGGGACAGTGACAAAACTCGAGGGAATTGCATGGAGCTGGGACAGGGGAGGGTCTGGCTGGAGGTGAGGAAGATTCTTCACTGGCAGGGGGCTTGGCCACTGACACAGGTCTCCCAGTGAAGTGGTGAGGGCAGCAAGCCTTCTGGAGTTCACAAAGCATCTGGGCAATGCTCTCAGACATGTACTTTGTTTTTGAGGGGGTCACACAGAGCGATGGGATGTGACGTCACCCAGCGATGGACTGTGATGACACCCAGTGATGGGCTGTGACCTCACGGCTCTTGCTGCTCATATTGGGGCACCGGCAGAGCCTGTCCCAGCCTGGCTCGTGCCTGGACTCCAGCTGAGCGTGTGCGCGAGGCTTGGAGAGACGAGCAAGGGTTTGGTGGAGCTGTGCTGGGGGGCCGCCGGCAGCTGCTCTCGGTGCCCGTCCCCGTAGCCAGTGCCTGTGTTTCCCCGGCTCTGCCTGGCTCAGGCAGCCGGGGCCCTGTGAAGCACATTCACAGCAGTGCAGGTGAGCTGTGCAGGGACAAGTGCCCTGGGGCGGCCCGCGGGAGGCACAGGACAGCCCAGCTGTGGGGCTGGGGCTGGGGTTGGGCCTGGGGGGTTTCCTGCTGAGGGGCCGGGGCACTGCCGCTGCCTGCCCCGGCACAGCCACTGACCCTGGCCTCTCTCCTTCTTGCAGCGCGCAGCACCTGTCACAGCGGCACCAGTGAGGGGAAGCAGCTCCCCATCCACAGCTCTCCCCAGCCCGCCGCTTCGAGAGAGCACCATGGCCACAGAGGCTGACGTCACCTGCCCTGTGTGCCAGGGGACCCCAAAGGAGCCCAGCGTCGTCAGCCCCTGTCAGCACCAGTTCTGCTTGGGCTGCATCATGCGCTGGGCCAAGAGGAGCGCCAACTGCCCCCTCTGCAGGCAGGACATCACCTCCATACGCTACTCCATCTGGTCCGAAGACGACTTTCTGGAGGTCCGAGTTGTCCGCCATGCAGCGAACCAAGAGGACAGCCACCAGGATGAGCAGTGGGCTGCAGTGCCGGTGCCCCAGACTGCCGTGAGCGGCCTCCTGCCTGAGGAATGGGCGGCCCTCTTCAGGGAACACCCCGATATCCTCGGTCCTCTGAGGCCCTGGCTGCGCCAGCAAGCCAGGGAGTTGTTTGGGGCTGCCTGGTGGGACCAGGATGTGCTAGAGGCCAACGTCATCACTTGGCTGTGCCGCTGCGGGCTGGAGGAGGTGGTCTTGGTTCGGGAGCTGCAGCCATTCCTGCAGGGCCATGCAGAGAGCTTTGTGAACCAGCTCATTGATAGAACCGTAGAGATGTGCAGTGATGAGTTCCTCGAGGAGCTGGGGCTCCTGGAACCCCCTCCTGCAAGGCAGCACCAGAATGGCCCTGAGGTGGACCTCGGGGACTCCCAAGAAGCCTGGGAGCCAGAAGACAGCGCTGAAGCCACCCCCGGCCATGCTGCCTCCTCCCGGGACACTCCTCTCACCATCGTGCTCTCCTCCAGCAGCTCAGAGGATTCTAATATTGAGGAGCTCCCCAGCACCTCCAGTGCTGCCCTGCATGGGGGTCCTGGCCACCCACCCACTGCACCCATCCCCACAGAGCAGGAGGAGCCCTTCAGAGAGCTGGGACAGGCGGCAGCAGAAGGTGTTGCAATGCAGGGCTGCAGCCACGGGCCCTCTCCTCCTGGCCTGGGCAGGGACAGTTCGCGTGGGGGGCCCCGGCGCCCCCCGAAGAGGAGGTCCAACAGCAGCCCGGACTCTCCCCACCCCTGCAAGAGGCCGCCCCCCCGGCGCCTTTAGCAGGGCACATTTAGTTTTCATTAAAAAATAAATAAAAATGGTAACTCTGACACAGACAGTGTCTTGCTCTTACTCCAGAGAGTTCAGGGCAGAGCCTATGTGTGATGCCAGAAATGGGGGGTGGGAGGTGGGATGGGTGTTCCAGGCCACAGGGCCCAAAAGTGGTGCTGCAAGAGACCCCCATGAGGGTGGGGATAGGAGGTGGGTTGAGGCTCAGCTCCTGGGACAAGCAGAGCCACCAGCCCCTGGGCTTTGATCTCTCTGGCAGAAACTGGAAATGCCTTCCACCAAACGTTTCCTCAGGGGGGCTCTGGTTTTAGCAAAGACGGTGGTCACTGGAAACCAACTCCTGGTGTGATCCAGGTGTGTTAGAAGCACTTGGTGGGTGACTGCTGAGAAATGGCATGGATGCACTTGCAGTTGCAAAAAGGGTAGCAATGCTGCTCATGGATGTGGCCAGCATATCCCAATGTGCATTCAGCTCCAAGAAATGGCACTGCCATCAACACATTCGGCCTTCTGGTCTCTCCAGAGCCTTTTCAGACATGTTTGCAGGGACGCTGTTGTTGGGGAGAGATCTGCAGTTTGTTTCTCTCTTCAGTTTCTTTCCAAAACCTGGGCCTGTCACCAGGAATGACAAGCCCAGGGCTTGTTCGGACCTGGCAGCCCAGAGTTTACCAAAGCAATGAGGCTGAACGGTGTCACTGTCTGGTTCGATGGTGGTGTGGGCATGCCTCTGAAGAAAAAACAGGAAGGCAAAATCCATGTCACCCCAGCTGCTGTTGCTGGGCTGGAAGCTCCTGAACATCCGTAATAATACACTGATGACATCGTGCGTGGGGCAACACAGCAGCGGCAGGAGTTTTGGAGAAAGGGAATGAAATGGTCCAAATGCTTCTGAAAGGGGGTTTTGCCATAAAGCCAAAGAAGGTCAAAGGAAATGTGTTTTTTTAGGAAGAAAACGGCAGATGGATGTCAGATCCCCACGGATGTGACCAACAAAGTAACAACAATGGCTCTATTTTCTCTAGACCCCAAACCCCACATTATTCTGCACTCTGGACTCCTTCCTTCAGTGAGACTTCTCAAAGCTGTGCCCATGACTTCTGCAGCTCATGGGGAAAAACCTTTGAATTCTGCCTCTTTCCTCAAGTCTGGACCCCTCAAGCAGCCAGAACAACATACAGGGCCCTGACCTCAACAAGGAGCTTTCGGGGGGCACAAACACACAAACATGATATCAGTCAGCTGTGGACTCACCACAAGTTACAGAATAAAGTTTCCAACAATCATTTGCATTTCTATAACCCACCTGTAACTTCACTGCTTCCATGTGTTTTCCCCATGAAGTCAGCCTGTCCTCAATAAAATAATGGTAAAAATGTTTATGTAAATTTCGTCATATATTCCCACCTTTTCTCTCTTTTGATAAAGGAATTTGAAATATTTTTTTTCATCATGGGAAACAAAATGAATTTTCCTAGGTCCCTCTCCATGAGGGCATGCACAACCACACAGACAGAAGAGCTTCAGTGCACAGTGGAAACTCTTTCAGGATGTTTTTGAAAACCATCACTGAACATGGAGAAAAGAATGCATTTTTACCAATTAATTCACAAACACCAGGTAAGTTTCTGAAGCACGTAGTCATACTCTTCCTGATCTGAACCACTAACAAAAGCAAAGTCAAAATGCTGGGCATGCTGTGACTTCTTGGTAATATCCATCCAAGAAACATCAAAAGGAATACACAGAACTCCTGAATATATCAGTGAGCTGGAGCTGCCATCTCTGCAGGTGCAAACTTTTAGTTTTAGTTACCCACTTTCATTCAATTGTTCTTTTCACTTTAAAATTTTCACACTAAATCTATTCAATCTCTTCATGCAGTATAAAATCCTTGTTACACTAGCACTGCTCTTTAATCAGGCACAAATTCTAAAGTTTTGCTTGTTTTATTTAAGTCTATTTATAAAAACTGGCATCTCTCTGCAGTCACTTGTGGCTTTGGAAATAGGCAGTTTTATGGATTTTCCACTCTGAGTAAAACATTTTTTTCCCCCATACATGTTTAAAAGAGATCATTAAAAGACACAGTGGGTTATAAATGCTAATACCTCATGAATTGATCAAATTGCCATCTCTCTCAGCAGTTAACACTGCTGATAGATAAACACTGTGTAGATCTCTGAGAGCAGGAACATTTGCCCACAGCCCCACCAAAGCCTGTTTTCTCTGAACAGTGAGGCATTTTTTTTATTATTGTTATTTTATCCCTGTCTAACTCGCTGCTTTTTCCCTTCCATTTTCGTCATGTCTCTGCAGTTTCCCCATGCCAATACTACTGGTGAGATGAGACCCAACTCTGCAGTCAGCAGTGTCTTCTGCTCTTTACCTAAATGAAATGAAAGGGCCATGCCAACGCCCAAATCACCCCACTTACCGACTATGCACACGCTAAGGCCAAGCTGCCTCTACATACCCCTGTTCTGCCAGGGCTTGGCAAGCTCCTGAAGTACAGGCGATGGGAAGCACCACAAGAAAACCTAACGATTCTCAACAGGGATTTCGTACAATCTCTGTAGACTCGCAAAAGGCATCATTTGAAGACACTTGCAAAAAGCACAAGTTAATTATGAAGCAGGTCCACAGCCTAAAACCAGCAAATCTGTCCATAAATTATAGTTGCCTCTAGAAGCTTCATAATTCTGGCATTTTGGCCACAGAAAGTAGTGGTAAATTCAAAGTACTGAGAAATGGGGAAGAGCAAGTTTCTTCTTCTGGTAGTCAATTCTTTCTATAATTTTGAACTTTGCTGTACCTTTTTCATTTCTGTTACATGGTTTGGGGGATGTGGAGACCAGAATCACAAATAGTACCAATAAATTATTGAATTATTGAATTGCACAGTGAAATAATAAATCTATCTATGTTGTTTATGTTGTCTAGTTGTTGTTTTGCCTTTTTTTGTTTGTTTGTTTGTTTTTTGTTTTTTAATATAGCTGCTAGACTAAATAGCTGTTAAAGAGAACTGACCATTAGAGTTGCCAAACTTATTTCCTGAGCTGTGATCGTTAGCTGGGGCTCCTCAAGGTGCTTGTATAATTATCTACTCTTTACTCTACACTCAAAGTTCAATTTGTCTTCGGGTCTACCAGCAAGCCTCTCAGTACTATGATACCTATCCACACTGCTTCAGAGCCAGTTTTGTTTTCATCATTTATTATTTCCAAATGAAATGACAGAAGGGTTGTTTTGTCTGTCTCTCCTCTCCCAGTCTCCGCCAAGGATTAATCGCCTAGTTAAGAGTGTGGAAATATCCTGTCATCCTCCTCCCCTACCAGCCAAATTTCTACTGCTATGAATGCATCCTCCACTGGTTAGCTCAGTACCAGCATTTTATCAGAAATACCCATCGCAGTCTAGGGTCACATCTGCCTCCTTTGTATCAGTATCACAATCACTTTTTGCATCTTCTTCCACAGAGGGAAAGATGTGGGTTTACTCCCAAGAAGTGAGGAACCGCCCATGCGCTGCCATCGCCTGGCTGCTAGCAACACCTACCCTAGCCTTTTTTGTTCTCTACATTAATCTGCATGCTGTTTTCAGACAGTTAAAATGTACTAAGACCACAGTCCATAATGATGTCTCTCTAAATCAACCTTGAAAACTTATAACAAACAATCATTGGTTCAACCCCAACAAAGCCTTTATTTAAAACCATCCTTTCTTGCCCTGCTAAGTAAGTTTTCTCCAGAGAATATCTGCTTTATCCTTGTGATTTTTCTTCATTTCTTTGGAGCCTAAAGCTGTTTTCTTAGAAAAGGCTTTCTTCATGCACACTTTTACATTTGTCTGTGGCGAGGACATATCCTTCCTTATCGGTAGCTGAGTCACAGCTGCTCTCACACCTTTATTCCACCATCCCTTTAAAAGACTTTTGTTCACAACAAAGGCTTAAGATATTCAATTTTCTTCAATATTCAAAGTTCTTTACTTAAATAATTAAGGCTTTCTGTTGTCTCTCATTTACCTTGTGCAAATTCTTAATGGGACAGGCACAATTCTTTCATCTAACTACATCATTTCTGTGCCTGTCATTGTCCTCAACTGTTTCTCTTAGCTGTCTCTTATTCTTCTCTTGATATATTTTGATTTTTTTTTTTCCCAATGACACCTTTTCATGTTTTAAAGCTACGTATGAAGATCACATATCTTTCCTGCCTTCTTCCTCTCTTTGCTTTGTTCAAACTTTTATTGGCTGTAGTACCTTGACACTACAAAACTCACATCAAGTCCCTGGAAAACAGTGTAAAGAACTCTCCTTCCATGAGCTTCCTCAGGGGCAGCTCTAAGAGAGCTCTCGGATCTCCTTCATGGCATCAGGCTTAGAGGCATTTGCTCTGAAGTATGGAGTAAGGAGTCTAATTGTGTGTGACTCAAAGGAGCAGTTCTTATGTCTCACGACATTTTTGTTAGTCCTGAGGTCTTGTGGGATGTTTGGAAAGCTGTCTCAAGGTTTTTCTCAGTTTCTGGAGCTTAGAGGCTCTTGAGACTTCAGTGATTCCTGGCCTGGTACCATGGGGAGACACTACAGGGTGCTAAAGGGAACCTGCTGCAGTTATTGCAGGGTTTAATGTAGCAGGAAAGCTAAAAGTAAACCTACATTAAACCCTGCAATATGTTTTCAGCAAAATTAATCCCATCTGGGTATATCTCCTCCCAGGTATTTCCTCAGTTCTGGGGAACAGGAGGATGGTGAGACAAAGCAGGGAAAAACTTAACATTGGGTTTGGTCCTGTCAACAGATGTCTTTAGCCACCTCAGGTAATTCTCCTTTATGGAGAAGTTTCTTTCCACTCTCTGTCTTACAAACTAGTTTCTCTCCCAGAGTGAATCACTTGCAGTTCCCCACCCTAACAGAGAAAATATCTCACATGACATCGTTGCTGCAGCCTGAACCTGAGGCCATGTGCATCCTACTCGCAAAGGCATGCACCCCACCGCCTAGTGGCTACACACTTGGAAAGGATTGCCGGTCTACAAACCTTTTCTAGAGCTCCGGGAAAGTCTGCCCAAATGCTCAAAGCAGTTCTGCACAACTGCCTCATTTCTCACTGTTAAACAACAGAGATCTTGCTTCTCTGCAGAAAAAGTTTAGAACAAATTGCTGCAAAAAAAAAAAAAAAGTAGCATTACCCCTTTCCTGTATGACAAGTTGTAGCAAAAATTAGGGCAGGCACAGTTGCTAGCACTCACATTTTGCTGGACTTTAGCAGATAATTTGAAAATATATATTACTCTTCTATATTACTTTGCCCTACAGATCTTGCCTTGTTCCCAGGATGCAAACACCGTAACACCAACCTTAGTCAACAAAAATATTGGACTTGCCAATAATTTCCACAGGATACGGTAATCAAACTAGCTCAGAAACACTTAGCAGCATCACTGTTAAATAGTCTTGGCGTAAAGTGCATATCTGAATCCTCCTGGTTGTTAACTGGGCTGCAAACACTTGCTCCAATGCAAAGACAACGGATACCTCTGTAAGCCACTAGGACCCACAAAGGCTGCATCGCACAGTGCTACACCGTGCCCTTCTTTAAAAGTCTTTCATTTCCTCACTACCAGTGAAAAAGTGAAGCTGACCCGCAGACAAATATCAAAACCAGTAATCTATTTCTGTAAGAAAATAAAACTACGCTTCCTGATATTCAACTTTCTTTTGATTGGAAGCCATCTGAACTGAATTTAGAGTTGCTGTTCACAAAAAGCAAGTTGGAAATTCACAGCTGAGATTTGTTTCATATCTAAGAAAAATTTTTTGTTTCAGGTCCAGCTATAACCAGTATTTGAGGGGCTGCAGAAATGACAAACAAATCTATGTCTCGTACCTTCACTAATAAGAGCTCAACTTTGCTAACAAGTGCTCAGAGACTCAAAGAAACAATTTTCTAAGCTGCCGCAAGCAGCAATACGTTTGAAAACAAAATACTCAAAGCCACTACAAAATGAATAAATTAAATCAGCCGTCCTACCAACCTCAGGAGTATTCAATCCATGCAGTTCAGCCCTTAGCTATCAATTGTTTTTTATAGATCATGGGATTTTTAGAAAGTAAGTTCCAGATTTGCATTCTTTGCCTAATATTTTGAGAGACTAAGAAACAACGTGTTCAGGCTTTTGGCATAAGCTGAATGGATAGCAGCCTACTTGAAAGCAATATAAGATTTTCCTGTAACTCCCCGAATCCTGGGACTGGTGGCACAAAGACATCGATATGGCAGGATGGAAAAAAGCAATCAAAGCTTGGAGAAGACACACAACGTGAAACAGCTGGGTTAAAAGTTCCTCCACTTCCACGCAACGTGCGGTGGAGGCGATGCCTCCCAGGGCTGGCACAGCTCCCCCGACACCTGCACGAGGGAGCACCACGGCGCTGCGCTCGGTAAGCGCTCCCCAGAGAAGAGTCCCTCCCGAAGTATTTATCAGTATTTATCACAAGTCCCTCCAAAAAGCCAAGCATCAGACAGGCTGCTTGAGCCCAAGGCCCGGCATTCGCGGGTTTGCAAAGCGCGAATACGCCAGGAGGAGGAGGATGAAGAGGAGGAGGAGGAGGAGGAGGAGGAGGAGGGGGATGTACTCACGCACAGCCGCTCCCCACACGATCACCTGAGAGCCTCGGGCGCCGGCTCCCCACACAAGTTCCCCACAGCCCCTGCAGGCTCCGGGCGCCCCCACAGCCCCCCGGCCCCAGCCCCGCTGCCGCCCCCCTGCCGCCGACCTCGGAGCCGGGCTGCGGCGCTGCTGCCGAGCCGGGGGCAGGCCCAGCCCTCCGGGGGGCTCCGCGGCGAGGGGGAGCCGAGCCCGGCCGCCGCACACCGGGCTGGGGCCGGCCAGGTGCCCCCGGGCCCTCCGGGGGATGCTTTGCCCCAAATCCGCCGGGCGCGACTCAGGCAGGAGGGAGCCGTGGCCGCGCCGATCTCGCTGGAAGAGCGGCGGGAATAAAGCTCGGCACCGGGGTGAAACAAAGCAAAATAAAACCAGCCCCCTTATCTTCGCCATAAAAACTGGTATGTTCCCAGCGCCTCGTGAAAGCCCGTCCCTCAACATCATCTTCCGCGCACCGAGGGGAAGAGGCAGCCCGTCTGCTGTGACAGCCGAGGCAGATCTGAAGAGCACAGGGTTCGGACTTCGATTCCCCGTGTTGAGGACGGGGGCCTGGGGCTCCCCACCCCGCAAGCCCAAATACCCCACGCTTGGCTGCAGTGGAACCAGGGGTGCTGCACAGCCTCAACACGGAGCTGGGTCTCCACAAGCACCTGAGAACAAGTACCCTGGGGTCTGGCGGAGACAACCTCTTCTACTTCGCCCGGGCTCTATAGGAGATCAAATATGGCAAAACTATGAAAGTAACTATTTTGTTTATAGTTCACATTTGTTCCTGTAAAACTCTGATACTGAAACAGAGGATGATACCAGTCAAAACCTGATCTCTCCTCTTTATTTTCCCTCCATCAGGATATTAATATAAATTATATTGATTCATTCTCAAAGCAAGAAGTCACGTAGGCTGTTAATGTTACAAACACAACTATGGGATAGTATACAATTCCCAGATACAAGCACATCTCCCAGAACACTTAAATCTTTTTTAAAAACTAATACACACCTGGAAACTGCTCTGAGTTTGCCAACTCTATCAGCTGGCCACCAAAATATCACCACGCTCTGAACTTCGCCTTGCAGATATCCAAGCACTCTCTAGCAGCTCTTCACAGGACACCGGCATGCTAACCAGTTCCTTTCTATGCCTCCACGCCTGTTGTTACCAGAGCCTTTCCACATCCCCCAGTCTCCAAGACCACTGCTCCTTAGCTTAGAAACCCTTAGAACTTAAGAGAGCATCTTCCTCAGCCTCTGCAGCTGCAGTGGTCACTACTTGATCAACTTCCATCAACAACTAGATCATCTTCCTGAAACAGCTTGTTGAGAGCAGGGGCGCAGGAGCCTTGACTTGACTCTGCTTGGGCTGCTGTGCAACCCCGTGCTTTCTGGTGAAACTGGTTCGGGTGTACAACAGAAGAAGGTAGAGTCTTCTTAACCCTGCTTAATTAACACTGTGATTTATCACACAGATCCCAAATGGTTATATTAGTACAACCAGCAAAGGAAGCCAAAGACAGGAGTGTATAGATGGTGTAAGTCAGCCATACGCTGTGGAAGAACATTTGTGGAATGACAGCAAGAAGGGCAGGCAGGCCTCTGACTTCGGATAGCCTTTGCCCTTCACACTCCTCCAAGAGCTGCTCAGAGCAATCTTAAATTTGGTACTTGAGATGTGCTGCGCATCTCAGTTTTGCTCTTTCAGGCACAAAGATTTGCTATTTCACAAACAGAGGCTGATGCTGTACCCATTGAAATAACATCTACCACTGGCTTCATTAAATGCAGAATCATGAGGTTACTACACTCTGGTTTGTATCAGGAGCTATTCAATCCAAGTAAATGGTAATTCATGAGAATAAAACAGATGTAAGGCTCAAATTAAATGTGTAGCATTCAATGGCTGTTTGCGACTTCTTAGTCAGCTTGGCACAGTTTTACCTCTTCAAATGTAATTTGGAGGGACATATATGTTTTAGGTCATTTCCTTGACAGTAAAATACTTAACATTAGCCTATGTGAGAACAACTCTTTTTACTGCAATGTTGCCAAAATTCTGGGATTGAAATCTAGAGAAAAAGAAGTTAAATGTTGTTTTTTGTTTCCCACAAAAAAAAAAAAATCCTTTGGGTAGGAGAAGAAGGAGACTATAACTGCTTAGTAAGTTTTAACCAGTTAACAAATCACTGTTATAGAACATAAAACAGATCTTATAATCCACTGCATTGCTTTGAGAGGCATAATAACATATATACTTCTTAAAGACTTTGTAATAGAATTGTCATCATATTTCTACTTTGCAGACCGTGAATTTATCACAGACCCAGCACAGTTAACTATCCAGGAGCTGTGTATCTTGTAGTTCCATTAAATTGAGTGTAACTTTGGCCTCATACTTATCAGTCCAGGTATATTTGTCAGTTTGTCTTTCCCCTTTTTAATTAAGATTTGTTAGCTTTTTCTGTGGGAGGATATCCACAAACAAAGCCATTGCTCATCTCTCAAGAGCACTTCACTTTTGGCTTTTAAAATCCATGAGAGTGAGGATCCTTTTATTCACTGGTGTTGTAGACACCTGATGAGCAAACTGGCAAAAACTATTTAAAATATTTTACAGTCAAATCAGATTAATTTTTAATCTATTTATGTTTATGAAATTGGGATGCACTCCACAGTTTTTAAAATGTGGGAAGTGAAAGACAGGTAGTTTCTGTAGCCTCGAGATATCTCAGTCACTACCTTCAGGGTGGCTGTGGTGGTTGCTGCTGCACTGATTGACAATGAAATTAGAGTTTGGGGATGCTTGCTCTGCACCTGACAAAAACTGGCTCAAGGCCAAAAGCTACTGTGAACTTCAGTCAGCTGAGAATAAAGTCTGCTGTACTCCTCACATTAAATCTCCTCTGGATCTAAAATAACTTCAAAAATAATTTGCTAGAAGTTCTGTAACCACATTCTAGACAGATGTGCACAGCTGGAGAGTTATTTTCTGCATAGGAGGAAAAAGAAAAATTGTGATGTGCTCCAAAGAGTCAGGCCATGAACCCACACTAGATCCCTCAGAGTGGCCCATGTCACCAGACAGCTACACCATATTCTGACGGACAGGAGCTGGGTATGTTTGAAGAACAAGGCTATATTTATTAATGGTCTTTAGGTAATACGGGACCAAAAATGCCACAGGCAGATCTAGGGGCAGGACTAACCTTGTTTTCCAGTTAGCCATGGATGACCTTAGTTCCTTGTAAAAGAAAGGGTATTTTTCCTGTGTTTGTAGACAATTACTTATGTAACTGACTTTCCCATTGGCATAACTCGAGGTTTTGTTTTCTTGCTGATCTCCACTCATGCGATGTTAATAGGATCAAAGTCTCCCATCCATGTGTTCTGTAGCCTTCAAGAATAAGATGGTATACACCATGAAAAATTTTGTGGTTTAGAGTCTTGTATTATCTTTCTCATTTAGTACATTTGCATTTTTCTAATGCTAAAAAGAGCTTTTAAAGAGAAATCAAAACAACGAGAGATATCCACTTTGCTCCTACTGCTAAGCTGTACTGATGTAACTGTCACTTTATTCTCATCATCCACCTCCGTTGGATGCATCGATGTTCAGTGAGGACATTAATGGGACGGTCTTTCATTTACTTGAATGATTTTGCCATAGCTTTCGCCAGCTGAGGATCCGTGTCTGCCAAATGCAAAAAATGATGAGACATCTGGCATCTGAAGTAACGATTTTCAGATGTGAATAAGTAGACTGTAATAAATGACAACCCATTACTCAAGACAAAGAAAAAAACATACTGAATACTCTTTCCTTTAAGGCATTTCAATGATCTTAAAGACATGGATCTGAGCTATTAATTCTAGATTTCCCTCCTGTGCCCAAACGACACATATGAAATGAAAGATAGCAGCATCAGGCAAGGATGGGAACAATTCCCCAGGGAATAAATGCTGAACATATTGTTAAATATTTTAGCAACTGCCTAGGTAAATATTTTGAATTATTTAGGTGGCCAATTAAAGGTAGATGACATACAAGCAAACAGAAGCCTACATTGTTATAGAGAAATATACATTCCTTGTGCAGAATAGATATAGTAAAACCACTTTTCCAGATTAGTTGTCAGATTCTGCAAAATTCTGGAATAAAAACAATAGTTGCTGGTCTATTTTTTAGTAAATATAAGTAATTTTGTGGAGTTTTTTGATTTATTATGTGGACAAAATTAAAGCTTTCTCTTGATCTCTAACATTAGGTTCCATAACTTTCAAATTCTTTTTCTAGCAAACTCAAATGACTCAAATAGGTCCCTGACCATACAGTTCCAAGGCCTGAGAATCAGTTTTCTCTGATACCCTTATTGGGTTTGAAATCTGTATGTCATCAAATTTAAGGTACCACCTCCTCTCAGAAGACACTTCTGGGGTTTCAGAAGTCACTACAATTATATGGTGCTACTAGCAAGGGTGTATATTGATTATTTAAATATTCAGTGGTTATTTAAGTTACCAGGCCCTAAATTTCATCCTTCAGATTAAGATTTTTTTTTTTTGACTTGCACATAAGAACACAATATGAAATGAGCCCTATTGGTTCCTTGGACATAAGTGGTTATATGCATCCATATGCATGTGTTCTTCACACCCAAAAACAAAATCGGCATCACTGTTACAGGCAGACATTCAAAATGTGTTAATGCTAAGCTCAAAATTTATTTGTATACAGAGATGTTATTGTTTAGAGGATATGATACAACGTTGTTAAAATGGTGGAATTGAAGGACCCATAAGTAATTACTGATCCACTCTGACTATTAAATATCTTTCCCAGTGGAACAAAATATCTTATCACAGAAGAGGTTTTTATGTATTACAACAAATTGTGCAGTGAGTCACTTACCATGAACCATTCAACAGTGCTCATTATTTTTTTCTTGATTGGACTAATATGAAAAGCTGCTGAAATATGCTGTTTAGAAACTGAAGATTTTGGGGTACTACAAATAAATTTAGAAAGATAGATTTTCAAAGCCCTGTTTAAGTATCTAAAGATGAAACAAGGATCCTGAAAGATTTTTATTTTTATTTAAAAAAAAAAAAAAGGAAAGAAAGAAAGAAAGAAACTGAAGAGAAAGCACTAAGTGCTAGTCATATTGTTTACAAGAAATGGAATATGGGTGCCTACAAAAGGTACTTTTTAAAACAACTCTTCTCTATCAGCATGCAGCAACATCCTTTGGAAATATGACCGCATTCAGCAATAACTTAAATAACATATCTGAGAAGGGCATTTGTGCAAAAATGGATTACGCCCTCAGGAATACTTTCTGTAGTGGTTTGTAAGGCCAAATATTTTGCCTATATAAAATATTGCAATAAATTTTCTTTGGGCTCTTAGTCAAAATTTTCCCCTGTTATAGCTTAATCTAATAATAAATAATAATAATATTAATAATAAACTAATAAAAATTATAGCTTAATCTAATAATGGATTTGTCTATTTTATAATTTATGCTCAAAATATGTTCTATTTTTTGTTTGTTATACTCTGCACTCTACAACAAATGACTTTTCCCCAACAATCTTCTGAGTACTATAGCTAATTCTTGAGAGACCCTCTTCTCTTTATGAAGCTGCGCCCCACACGCAACATGAAGAAAACCAGCATATGTTAATGAAAGATTTAAAAAACATTTTTATTCTTGGCTTCTTTCTTGTACCTTGACTAGAAAAAGTGTTGACAACATTGCTGTATCATTTAATGCATGGGTTGGAATCCATGAAAAAATAAGGAATTGTACCAAAAATGAAGAATTATAAGCATAACATTTTGAAAATATTAGAGAAAGAGAAATAAAATTGCTGGAAGGAGGCAAATGATCACATCTGTATGTTACTCCAAATCCTGAATACTTTGCTCACTTTTTATTTAGACAAATCTCACTTGAACTTTTAGAAAATTTGAACCAAAAAATGACTTTGGGATTTTCCACCTTGTTGCTTAAAGAAACACAGCAAATTTCAAATTCATTTTATAGACACAGGGACTCTATCAGTCAGTGGTATCCAGTGGCAAAGACTTATTTTTGCATGCTTCATGCCTAAAAGCAGTATCTTGAAATGAAGACTTTATTCTCCTGAGCCAGAAGTCAGTGTCCACTGTGTGGCTGCCAAGGTTGGATCTATTTCTCATTTCAGTGTCTTTGGAAATGCTACATTGGTCAATGCATCTATCATGCAGATACTGTATAAGTAACATCATGCTGAAATATTATCATCATTCCTAGGAAGCCGTACCTGACTAAACCCTCCTGACAAGAATAATTACCTGTTTAACAAACTTAACTGTCTACTGCAGCATAGAAGACTTTTATTAAGAGTTGCTGCACAGCATTCATAATGAGCAGAGCAATATATTTTTTCAGGAGACAGTTCTACTTGGTAAACTGTTCAAACTAGTTAAGATTATTGAGAGTACAGCCATTTACCACCAGACAGTGCAGCAACATAAGCTCTTCTAGCAAGCATGGATTTCTGGACTGCTGTCCCATCTGCTCCTGAGGATGCTAATGCTGGTGCATTGGTTGGTACAGCTGGCTTGGTGGTAATTTCAATATATGATCAGTGTAAGAGCAGGAGCTTGAGCTCTTATTTCCATACTCTTCTTCCAAAGCTGCTTGGCACTGCAGTGCTTCTGCAAAGCTGGCACTTTCCCGTCACTCAGTGTCCTCACTCACACTGAGATACAGAGCACTGACAGCTCAGGCAGAACATTCACTCGGATAAAGTCTCTTAGTTTTAAACTTTTACACTTAAATTTTTGGATTTTCATTGTAAAGATTCTGTTCAAGACAAAAGAAAACATGCAGCAGTGCTGCTTTTTCAAAGAAAACTTCCCATTTCTGTCAATAATTATCAGCCAAAGTAATGAGGAAGACAGCAGCATAGTGAAGAAAGTTTCCATTACATACCTGCCCTTCCACTGTCACCCTAACGCATACATTCTCATTCCTCTTGTGTAGCATAGGCATATAAGCATGCAAATCTTCAATGAAAGGAGTTTAAACAACCTGTTTTTAATGGTAAGTTATCAATACTGAGAAAATTAAAGATTTGTCATGGCAATCTTCATCAACATCAAGTTTCACACCCTCAGAAAGATATTATAGAATAGTAAAAATAGGTACAGAGTCTTCAGAAAAGTTACAGCCAGTAGCCAGCTTCATAAAATACTGAACAATACTATAGCAATATCTTGGGCAGAAGAATATATAACTTTTCTGAAGAGTAAGTTCAGCACCCATTTATTTTCTCTGAACCCTAGCATGTACAGAAGAAATTCTTTGCCTGGTACAAAAAAAAAAAAAGTGACAAACAATAAAATATTCCTTTTTTCCTTATAACCTTTTAAGGTCCTGTTATGTACAAGTTCTACATATTATTCTAAAAATACAAATATTTCTAAATGGGATTTCAGTAAGTTAAAGACAAGTTCTGCTGTAATATACAACTATAAAAATAATAAAGGAATTTAATAGTATTTTTTGTGTAGCTGAGAATACAGTTCATTCAGAATGCTTAAGGCTCTTTTGACCTATAGATAACCAGAGAGGATCTGAAAAGCAGCCAGAAACAGAACATGAACCTCTAAGGCATCTCTCCTCTGCAGTCTGGAGAATAAAACTGTGATCTTTAAGGACAGATATTAAGATGAAAAATGGTATTAGTTGTGATTCCTGAGCCACATCCCCTGAACTCAAGTGATGCATTCAATCAGTTCTGTCACAACAGGAAACCGTTCTGGAGTATTCTTTCCTCCTACTCTTTCTCCCGAGCAGCGCTACAAGTGCTTTGAGCCACCACTGCCCTTTCCCTCCTACAGCAGCTCCCTTTGGTAGCCCATGGCAGCACAATAGGGAGAGATGTAATGTTTTGCCTGTTTGTTTGTTTTTAATCTGTCCAGTGGCTGCAGAGCTTTTTGGTACACTCGGGTCATGTTTTCAAGTGTAAGTATTTATTCTCTTGGTCAGAAGTAATTGTTACTTTCTCTGCAACCTCCTCAACATACAAAAATATATTCTGCAGCCTAGGGCATCAAAATACCCAGGGCTCAGGAGACACTTGTTTAAGGACTATCATTAAGTTATTTCCTTCAGTAAATAAAAATCTAAAGTTATCGTCTTTTTTTTGAGCAGGATTTCCATTTTCCTGGAGGAAATCGGGTAAGGAACTATGCCGCAGTTATCAGGAGGAGAACACCACATCTATTCTAACTTAAAAAGAGGAAAACCCAAGAGACTAACATTCACAAGCACCAGCTGAATTGATTTATACACTGCTATAGTCCATAAGCAACATTTTTAAAACATTAATTTTTCACTTTTTCAGCTACTACTAAGGCAATTAGCAGAACTCATTAGCCAAGTGACATTTTACAAATTGGTGATTTACTCTTGTAAACTGATAGAAATGCATAGTAAATAAATCTTGATTTAAATGGGATCAGGAAATCACTCAGTCCTGGAATACATTTAATCAGCATTCATGGTTTCAAAAACAGAAGTGTTGAGAAAATGATTATCCTCTGCACCAGCCTAGTTTTTACTCTCGCTATTTTTTTGTCTTTTCCATGAAATTATTCAAGGGTAATAAGTTTGAAAAGGCAGCAAACATTAAGTGACTGAAATAATGGCAATATGCATACGAAGAAAGGTTGAAGTTCCTTCGGTGGATTTCCACTACTGCAAATATATTTTACAATACTCAGAAATAATCTCTTACCTCACTGGAGTAACAGTAGAATAAGCAAAAAAGATCCAGGAGTCATTGCTATATCCACTGCAATTCAGAGACCTGATTTCTGTTGTCTGTGCTAGATGACACTTCTGCGTAGACAGCTCTGCATCACAGTAAACACTGAATTAGAAGAACTTTAACACTAAATCTTTTGAGTAAAGTTGGAAGCCTGGTTTCATATATTTCATAAATATCTCTGGGAATAATTTTGAAGAGAAATTCCATCCCCATTAATCTGATCATAGCCATGATTTTACCGCATACGATTCCATCCTCCTTCGAGCAGTCTCACTGACGGGATGACTGCTGTCAGTAAAGCAGCCATACTTGCATTTTCCAAAAGAAGAATATTAGGAATCTTTATTTTACGGTTTCATCAGTGGAGTGAAAAGGAAATCAGTAAGGAGGCTTTCGTTTATTACTGAGCTTCCTCAAAATGTGCAGCTATTGTGACCTCAGGTTTAAACAATGAAAGCCATCCAAAACCAGTATTTTTTTATTATCATTTTCATCATACTATTTACAATACAACCTACCTCAGCAAAGTATAGGTATTTTCCCCTCAATCTACCACTTTTACAGAGTGTTCCTTACACCTTAAAACAATTTAATTGACTTGTCTTTTTATCTAAAGGAATTTGCTATACATAAATGGCAATGGAAAAGAGAATCCTTTTGGTAACAGCTCAAAACACAAACTGCACTGGGACCCACAAATGTCGCAGGTATTGAGCATTATTTTCACTGCACAGGAATTCTGTCAATAAACAAGCACTAAATGTGAAAAATCTTCTGTTTTTATTTTGACACCTTTTGTGTTTGTTCTGGAGCAATACACAATCTAAGCAAGTGTCAAAGAACAATTACTCTAAACCTCTATATTCTGCTGCTGACCTTAGCAAAAGCCAATTTCAAAAGTGAAATTAAAGTGTAGCTGAATATGTTTCAAGAAATGCAATCACTTCCAAATACTAAGAATTTTGCCCAAAGGTCAAGAAATTACACTAATAAACAGGGTTTAGGTATATTTTGATGTAGTTTATCCTGAGAGACATCTAATTTCAGGACTCCCAAGCTACTTAGTAAACAAAGCTAGAACAAAAGTTTTTAAACACGTGTGAATCAAGGAATACATAATCCTCATTATGGAAAAGATGATGTTTAAAGGCACAAGTCACTAGAAAATTTGTATCTTGGATTTTACTGACAAGGATTTACTCAAAGTAAATCAGTACTCATTCTCTGTTATCTTTAAGTCTTGAATCCTGATGGTAGGTAACATTTATCTATGACCTACGACACCATGAAGAATGTAGACTATTATTTTGTTCTCTACATAAGGTCTCAGTGGGAGAGAAATAATTCTTCAAAATCTCTCTCTTGATAAATTTCTAATCGCTGAATCAAGCATTTTATTTTTTTTTCCTTCTTTTAGCTGAAGCTCTGAACAATATCAAAGTGATGTCAGGAGTTGCAAATACATGCAGAATAGAGAATCCCCTCACCTAGGAAAATAGTTAGAAATTTAGTTAAATAAGAATGCAGGACAGTCCGTGATAGTCAGGCACTGGGCATGGCTGGACATGCACCATGACCATTAGCTTGCTTACACCAGACTGATCCCTTTTGTCCTTTTTTCCCCATGTTTGTCTCTCCACAAATCATTGTGATCTCTTTTCTTTTCCCACCTTGGGTTCCCCTCTCCAAATATACTGTCATGAGTTTTGTACAATCCCAAAAGGATCTTTCCCTGCATCCAATAGAGATTTCCACAGCTCTAGGCAGAAACCCCTCTCAGTCTGTCAGGGGATTTGGTGAACCTGCCCCATTATCTCAGTGGGCATCACACACAGACCATGGGGCTGTTGGCTCTCCTTGGACAGCTCTGGGAGAAGCCAAGTCACAGTACCTCATTTCTCTTAGTTAGTTTATTGGTTAGTTTAGTTAGATTATTGGTCCCCTCATTGGTCCTCTCTGCTCCTCTGTTTTTGTGGAGAAGAGTCTTTTATCACATAACCTAACAAATAATACTTTTTCTGAAAAGGAATAAAAGTCATGTCCACCTACTGAGACAGAACACGTTTAGAAGCAGAAAGCACTAGATGGCAGCAGTGCTTAACTCATATAATTTGGATACAAAAGTAAGAGAGCAGCCACCCATACTCAGCAATACAATGGGGTTTTTTTTTTTATGTATTTCCCACGGCACCCGAGGCAGGAATTTAAAACTAAAGACAACATAGATAAATCTCACAAAGCAGCTGATAAAATGCCAGTGAATATAGTATGCAATAGTAGAATCGAGAGATTTTCCAACTTCCTGCCAATGTAAGACACATGTAGTAATATGACATGACATAATAATTTAGTAGTAACTACTGAATGCATTTTTCAATGTCAGAGAAAAAAAAAATTGCAAAACTGGAAAGCTATACAGTGCTCCTAAAGTAAACCCTGTATACAGACAGGAAAAAATATAGAGTGCCTAGACTCAAAGAACCCCATGAAATACTGGTACTAGGGCTCCAATTCTTGGGACATGGCCCTCTCTACCCTCCTTCATACTTCGATAAATACACATTTCCACTCTCTTTACATGCCTGTTTCCACATTCATCATCCTTTTTTTCAACATTTTTGCTTCACCGTATTCTCCTGCGATCCCTTTCAAGGCCTTCTCACCTTTCATGTTAACTTGGCCTCATCTGTCTCCAGTTCTTTGCATTTCCCTGTATTTTAAGCTTGCCTTGCGCACCCCGCACTCCCTGACCTACCAGATGCTTCTTTGTGGTTACCCTCTGCTTCTCATGACACCTCCTTATTGTCTTCACCTTGCTTGCCTGGATAGACAGAAGCTTTATTTCAGAATGGTTGTCCTAGTTCTGACCTTGTTTCACAGAAGTACTGCTTGCCCTAAAAGTTTAAAGCTCCCAAGTTTCACTTCTTCTTTATTCCCTTCTGAGATTTATGTCACTTCTAGCATCTGTATAATTCTGCCTCATCTTCTACCTCCCACTTCCATTTGGTTGGGCAATGCCACCCCTCTCCCCTCTGCCTGCCTACCCTGGCAGTGCCAGCACTACCCTGAAGCTGCTGAAGAGAGGGAGGAAGAAACATGAGAAACCCCACCGTGCCAAGGACTGCCAACATCTCCTATGTAATTAATGGCAACATCTAGTGGTTAATTTGGATAAGTCTTAAACTCCAGATGGTTGGAGCAGAGTTGAAATCTCATATAAGACCCACTGAAAAAGTGTGAGGCTTGTGGAGCGTTTTACTCAGGCAATGATAAAGTCCATGAGGAAACCTTGCGGCTGAAGAAAAAACTCTGATGAAAGCAGCTCCTCTTCATATCCCCACCCCAATCCAGCCAGGCTCTGTCCCTGCCCGGGGTCCCCTGGGAAGCACACCTCTCAGCAGCAGCCGCCTCTGCCACACGCTGACAGAGGAACCTCACAGGGAGGGGAGGAGCCAGCTGCCGCCATGTTCTGTGCTCTGTCCCAGCTGCCGCCCCAGACCCCACTGCCACTTGTCCCAGCTCTTCAACGCGGCCCTCAGCCCTCCAGGAGCCAGGAAGATGGCATTTTGGCCTTGGTGGGCACTAGTGGCCAGGCTGTGGCTCTGCTCGTGGGGCAGCAGGGACGCCTTGGATTGCAGCCACTGGCAGCTGGTACACGCAATATTTTTTGGCCTCACGGTGACGTTGATGAGAGAAACCTACATGAGCTACTCCAGTGCTGACCCCACCATCCTGCAGCACCCCTGTGAAGGGTTTGGCTCTAAAGGGCAGCCAAAGATATCCATGTACCTAGGGAAGGATGTTTTCATCAGCATGGATGCTTCTGAGAGCAGCCTCTCCCCACTCCCCATCCCAGAAGAACTTAAGGCCAAAGAAGCTGTTGTCAGCACCATCACCTTTGTGCACAGAGTCATGACAGTGATCAATGGCCAGGTTTACCTGTACTTCGAGAGCCTTGGCAGGTGGGTCCCATCAGCAGGAGTCACCTCCCATGTGTTTGAACTCTCAAATGCCCATTGAGGCTACCTGGGGACAGACTCCCAGTGCAAGGAGCTCAGCTGGACCCTTTTTGCTTACAGCACCAGACGCTCAGTCTCCAACAGTCATATCTTTGTTTCAGAGGATGGGAGTTACACATTTACATCTATCAAGAGGAATATAAGAAAGCAAAGAGTGTTGTTTGAGGTCTGCAACTTCATCTCCCTTGCCATGACTGGCTTGCTTATCAGCAGAACTAGAGAGGATGAGGCAGGGAAGGTGGTGGCAGGGACCTATTTCAGATACAATGACACCACGAACAGCCACATGTCCAACCACAGTTCTACCATCTTTCACCTGCTGCCCAAAGGCACCAGTAAGCTTTGGAGCACACAGAATCTTGTCCTAAGGGGTTTAATCATTCTCTGGACAACAGATACTTTATCCTCTAACAACTACTTGATGATGGAAGAACTGACTGTCCTGCCTTAAAAGCGGTTTCAAGGCACTACTTTCCCTGACAGTGGTTTCCTCCTTGTGACTACAGGTGCCTCCCAGATTGTAGTCTTGACCCAGAATGGATGTCTCTTATGGCAGCATCAGGCTGGTCACTAGCATGGTGCCATGGATGAGAGCATAGATTTGAAGGAAAAAAAAAAAAAGAAAAAAAAAAGATCTTATTTGAAGAAGTGGGATGGTTGACCATACTCAGCCCTGTGATCAGCAATTTTTCTCAGCTGTATGACCAAGAAATGCAAACTCAGCTTGCAGTTAGCAGTCCAGAAATCTCAGCAGTCCCGCACTGTGGAGATTCTCACAGGAAACTTCCAGAACAATATCTACTATATTAACATACATGAAAATGTCTTCGAAAACTATATTTGTGCCCAAGCCTGACAAAAATGTTCATTCACTTGATGACAGTCAGCAATCCCCATGTGCTGGCTTTCGGTGCAAATGTAATAGAAATGGGATTTACATATGATGGAAACATCCAGTACTTCTTGCATATAATTCTGGAGCAGCAGAATGTCTCTTCATTTGCATAGGCTGACTTCTATGATGGTATATGTGATGGAGAGATGTCTACTGCCACTGTGGACATCCCTGACAATGTCATCGGCTGTATTGATGTGGCTCCCGTGACTGCACATATTGCAGTGTCCTGCCCACCTACAAAGCATATCAGAATTTTTAAAAATGTAGCAGCATGCAGAAAAGGCTTCATTCAGGAAAGGGCGCTGAGAAGTAAATTCAGTTATACAATCAGCCATAACATATATGACCCACAGTTTCTCGCTGGAGCAAGTACACAGCGGACACTCTACGGATCAAAGCTAACTTTACAAATCTGGGATGTCCTTTCTGTCCTCTCCTGATATATTGCAAAAATCCTCAGGTGCCAGTTCTTGAGTTATGGGAAGGTAATAAATATCAGAAGCATGTCTCTGCTGACTTTATGTTTGAAATACATGGAATGCATAACTGTGATTATCTTTTGACTGCATATTATGCCAAGTGCTTCTCTCTACCTCAAATTAGATTTCTTTGCTGAAAGGAGTTGCCAGATCCACATACTGCATGGACCAAAAGTAACTATGTAAGAAGCTGTAAGAATAGGAGTGAATCTGAGTTAAAGTGGCCTTCCATCAAGCATCTGATTCTTCATAAAGATGAAAATAAAATCACTTTCCCTTCATATAACGGTCTATACATTTTTAAAGCTAGTGTAGTGGGTAAATTTTACAGTTATTGTGATTTATCTGTAACCTTCTCAGTATATATGCATGGTGCTTTTCCCATGAGCTATCTAAGCTTTTGGACAGCACTGTCAGGCATTCTGAATTTATTTTTGATTTTGACATGATGTTTCCTACCTTATTTATCGCTAAAAACTGAATGTCAAAAAAAATGCCAAGAGTCAAAGTGTTTTGACTGCAATTTTTGAAGGTCTCTGGGAGATCTAATTGCAGAAGTTCTCTTTTGTTTGGGAAAGTTTTCTTGTTATTACAAAGATCTGATAGGGAAACTAGCCCAACGTCCTTTTCCTAATTAGAAAGTTAAACTTTTTTAGAAGTTGCAAAAAAAGAGTTCATTTCACAATGGTTTTAACTTGTTAACCAGCTTTCCCCATTTTTTTCCCCTAATTTATCATTCTAAACTTGTCACTGACCCTGTGTGGTTACAGACAGCATATATATATATTTTTTTTCCAATACAAGCATATGATTTCAGAAACATGACAGTATTTAAATTTAATTTTAGGAAATAACTTTTAAATCAAGTGGACTGGAGAGAATTTCTTATTAGTAAGAATGAAGGCTGTGTGACTAAGCCCAATTCTATCCAAATTTCCAAATTTGAAGTTGTAAACAACTCGCACAAAGAGCGCAGCTTTTCACTCATGCTGAGTAGCAGAACATTATCTGTCTAATAACTGTACTGTGAAAGACCAACATTCTCCAGAATTTCTAAATCCATTATACAGATGGACTTGTGTATTTAAAGTAAATTGGTAGACAGTTTCCTAGTAATACACTAATAGTCTGCACTCAATACCATGATAGTAAAAAAAAAAAAAAATTAGTTTGTATATAGATTAGACAACAATTATTACTGTGAATCCTGTGAATTTGCAGTATATGGCTTACTTTTTGGTATTTATTGGTAGTTAAAGCCTTACTCTATTATACTGAATGTTTAAACAAGATTAAAAAAATGCAGTTTAAGACAGAGACATTATAGATGTGTTTCCATCACAAGTAATTTAGATTTTAATTTAAAGCTAAGATTATTTTTCTTGTTCTGACGTATAAGAGTTTAGTTAAAAAGTTAAGATGAGGCAACCAGTTCTGAAACTCCATACCTATATAAATAGACCTTTTTTTTTTTTCCCCCCACAAATGCAGTACACAATTTCAGGGGAATACTATATTTTGTGCAATTTCTACCATTTCTGAGAAGGTAGATGGGAACTTATGGCTGACAGCAGAAAAGGCACAAGGCATTGCTATAACATCAGTCATCTCCTATAATAGTAAGAAGAATCAAGGAAATCTCCCTTCAGTTAAATATTATAACCGAAGCACAGAACGGAGCCTTTTTGCAAAGTTCTATAGGAGATTCCGGACATTCCTTCCACTATACTAGCAGCCAACCTAGTTGCATACGAGTCATTAAAGCAGTCTTTGCTTGCTCACAAAATAGCTGAAGGTTCCACCTTTCAGTAACCACCAACTGCAATGACTCCCGAATTTGTGGCTGACAGCCTGAACAACAAATTAAATAGAGCTTCAATACGAAATACAGACTTTTAAACTTTTTCTTTTTTTTTTTTCTCTTTAAGAACAAGCATTGCATGTTTTCTCCTTCAGCTTGCCCTGTGCTGCTCAGTTTCTTCATTTTTATCTGGTTTTAAACTGTGATCCCATCCTTCTGCTTTCCAAAGTTTCTCTCAAAGCTGCCCCTTCCTTTTCAATCCTGCTGTGCTTGCACACTTTCACAAGTTTTGCCTGAGTGACAGCAGTCACCTTCTGCTATCTCTTTGGTAATCACTCTGCCTACAGGCGCCATCTGAACAGTATTCTCATTTTTCATTACCATGAAGTCCTCAGTTTTCACTTTGCAACTGTCCTTTCTTCCTTCTTCCCCTCCCAGTAGCTGAGTTTCCTACCGCTTGTTCATGATTTTACTCATTCTGTCCTCTGCCTACCTTCCCCTCCCTCCCCATTCAAGGACTGCACACTCTCTACATTCCCTTTAACTCACGGCATGCAGTTTACCTGCTTTCTCTTCCAACATTCTTAAGCATCTTGACAAGCTACTCAGAGACGTGACAGTTCAATACAAGAGAACTAGATACTGCCTCAGTTAACCATACTAATGAATGTATGCAAGTTTTGTAAGCAAATTCTAGAATACACATCAGCCAGCTACAACTTGTACATTAAAACAAAATGATTATTTTCACTGCTTTACAGGAGAGTTAGGAACACAGATCAGGCTGCCTGAATTACTAGGAAAAGTGAAGAGCACAAATAATTTATCTGCGATACTATGAATGCCATTTATTCATATACACAATGGATTCAAATATTGGAATTCCCTCTCAAGCTTAAGGAAGTGATATAAAGCATAAAAGCCACCAACTGCATGGTCTTGTTTTCCCTCCATTCTAAAATCATGCTTTCAGAAGTGTTATGTGCTTTCTATGTCATATTCAGGGCCTATTGAAGACATCAGCAAACTGTATTTTTACAGATATGCATTGCACAAAATTGTAACCTGCCAATGCAGCATTTCAACAAATCTTGGCAAAACTACCTGAATTCTCACATCACTTGCTTCCTCGTACCATAGGATGCAGAAGCACATGCTTGTAAATATGAAATAGATGCCACAACTCACCCACCTCATTCCAGGACCATGCTAGTTGGTGATGCAGCTCAAATAAAAATCCTAATTTTTAAGTACTCTAAGGTATGGAACTACTTCTGTGTTTTACTTGATGCAAATCTAATTTACTCACAAATTCTCTATCATGCAAAATGAAACTGGACATTTTACTAAATTCAGAGATTTTGATCTCTACTGTGGCCAGCTTTACACATTAGAAGCTGGTGAGGGGTCTGGAGAACAAGTCTTAGGAGGAGCAGCTGAGGGAGCTGGAGTTGTTTAGCCTGGAGAAGAGGCTCAAGGGCAACGTTATTGCTCTCTACAGGTACCTTAAAGGAGGCTGTAGCAAGGTGGGGTTGGTCTATTCTCCCATATGCCCAGTGATAGGACAAGGGGGAAGTTGTGCCAGGGGAGGTTTAAGTTGGATATTAGAAAGATCTTATTTATGGAAAGGGTTGTTAGATATTGGAATGGGCTGCCCAGGGAAGTGGTTGAGTCACCATCCCTGGAGGTCTTGAAAAGACATTTAGATGTAGAGCTTAGTGATAGGGTTTAGTGGAGGACTTGGTAGTGTTTGGTAGTGTTAGGTCAGAGGTTGGACTTGGTGATCTTGGAGGTCTCTTCCAACCTAAACGATTTTGTGATCCTGTGATAATCTACACAACTGACAATGCAGCATGAAGGAACTGATGTTGATTTGGAAATAAAGCACTTTGGCTTATGGTTTAACATTTACAAGTCATTCCTCAGACATATAACACCAGTCTTTTCTAACATTATACTAAGCTTTAAAAAGTTAAACTCAAATACTGCTCTTCCGTTGTTGTCTTAGAATATGACAAGTTGAAAATCTCAGTATTTTTTTTTAACGAGCATGCTGGGGAAGAGAACAAAAAGATTTCACTGAAGGGTGAAGAGAAAGTAAATACTTTGTTGTTTCTTTTTTTTTTTTTTTAAAGCTACATATTATATCTACAGTATAATCGAAGCCTGGTTTATTTATAGGGTTGAAACAGCTTAGACTGCTGAGCTTTGCTTAGTTGAGAACTTTGGGGAACAGTTGGTCCGCACAGAAAGAAATCTCATGTCTACATAAACAGACTTAGAAAAGCATCTCATATGTATATGCTGAAGAGGCTGCTAATTTTACCCATTACTCCAGCTCCTTTAGCCTCCTGCCACATCAGTAGCTCACCCTACTCCTATAAGCATTGAGAAACATGAAGGGTTGATCTATATATGGTAGTTGCTTCAAGCCAAGCTACATAATCTTATCAGTGTTTTTGTTTTTTAAAAAAACTAGATATACACCAATAGAAACATCAAGGACTGGTTTACTTAATCTAAAAGTTAGGATCACTGACAAACACTACACAAGGCAGCAGTTAATTAAGCCAGCAGTAAGGCTACTCTTTACAACAGTGAAACTTCCAAATCACGAGGTATTTCTTAGCAGTTTCTTCTGACAGGCTGAAAGTTGGTTAAATTATGACTCATATGTCACAAAACTCATGTGGAAACATCCTCTGTCTGATTAATGTGACTTCTGCCACTCAAGTATTCAAAGAAGTGCTGAAAACACATCAGATATGACTTAGTACTTAGTGGCCTACAGCACGATAGCTGACTGGAATAAATAATGTTTTCTTTCCTAAAAAGAGTGCCAAGACAGAGCACTCATGACATAGTATAAGGCTACAATGCAGTGCCAAGAAAAATTTAGGAAGTGTAGCCTTCAAATCTGCCCGATAGCAGAAAAGAACTCCATCCCAGAAGCAGCACATTTGTTATGTAATATTCAACTATTCCGTTGATAAATCAGCACAGCCCACAGTCATTAAGTATGACTACGAAAGGCCACATGCTGTGAATGAATTCAAAGACTTTTCAGGAATTTAAGTCCTGGAAACAGTCATACAGTAGTGCTGATAAAAGGTGTCAAAAAAAGAAAAAAAGCTTCTGAATGCAGATTGACTGTTTCATAAGTCAGTGCTGTCCTGTGATGGAATTTCCTTCAGCCACATGATACAGCAGACAGACAGAAGTCTTGGGTTTCCTTAGGTACGTCAGTTTTTCCTTGTTCACAGGTAATCCATCATAAACCACATCTCCTAACTCTACGCTGGTTTTGCTGCACTTGATTACTTCACAGCCTTCTCTATGTTCAGCAGCTACTACTCAAATTAAAAATCCTCATCACATATTAACTGATATTCCCCATATAGCTGAATTCTGAGACTTGCTCACAGAAATACCATGTGAGAACTCAAAAGACAACTACAGCAACCTCTGCAATTTTCCATGTATACCACCACTACCACAACAAGATGGAAACTTCAGAGCAAAAAGGACTAGAATGAACATTCTAGTGTACACAACCGAATTTATATACAAAATCAGCACTAGTAGGTTGCCAAAGCTGTATACAAAGGAAGGAAAAAATTTAAAGGCAGCAGTCCATACAGTGAATATGGTGTATGTTTTATTCTATTTACAGTACATTTGTTATAAATATAATACATTTCTTGAAAATCTTGAGTAGATTTTTTTTTAAAACAGATCAATTGTTATAGTTACATAATAAAGCAAGTGACAATTTAAATGACAATCTCATGGTTGTGAAATAGTGCATTCTGTGCTGAGATGAATGAGAAAAAATACTCAAACTGGTTGAAGAAATTATTTTTGAAACACCATAGGTGGGGCTTGTATGTAAACCTTGGAAGGTCATCAGCTTTCATAAACATGGAAACTCAAAGTTTTATACTAAAGAACTGAGGAACAGATTGGAGATACCCTATTGAACTTCACAGTAAGGTTGGGATTTATCATGACTAATGGCTTTAGACAGGAAAAAGCCAGTGATGGCTTCTTCCTGAACCATATCCTAATACAGCCACAAATATTAAACACACCATGCTGGAAGTTGGAACAGCAGTCAAGCTGCGTTTTTGACAGGGCATAGGACATACAAATATGTTCAGATTTGGAGTTAAAGATTATTTTGTGTTATGAACATCTTAATTACCGGAGAAGAAATACATTATAAAAGGATAAACGAATTTTTCAGTCCAACGTGCGTTGCATCGAGAAACAAACTGACAAGTAGTCTGAATATTTTGCTATTCTCTTTCCTACACAATTTCTAGTAACAAGTTAGATGTTTGAGGTGCTATTTCAAAAAAACTGCAGCAAAATGTCAACCAGCAATATAAGAAAAGAATCCCATTTATTTTTGTCTTTTAGTATGATTTTTCAGAAAGTGGTCAGATATTATTAATAATAATCAGTGCAGGCATGGAGTTCTGCTGACTCGTTTCAAACAAAGTAACTTGGTCCGCTAGCTTGGCAAATACTCTGGGGGTTCCAAGATTATAGACACCTGTATGAACAAAGCAAGCTTTTAGCTGCAAGCTATAGACTTCCTGGCTTTTCAGTTGAAGCTTGTACTGTGTTTGCCCAAGCCACGTAAAAGATCCATGGATTTCTAGTGCTTCTGGGCTGAAAAAGAAGGTAAGAGAAGTTATTCCTCTGTCTTTGAAATATTAGCAATTTACATGAACCCCTCAATTTGAAGTTTTCCCAAAACTTCAGAATGCACTGTGTGTTCATAATCAGCCCCTTACAAATATGCTTGTTCTGAATATGCTTTCTGAAAACTAACCAAAAGCCGGGAATTGGAAAACTAAGTTCCTACTCTGGCAGTCTTCAGATGCTAGAGTGCCAACTGTCAGTCTTCTTTGGAATCTTAGAAGTTGCTGGGTCTTTTTCATTGCTTGCCTATAATAATTAAATCACTGCCTTCCCCAAATACATTGTGCTTTGTTGTTTCATCCCCCCCACCTTATCATTAAGATATTACAATTTTCCTAGCAAGACAAACCTAGATTTTGAAAGATAACAGCAATCAAAGATATAGACAGAAGTGTGCTTAACATTTAACCAAGATGCTAAACATAGTTTCAACAACGTAGCATGTTTATGTCCTCTTTCCCAGCATGCATACCATGAGGCAGGGAACCTAAGGTCACCTTAGGGATCTGTAAAGATACTCATTGTCCACTTATGAGGTCCATTTAACCGAGTCCTCTTTACTTCTTACCAAGTACTTTTTACTATTCTGCGACTCTCACAAACTTTTATAACTACTCTTCCTTTGGCTCAGATGGATCAGTACAGGCTTGAGTTCAGTACACACTTGATCAGTACAGACTTTAAAAGACTTGAATATATTTTTAATATATTCTGGATATATTCTTAATATATTACGTTCTTAATATATTGTACACCACACAAACTTTATACATTTATTTGCAACTATAAATTCCAGTGTACTCCCAGCTTTTATAGAACCATGACAAAACAGACTAGATACAGATTGTCAAGATTTAAAAATTACTGCATAAGGCATTCTTAAGGTCTGTCCCATGAACCAGAGACAGACCATGTCATGTCAACAGAAATAGTTGTGTATTAGGCTCTGGGTCTTTAATTTCTTGTTTACCACCTAGACAGCCTGTTGGCAACATGCAAGCATTCCCCATAAAGAAGTCCTTGATGTCTCTCAATCTGTCATGTCATCTCCCTCCCCTCCCGTCCCCCCAGATCATTCAAACCAGGAATCCCACAAGTTTATTTTGTGGTAAATCAGGTTGCATTGTATCTAGGATTAGGGTTCACATGAATTTTACATGAGTTAAACTGCCTTGTTTTAACAGAAATGAAAATTAGCAGTACCTCATGATACTGAATTCCATCTATCCCACAGAAATACCTGTAAAACTTTTAGAAACAATTCATAAAATGTTTTCCCAGTGGTAGTATTTTCACAGTACTCCAATTCTAGGTCAAAAGCCGGTCACAAGAATAAGCTGGTAAAATACTAGGGGAAAATCTTAGAACCTTAGGTATTTTTATGACCGTTTATACTAAATCACGTTACAGCAGGAAGTATTCAAGTTTATACTTCAAAAGTTGTTTTCTACAAATTACTTGATACTTTAAAAATGAAAAAAAGCAACACATGTTCAGTAATAGAAGTTTGCTAAAGCTGATATTCTGCAAGTTCAAAAATGTTTCCACTTTTTTTCAGAAAAGGTCTGCAAAGTTTAACTGTTTAACTGGAGTTCAAGGTCTTCTCTTAGATATAGCCAGAAGCAAAACAAAAATTGAGAAGTGACCGAAGACTCCCATTTGACTGTATGAGGCCTTGATCACCTTGCATTCTTTCATTGAAGCCACTATTATAAAGATCTTATTCTAGATATTCTGTGCAGTTAAACTGCAAAACTTCCTAAAACTAGGAAGCAGTCTCAGGATATGTTTTGATTAACATACATGCATTACCTTGTTGTTTTATGCCGCAAATCAATCATCACATCTACAACAGCCTGGGAACAATTGGAAAGTAGGAGAGTAACAGGTACCAGACAGAGGCTGCAAAGAGAAATAGTTCCACAGCAATGAAAAAAGTATAATTAAAGACTATCCAGAGTAAGACTTAAGTAATCAGAAGAAATTTCAGGTCATGCAAAATTAACATGTAGTCATCTATTATACAACAGTGTGAGACAGTGTACATAATACAATCGCTTAGTGTCAGTAACTCTAGTCCATGTAAAAAACTACTGAGCCAATTAAGCCAATGCTGAAGTTACTGCCTTCCTTTGTTCAGCTGAGGAAAATTAGCAGAAGCATAAACCTCCACCTTAGTTCACTAGAAATAGCCACTGAAATAGCTCTATTCACACAAGAAGTGATTTGTGTCACTGGAACTCCTTGCCATTGCTTAACAGTTTAAATATTCTAAGTTAGACAAACAAGAAAAGAACTACTAGAAACTATAATGAAGATATGAACTTGTTTCTGGAAACATGCACACTTTATAATTGTCGTTAAAATATGACACCTTATAAAGTGTTAGATTTTGTACGGAAAGGAATCCTTCTCTGTTGGCAAATTACATTACCTTAAAGTAAATGCAAGTATAACACAGTAAAGCTCTCGGGGAAAAAAACCCAGACCCAAATAGCTATTTTAATGTTACATGTACAATTTATTTCGTGTCTACAAATTAATTTGGGGGCAGTTGTTCAGATCACTTTCATTTTGGAAGAGTCAAACATTTTTGCAGGCTCCAACTAATTCACCCTAGTAGTCTGCTTTTTGACAGGTTAATTTTGAGATTCTTCCAGGAGAGAAGCCCAAGCAATCTAAACCATTATCATCTTTATTTTTGATGTAAGTCAGAACCATGGCTGATCTTGACAAGTCATATACTGTAGACATAGCAGTTCTTTAATTTAAGAGTACTGTTTACTGTCTACCTAGCTCCTCAGAGTAGTTATGCTGCTTCTTCCTTTGACACCCACCAAAATGCACACAAAGGCACCAGGGTATTTATTTTGTTTTCAGTAAGTTTGGTAACATTCCCAATTAACATTAAAACTGCAAACTGTGATATTACAGCCTGCTTTTCTACATTGAACTTCCATTTTACCTATGTATTACCTAAGCAGCAAGTTTAGGAATTCGGCAAGATTTCATGCTGTTTTGTCTTCTGTACTATAATCTACATTGCATCTCTCAACAGGATTTATGTCAAATTAACAATATTTCAAAAGGTTCCAAAGAAAATATTCCACTAACCTTTTTTGATGAAAAGGGTGACTGAAAGATTCTGGGTAATGAAGACTCGTCTTGATAAGATTGGAAAGCTGCTCTGGTGTTGGTCTTGCGGGTCCTGGTGTACTTTCTGGTCGAAAAAACTTTAAGAGAGCCATTTCTGGTAACTCCTGAAACAAATTCAGAATGACATTTAAAACATTGGCACGCAGCACCGTGTAACACAATAAATCCAGTCACAGAAGTTACAAGTTTTTATTATGAGCTCTAATTCCAGGGACATGTCTACAGCTTAATTATTCCAATTTTTGTATTTAAGCATGCTAAGTAAGGAAATGATATGGCTATCAGTTACCTTCTTTTAAGAGAGATTTCACAGTTGATTGTGAAAACACTACCTGTGCAAGCTTCACAAAAGCAGGTTAGCGTTGTGGTAATTTGTTGCGTTTTGGTTTTGTTTTCTTTTTAAGAAAAAGGGACAACATTTAGTTCCCTAATTAAGAAGCTGTAACTAGAAAATACCCATCACCTACCCTGGGAAGTTCACAACAGAAAAGCCAATAACCAAGTTTCCCAGAACAGATCCAAAGTAAAGAAAACAAATTCATGGAAACAGGCTAACAACGACAGAAGGATTTAAAAAGGCAGAGTATGTCAAGAATTGTATAGCAAGCTCTTGTAGACATTGAAGTTGCCTTTCCTTGTCCCCAGCTGAAAGCCCAAGTAAAGCACTGACATTACGTGGGATTCATCCTAACCTTATAAGCAGAACCAATTTCTGAAGCAGAAGAAATCAGATGACAAAGATGCAACACCAAATGAGGCAATTGGGCTACATTTGGTCTAGCATTACAGTACTATTCTGTTGAACTCTGTTCAACATTTAATCTGTTTTGCAAGCAGGATTTATTGAGGAAGGGGCTACCTTCTTTATTGCCTTATGAATCTATTCTACAAAAAGTCCACCTTTAGAAAAAAATAGAATTTGCAGCAATAAATGTGACTACTTCAAGTGAAGGAAGATTTAAACACACGAATAAGACAGTACACTGCACAAAGTAATACTTATCATTTAGGATGGGGGGTTGTACTTTTTAAGTTGAACAGATATACTATAGGAACAAAACCTGACTCAAACACAGGGGGCCCAGTGAAATCTGCAAGCATTCTGCAATCTGTAAACATCTCTCTGCTGATATACCAGACAAGCCAAATGTGGTTTTTGTTTGTTTGTTTTTCTTTCTTCTTGAAAGGAAGAATAGCTTTCTTAAGATATATTTCATTGTTACTGTGTAGTATCTCTCCCCCCAAATTACTTTAAGCCCTGAATGAATTTGTTAGTTCCACCCTAACCTTATATGTACCTAATTTGATGGAACTTCAGAGCATGAAAAACACCAGCCTTCAAGAGTTCAAATTATAGTTTTTCATTTGAATTTATCTCAAATTATAACAACCTCTTTGATCATACACCAATATCCTACATACTGTAGTTTGCCCTAGAGTTAATTACCTGTTCCAAGTCCTCCCAATCAGAACTCCCGAGTATTTTTTTAAAACCCTACAAAAGACAAATACGAAGATTTATCTCTACAAATAGACAAAAACATCATGAAATGCAGCAGGAACATTTACTGGTGAAAGTGCAGTATACTAGTAATATTTCAAATCTCTGTTTCTAATACTACACCATCGCAGGGCTAAATTTTAATTCCAGTCACCCTCTAGGTGTCAGATTCAACTAAAGATATCCATTTCTCCATTTCTTCAAGTTCAGCTGCTCAAAGTTTTTTTTGTTTTTGTTTTTTGTTTTTTCTTCAATTTATCTAGAACAAAGGCTGTATAACATTTAGCACATGATTCTCTTACCTAATGCTTCAGGAGGGAATTACAACACTTCCAAATGGTAACCAAGAAGATCTGCATGCAGATCATGGAGCTACCTACAGATATCTAATAAGAAATGCTAAGTTTAAAGATGCATTAAACTCCCTCCCTACTCTGGAGCTTCAGAAATTGAATCAAAACTACTAAAAAAAAGATGCCCATACTCACTTGGGCACCTGTACCCTCCCATTCAAGAATATGCACCAAACAGATAATAGCCTCAAGTCACACTTAAAGTAAAACAAAACTAAAAATTAAATGAGTGGTATTTTGTTGCTCAAATCCTAGAACATCAGCCTAACTGGAGTTTTCATTTGTTTTTTGCCTTTTGATAGTTCTGAGACCTAAAGTCAGCTTGTTGACCCATTATAGTTCTTTGCAAAACCTCTGTGGGCCACAGTACACAGCAAGCACCATATGTCCCATACAAGACGGCCACAATGACATTCAGGATACTCCCTTTAAATAATAGTTTAGGCGCAATTTAAAGATCTCAACCGTATGTAACATTAGCGGTACAGATAAGCTTGATTGGAATGGATTTCATCATAGAGTTTGGAAGAACTGAATTTGACAGTTGCAGCAGAACCTTTTTTCCCTGTCAAGTTCTTTAGCTGCATTTAAATTTGTCTTTTTTTTTTAATGGAAACATTCAATAGAGAGCAGCAACAGAACTGCACCACCCCCACAGTTGCCTTCCAATAGTTACAAACTGTACGACTGGTACTAGAAAAGCTGTTTCTATTATTAGAAACCTTTTTGCTGTCCAAAGTCATATACAAAGCTCAGCTTCAAATGTACACCTATAAAAACACACAAGCTTACTGTTACAACTAGAATAATCTTCACAATTTCACTATTTATTCAGTATTTTTTAAAAAAGTAAGGACCATTAGAGTGACCTTTTTTGCTTCTTTGAAAGAAAGAAGTGTATTATCCCTAGTTACGCTTCTGAAATCATGTACTATTCACAGCAGTTTTTGATTTCTCCTGAAACTGTACTAATTAACTAATTAAAGCTAGAAAAGTCAAAATTTACACCCTGATCAATATATCTTTTGCATTATATGATAGATGTAATAGATAGGTCTGCCCATAATAAGTCCTTTAACTTTAGAAGGCACTTTCAAAGTAAGAAGTCCTTCCTTTCCATCAGATGGGCAGAAATGATGTTATCTTTACATGCAACTATTTTTTTTTTTTCTTTTAAGGAGTATTGGACAACTTAAAGTTTTCAACTTCAGAGACAATCTTCTCAGTGATTGGGTCAATGTGCTCTTAAAGATATCAGGGAAAAAAACAAAACCAGAGTACCATTTTTAAATCTCAGTTTTAAACTGGTTTTCTTCACTACGTGATTTGTCTATATTCACTCTAACTCCCAAGTTACACCTCACCTACATTAAGAAGTAGTGTTACCAAAAGCAATCATCTCTGAAGTGAAACTCTGCTAATCTGCTAAAAAGTCAGCATCCATTCCATAAGGATTTCATGGATTTTCCTTTGGGCTCGCACCAGTCTGATCCACAGAACTGAAATAGCAGCCCAGAAGCACATCTTGTGCAGCCCTGGGGCATACACAGATTAATCCTGTCTGGAAGGAATCTCTAAGTTTGTGCAATACGGGACCCCTCCACAATGAAAGGAGAGAGCCATACATGGGAACAGAATCATTTAAAAAATATGCTCGAATTAATGCACTCATACTTACTTAACCTCATATAAACAAGTTAAAACTAAATCACGCTCATGTGCTAACATGTTTCACAAGTACGGGTGCTGGTAGTGTAAGAACACGATGAAATTCCAAAGTGGTAAGTCCCTACCTGGTAAGTCCCTACCAGACTCCTCATCTTTGGTCAGTGTCAAGTCTTTGTCAATCAAAATTATGGCAAATGCCCCAGCCCACAATACTACTTCAACCCCACTATACAGAATGCATGGTGCTTTTGCTTCAGAACCTTTCTGCTTGAATTGACTGGATTAGGAAAAAAAATGGGAGAAAAAGTAGAAAGAAACAGTACTGAAGAACAGCCCTAGGTGAGAATGGATGTTTGAAGAAATCTGAAGTTACTCTGTCCTTTTACTTTAAGTTATGGTATGGAGGTAAATAACTCAAGTGACAGAATAGCTGTATTTTGGATGCAGTCATATTTTGACCTTCATTTAATACAGTTGAATTTCTGAAAACAAACTTCAGAAGAGAAACATTCTCCCTAGCAGTATTGTTGTCAAAAATATATATATATTAACTACAAGTACCAGTTAGGTTTTATTAGTGAGGTTTTTACTTTGACTAGGCCACACACCCCGGTGTGGCACCTTTGAGCTTCTGATTCAGCAAAAAGCTATATTTAGCAGGTTTTTTCCTACCTTTTACAAAAGAACGTTTTTTCCCAAAGTACATGTGAGGGAAAGGATAGATAGGTAGATGTTTTCTGTACTGTTCAGAGAGCTTTCTGTATGACATATAAAAATGGTTTAACAGAGTCAATATTTGTTAAATGTTCTGTCAGTATTCTGTGTTCCAATTCCAAAATTCTAGAATATTCAAGTAGCTCCTCACATCACCCGAGATATCTACTGTGTACAGCAACCTATGCTCGAAAACATTTAATTATCTACTTAATTTTGCAGATAAAAACCCTGTAGTGTAAAAAAAAAGCCTGTCTACAATGACAGAAAAGCAGTAAGCTTCAAAGACAGTTATCATAGCCTTGATTATAATGAAAAGTTTAACGTTTATGATTATATATTGATCACACGTGGGAATAAAGTAAAGCATGTGCATTTGAGCTTTCAAATAAAGTTCATAGAGAATTTCTCTTTTTAATGCAGGTATAAAGAAATTTTAGCCAGAAACATTTTAAGCATTCCCTCAACCCCACTATCTTGTATTTTATGGAAACCGTACTTTTTTTTTTTTTTTAAAATCAAATGCTCTGCCAAGTTATGCTGCTGTGGTACAGGAATAATCACATCCTGTTGTCTGTTCCACAATGAACCAAATGGAAGTAACCTGCCCTTGCATTTCAGTCAGACTTAACGTTTTAGCTGAGAAACCTTAAGATGACTATATATCAGCACACACAATTACCAATCTATCAGCAACTGCCTAAGGAACTTGAGAAACATGTCAGTGAATACAGATCTAGTGCTTCTCTAATGCAGGCCTTTACTGAACCTTTGTTTCTCTGACAGGTTGTTTAAGTTTGAATAAATCCAAACAAAACTCTTAAAGGCTAGCAAAAAATTAAGAGTCAATAACTGACAAAGCAGAGGTCAGCAAGCACACAGAGGTTAATTCCCCCTCCCCCCAAAAAAGTAAGCTATCCAGATTTACTTAATGCAATTATTTGAAGAATTCCATTAAGATGGGAATCACTTGGAGTTTACTTTGACATAAATTAATAGAACAAAACAAAGGGGGGGGGTACAGTTTTATTCATGTTTTCTCAAAGTCTACTGTGAAATTGTTCTTGGTTGGGAGTTGCTGTATTGCCAGAAGCAACAGTTCTGTCGGTGGTTACAACACCATGAAAAAGAAGCAGTTCAAGTAAAGAGGAAAAAAAAGCCACCCAAAAAGCAGCAAGTAAAAACACAGCAAGAAACACAGGGAGTGAAGCAGGCTCTTGCATCCTCACTGACCACTGTTCAGAATCTGCAAATACATTTATTTTCCGGAACCAAGCAGCTCTTCATAGCTTAACTGTATAAAGTTATGGTAAAAAGCATGCATCTCCATCTCCCTCTGCTGTCTAGTCCACAGAAAACAGCTAAATGCTATACTGCCAGACCAAGACACTCGGAAACAGTCTGGTTTCCAACCCTGTTGATGACTTAATCAAAATAAACACAGACTTAGAAAGAAACTATTTGACTGTTACAGTTCTGGAAAGTATGTACTGAAATTGTAATGGCAGAAGTACTGTTTGACTTTGGGATTTCCTCCACCCCATTTCACTGCTTGTGTAACTTTAACTAAAGAGCAAGATATTTTAAAGAGAATATGCAAGCCTTAACTAACAGATGAAGTATATTATTTTCCCTGCATAGCCTCTTTTAGTCCTATTTTGGCGATTCTTTAAACTCTTTACTTCATTCACTCCACATATTTAACTGCTGCAAAGTCTCTGATCATTTAACTTGTTACAGAGGACAATCAGCTGATCAGAAGCAGCCAGCACAGGTTTATAAAGGGCAGGTCCTGTGTGATTAACCTGATCTCCTTCTGTGACAAGATACCACGCTTAGCAGATAAGGACAAGACTGTGGCTGTTATCTGGATTTTAGTAAAGCATTTGACATTGTTTCCTACAGTTTCTCCAGGAGAACATGGTTGCTCATGGTTTGGACAGGTGTACAGTTCGCTAGGTGAAGAACTGGCTGAAGAGTCACAGTGCGCAGAATTCAGTGTGGTTGGTGGCCAGTCATCAGTAGTGTCCTTCAGGGCTCAGTCTCAGGGCCAGTTTTGTTTAACATTTTCATCAAAAATCTGGATGAGGGGATTGAAGGCACCCTCAGTAAGTTTTCAGATGATATCAAGTTAGGCAGGCCTGTTGATCTGCTTGAATGTAAGGAAGGCTTTGCAGAGGGTTCTCAATAGGCTAAATCGACATGCATTCCAGTCATGACATTCAACAAGGCTCAGTGCTGGGTCCTGCACTCGGGTCATAAGAACCCCAGGCACTGGTACAGGCTTGGGAAAGAGTGGCTGGAGTTGCCTGGCAAAAAAAGGACCTGAGGGGTGCTTGTCAAGCTGAACATGAGCCAGCAGCATCCCCGGCTGGCCAAGAAGGCCAAAGGCATCCTGACCCACATGAAAAATAGCATGGCCAGCAGGACTAGGGAAGTAATTGGACCCCTGCACAGGGCACTGATGAGACCACATCTCAAATACTGTGTTTGGTTTAGGGCCCCTCACTACAATAAGGGTGTTGACTTGCTCCAGCGGATGCAGAGAAGAGCACCAAAGCTGGTGAAGGGAGTGGAAAACAAGGCTTACGAGGAGCAACCAGGGGAACTGGGGTTGTTTAGTGGGGACAACAGCAGGCTGAGAGGAGACCTCATTCCTCTCTACAACTAACTTGAGAGAGGCTGTAATAAGGAGGGTGTCCATCTCTTTTCTCAGGTGACTGCACGTGAGGAAACAGTCTCAAGTTGCACAAGGGGAGGCTTATATTTCTTCACGGACAGGGTGGTCAAGCATTGGAACAGGCTGCCCAGGGGAGTGGTGGAGGTATTCAAGAGACATACAGACACCCAAGGACATGGTAGGGACTCCGTAGGTCAGGCTGATGGTTGGACTTGATCTTGAAGGTCTTCCCAAACCTTCGAACTCAGAGGAGTTTGTCTTCTCATGATAAAAAATGCCAATTTAAAGTATGTGAGCATACAAAGTCTCTCCCTCTTCTGCCATCCTAAGATTACAGGCTCTTGAAGTCCAATTTCAACCTGAGCTTTGGTTACCATGAAGGCAGATGAGTTAAGCATTTATTAAAAACCACCACCCTATTCAAATTAGATTTCAACATCATGACAGTACAAATGGATTTCTGCTTCTAAAGGTACAGAATGGTTCAAAACGAAGTTCTGAAAATTTGTTCATTAAGAAAGTGTATATAATCAGTGTAGCATCTATTTGTAGTTGTAATAACAATATTGATGAGAATGCAGCCTCTAATCTTTAAGACAGTAGCATGCGTTCCTCAACAAGTTGTGATCATTTTTGTTTAGCTTAAAACAACTAAACTCAATGCAGACATCTAGTATTCCAATACAGTCAACAAAAAATGAAAATCCCTCTACCTAGCATGTCTAAGGTTTGGTGATATGTTTATTTTAGGATGCAGATGCAATTCATTCCTACTTCTCTCCCCATCCATTTGCTAGAACAAGACCTCAACAGGATCAAGGAGCAGAATTCAACAGCATTTTCTCTTGTAACTTCAGATGTTTACAGTATGATCTACTGTTCTATATACAACTTAAAATCCAGGAAAGAATCTTAGAATGGGAAGTAATCATCAGACCAATACAGTATAATATTGTAAGCATAGCTTGAGTCCACACATGCAGAGGCTTCTGTTGTTTTTGCAAGAGAAACCTCTTCAGAAGTTCGGATTTAGATTTTCTGATTCTTCAGTGGGAATGAACAGCAGCCACTTTAGATCAAACTAATGTCCCTTCTGATCTATTTCAATTTCATAGCATAAAAGGACTAAACAGAAAAGTCTTTGTGATGTAAATTAATTACAGGCTTATGAACCAAAGCCAAATGCATAGCTTCAGATATCTGAGTAATTCGTTATTTGTGTTATAACAATCTCTGTAGAAAGTCATATTTGTCTTAGTGTTTTCTTACCAGAGAAGAGTAAGAGGGCTCACTAAAAGGTGTATATGTAATGTAATGCAATTCTGGTAAAAACAAAGAAACCAAGACCAAAACAAGAAGGAGCAGCATTGTACTGGCCAACAGAAAACTAAACAAATATGTTCTTATTTTACACATTAGCCACCTTCATACAAAATTGAATCTTTCATACACATGTTTTTATGCAAACCTATCTATAACTTTCATAGTTGTTACTGTTTCATGTACCAAGAGATACATACAAATTTCTTGCAGATGTTATTTTCTTTGTATAACCAAACAGGCTATAGGATTTAAAAATGAAATTATGTATGACTAGCTTATATATTCTAATAAATCTTTCAATGTCTTACTAATTTCCCCAGAGTTTCTGCTTTTCTGTTTTTAAAAATTTTACAAAGGCCTTCACTTAGAAGTTGTATGTAGTAGAATTTATGAAATTTTTATCCTGTTAACACTTAAAAATAATTACATCATTTTAACTTTGACTTAATCTATTAATAAGCTTCTAGATGTAGTCTGAAATACCACAGAACAGTTTACAAAAACAACGACATAGCTGTACCTTACTGATGTAAGTCTTACATCAGATTTTACAAAAGCACCCAGAATGATTCCACTTACTTCCATTTACAAGAAAATGCATCAAACGCATTTTGGGAAAGAAGCGATTGCAAAGGAAAGTTTCATAGTACATTACCTGCTTCTGAGGAAATGAAAAAGCCTCCTTCCCAACTGTGTTAAGGGCAATATGATGCTGGCCTTCCAAAATAAGCTGCTTATTATCTTCCACAACATATGCCTACAAAATACAGAACAGAGACCACAGACATTAGCAGACCAAAACCAATAAGCTTTATAGTCAACATTCTCTCCTAAACTGGAAGATGTTTTGTCCAAAACCTAAATGCTAACTTGACTTACATATTTATGTTTATGCTTTAAACTTTGCAAGCACAAACAACTGTGGTTCAGACTGCTAATTGCCACTACTTAAGGTTTGCATTCTGGTAAATTGGGTCGTCTTCTTCAAAGCAGACGGGGTCACTCTTACAGATCTATGATAAAATGTATTTTTTGTTAATTTTCTCTTTAAAAAAAGAGCTTACAAGAACTGGATGCATCTAGGACAGCATAAAACCATTTAAGTGGTTTATTACAAGTATTAGGACTGTCTTGGCTTCTTACCACTTTTTTAGTTCATTAGTCTGGTTTTAAAAAGTTACATCTGTAAGTTTTGTACAAGTATGCTTGAAAGTTCAGGATGCGACATTATAGTTGTAAGCTCTCTGAAATTTGGCTATGAGTTTTGACATGTAGAAAATAATATACTTACCTTCCACAGTACAACAACGTTCAAGTCCACTTCACTGCATCTTTGTATCAACCTGACTGCCTCGTCAAATGATTGTTTCACAGCCCTCTGAGATCCATGAGTATGAGATTGCACATGTGTTTTTTTTAATTCAGAGGATAAGCTTTGAAAAAGAAAGTCTGCACAAGGACTAGCTGAACTTATTATCTGCAAGAAAAAGAAAGCGCTCTCAGGAAAAGATGCAAACTGGTACAACTTTCTCTAACAGAACTCATCATTGTAGTATTTCAGTTCCATTCTCAAACAATCTTTTGCAAATATGCCTAATTTTGGTTACAATGCTTGCTCTTTTTACAGCCATCAGCACTACATAGTGAAGCCTCCAAAGCAACATACGGGAACAGAACTACAGATCACTGATCTAAAATCACAAGTACTGAACTTAGAAATAAGGTATTTGATTATTACCAGACAGCCTACTGAGATATAATCAAGTGTGGTAGAGAGAGCTGGAGCGTCTCCTCTGAACTAATCTACATGCAAATCACTACTGTTTTATTAATAGTGGTTAGTATTTTAACTAATTATTAGGTTAATAATAAATTCTTCTAGTTAATTACCCTATAATTGCCAGTTCGGAATGTACACTTAACTAGCAAAGATTAGAGATCCCACCTGTTTTACAGGTACAGAAGTACTGTGCTGTTTGTCAAGTTTGAAAAAGCTTAGCATAAGCAGTGACAAACATCAAAAGCTTATTAAGGAAGTGGTGGTTAAGACCGACATCAGTAATGCCTGGACAAACATGATAAATAAGATTTTAGTTTCCTCCATTTAAAAGAATGTTAGACATTCCAGAATATGTTGTTGCAGAGGTGCTATTTTTTTCCCCATCAGCAGAATACTTGTATCCAAGGAGAATAACTGCTTTTTGAAGTAACTGTCTAGAAGGGAAGGAACCCTTCCCACAGCCCAAGTGGAGAATATTTCCTTACAAGGAAGCTGAAGTTCGTGAAGCCTATCCAGATTTTCAGTCCTAAACTCAATTTATATGTCTATAAAAGAAATGGCATTGAGTAGCTTTTCTTTGGCTTTAAAAAGCCAGATGCATACACGGAAAACACACCCTCAACATAAAACAAGCGATCTAGTACTGACATCCAACTAACCAAATTCATTATCTTAGTGTAGATTTCTGATCCAATAAAGTGTCTAGTTTTCTCAGGTTTTGGAAAAACATTCTATGTACCAAGATCATTTTCTAGACTGATTCTTCTTCAGACATTTGTACGCTTAAACAGATTAATAGGGTGTGGTAGCCTGTAATTTTAACCATCTTTCAAGAAATTAGAGAAACAGACTCCTTGAACTGATTGCAACCTAAATTAGTGACTTTGAAATTCTAGTACCTACATTCATTAGAGGTTTTCAATGTTTACAATAATCTGGAGTTACAATTTTTAACTTATCTTAGTGAAGAGATAAAAAAAGATAGAATAAGTAAAAAAGGATTTCACTAGGCTACTTGCACAAGACATAATATGCAGTTGCACCAGTTAACTTACCTGCTCATTTCCAAAGACAATATCTGCAAATGTGTAGTTTTCTAAGGGATAAAAAGAGAAGGCATCATTTCAGCATCACAAAAAGTCAACTGCAGTAGACAACATCCCAACTGTACTCCCCTTCAAAAAATGTTACCTCAATCAAAAGAGAACCTACCTTCTGAGTTTTTGCATCTTACTGCTTTAAAGCACAACTTTGCTTTCTCTCTGCTAGCAAGTTTAGTATCTGAAAGAAAAAAAATCACAAGATTTTTTCCCCCTTCAACATAATCACATAGCATCCCATACTAGCCAGAAGTCAGCCTTTGAACTTCACAAATAAAACCACACTAACACTTAAATAGCATGTCTGAACAAGCAGAACAACTGCATTATAGTAGAGATGACTTTCTGCTAACCCATTCCATCTACTTCTATAGCAGAAAACAAGCTGCACTATGTGAAGCAGATACAGGGAAAGAAAGAAGGAACAGAAGACAAAATCATATCCGACTGGTTCACCTTCAATACTAATGCAAGAGGAAAATTTGTCTAGATTCACTTTAAATATATAAAGCATCAGCATACATGTAAAGATAGCATGTTGGATACAATAATAGATGTCTGTTTTCTTGGGTTGCCTTTTCAAAAATTAGGAAGGTATATTAGCTAAGGCAGGATACACAGCACTAGCAATTCTGGTATATTTCTAATAACTGAATAGAGCATTTGTCAAATATTCTGTTGATCAGTCAAATGTTACACTGATATAAACAAACAAACAAAAGAATGCCATGAGACATTTTTCTTGCAAGGCGAGTTATCAGCCAACCCAGACATGGATTTCTCCACAACACTTAAATAATTTACCTGTAAATTAAGACCATTTTTTAATTTAATGAAAGTTGAAAGGCACTTTGCTTGAAAGGAACACAAAAACATCTTCAACTGAGTTATTCTGAAAGGCAAGTTCAACTTCTTACAATATTAACTTTCTCATCAGGCAGAAGCTGGACTTGCTATCCTTTTGGTATTAAGGATACACACCTTTGTCTTCAGAGATGTTAACAGATTTTTGAAGCTTCCAGTGTTTGCTATTACTTGAAACTTGAACTATATGAAACTCTTTAACACCAGCCTCACTCTAAGAAAGAAACAAAAATGATGTCAAATAAGACCAGTCATACTTGTAGTGTTCTTCATTGCACAGTACGTGTTCATCACAAAGTGGTACTGTTGGAATCTTCATTTAACTCTTCATTCACGCCACCTGCAATACAGTACTAAGGAGACAAGAACAGATTGAAGACCCACTGTAATATAAAACAGTCCCGGCTCCCAGCAACTTTGAATTCCAGTAAGCAAAGCTATAAGAAAATGAAAAAGATCCTATGGAAAAAATCCCACAAGGTGGCATTTTAGATTAACATGACTATAATGAAACCTAGACTTTTTTAAACTCCAATGCAGACCACTGTCCAGAAGGGCACTTAGTTTCTAAGACTACTTCAGGATCCTTGCAAAAACATAAATCCCAGAAATTCAACAACTCTTAAAATTACGTATATATACGCAATGGAAAGTAGCTTTTGGGATGGTTTTCTTTATTGGAAAGAATGAGATGACAGTGGAAAAATAAGTTTTGCACAATGTCATCTGTAAACTCACTAACTGCTTTGTATACTCCCTCCTCCTCAAAGAAGGCTGGCAATATTCACCTTAGTATCTGAAGAAAAAAGAAAGTACACACCTAACTTGAAATGACAAATCAGCTCCAAGATTCTCCATGATTCCACTACCATTTAAGTGTCTAGGAATTCTAGTAAGCAGAGGATTCGATTACCTGGCCTTGTTAAAGAAATGGGAGCAGCTTTAACCAGAAAAAGTAAATTTAAATTAACACAGTTAGAAAAACTGAAATATTGTCATCTGCTTTGCTAGGCCATCAGACCACAACAGACATATCTGCGTTTGGATTGTGTTTCCAAACATGTGAGAGCTTGTTAACGAATATGGACGCAGAAGTTTCCTTCAGGTTATTGCTAATTCTACTGGGGTCAGGGGTGCAGCACAGAGAGAAGGAACACAGGTTGCCTCATTCAGAAAGTTGCAAGTATTAGGAACATCCATTAATTCGGAATAAGTCTTCCAAAAGGAGGTTGAAGACAGATTCAAAATCACATACATTTAGTGTTGAGGTGGTTCTAGCGGACATCCATAGCTAGTTTTGAGGCATAACTTAATGTTAGTACTTTCTTTCCAACATTAATTTGAAAGTCTAAGTATGCAAGGCTTACTTAATATTTCCAGTCAGAATGTTAGAATAAAAGCTTTTAATTAAATATTGGTTCTACTGGAGACATTTACGTGTCTGCTGAGCTTAAGAACAGTATTGTCATTAAAGAAAGAACTTACAGTATTGATATTTTCTACATCCACAAACACCAACATGTTGTCCCCTCTGCCTTCATCATCTTCAAGTGCATTACTTCTGCAGACAGTAGCTCGAATATGTAGAGATCGACTAGTACAAATAACTGCAGTGTGCCTTAATACTCTATGACTAGAAATGGAAGAAAAAACAACATTCTAAAGAACCAGGACTGCTGTCCATAACTTCTCATCAAGTCTAGCTTTTACATTTCTCATCAATATCAAGCTGTTAAACAATTTATTCCCTTCAACGACCAAAAAGGCAATTTTCTTTTAAACATATCATTTTGATAGGATGCTAAACAACCATGCTGCAATGGATAAGAAACTGTTTGAACAGTGCCTACCCAGTTCAAGCTACCAGAAAAAAAGGTCAGATGTTACCGTGACAAAAAATACTTTGTTAATATTTCAGATATAAGACAAGTGGCATAACGAAAGCAAACAGACAGAGGGATGTAATTAAGCAATTTAACATCACCACATGCTTTGGAAATACAGTTTTTCAGCAAGTAAACCATAAAAGGCCCACTAGTGAGTCACAGCTCCTGCACAAACATTTACCGAAACACCAACACATTCAACAAATCCCCATGAACTGGGAGTTATCAAAGGGTACATTTACATGATTTGTAGTTTGATTTTCAGGAACATGCTGTTGATCTACTCTTGACAGTCTTCAACTTACTTTGCTTTGGTTTACATGATGAAAAAGTCTCAGAAGCCAAGCTCACTTGCTCTCTCTCAGAACTAGCCTAAAAAACAATGTCAGCTTGTGGCTGGAGCTTAAGTGCATGGGACTAGAGCTCACCTAAGGTACCATCGCACTTAAGGCACCATCATCCTGAACGTCTACCATATGGAGGCAGCTCCTCAGCTCTGATGCTACAGAAGCATTGCTCCTAGCCTGCACTACTACTTAACGAAGGCTGAGATGCACTTCTCCAGACAAATGAATCTAGCACATACAGCTCCATAATGAAATTCTCCCCCAGAAAATTAAATAATTACATTTATTTAGTTCACAATCCGATTTCTTACTAGATTGAAAACTAAATCTAGATAAAGCCTATTAAAACTTTTTCTGCTCTAGCTTTGAACTCTAACAGCTGTAAGGTAATGTTGTATGCACAGTACTTATAGAATGGTGAAAGACAGCTTGTAGGGGCAGGAGGTGAGGAGAATCGACAGTCTTCATAGTGAAGCTTTAGTAAACAGATAAATTCAGAAATGCCTTCCTAAAGGCTGATACCTTCACTTTCTGAGCAAAGGCCTATTTACCCCAGATTCTTTGAAGAACGGGTTTCTCAAAATAAGTTCCTCTGAGCCACCTTAGCTTGGGAAACGTGGGACTTGAGAATAAGCAATAGTAAAGTTAAAGGAATGTACTATTTGTTAGCTTGTAGTATCAAACAACTGTTCATTGTCCCAGGAATGGTCCAAAGAAGAGCTATACAACAGCATGCAAGTCAAACTTGGTATTTAACCCCTACAAAGGGTAACTTCATCATAATACAATCACTAGCCACATTTTAATTAGGAAAAAATCTTTGGTTTAAAGCAGACTTTTTCTTTTTTAAATATAAAGTACAGAAAAACTTCATGACTTTTTCTTTCTTCTGTCCCGCAGGGTGATGTGCTCCCAGAGACATAAACTATGAACAGAGTCTGTATCAAGCAGTTCCATTAACTCCCCCTTTGTTAAGTTATTAAATATTGGCACTCTGATGGAAGAAGTATAGGCTATATAGTTTCACATGAAAACTGGATCATACAGTAAAGTTATTGCTTAGAACAGCAGATAATAGGCCACATATCTTCACTGCAACTCAGAGAAATTCATTAGAGTTTAAATTTATGCTTATGGTGTTTATTATTAACAGCCTAATAAGTACGAGAAAAAGGCAGATAACTTACCACATTTTTGAGTGTCTTTTAACACTTTCATAGTAAAATAAAAAGTTTATTTCATGAACACCTTCTTCATCCGGTCCTCGTAACCACATTGGCAGCTGCACTGATGCCCCAGGAAGAAGAACTGAGTCAGGAAGTGGGACTTGTATTACCTCAGGTTGACCTCCTGTGCCAACCCCAAAGTCTACAGAAGAAGCTGAAGATAGCAGTGCAGTACGCACAGAGGTAGGATCTGTCACAACAGTCTTGTAAGCACTACAGTTTTCAGAAGCTGAAGGACTTAGTGGTGTTAGAACTGCAGTATTTGCACCAAAAGTAAAAAATTCTGGATGCTTGGACACAACCTTCAGCGCAGTAAGAGGACACTTGCTTACATTCACAAATTCCACATATGCTTTTCTGATTTCTCCACAGAGAAGCCCTGTAGGAAAGTTTATAAAGAACACCTGTATTGGAGAGAACAGGAGGAGAAAAAACTGAACATTGAGCAAAGTTATGAATGAGCTTAAAAAAAATCTAGCATTTAAACTATTGAGTGCTGTCATTAGCCAGACAGACCACTTCAATAACCCTAGGAAGAAAAACCACCACTTTTATTAACCAACTTGAAGTATTCTAGATGAAAAATGGCAAACAAAAACACCTATTTGACTCTTCCCTACCCACAGTTATAATTTGGCTACAAAAGCTGTTGCAAACTAAAAAATCGAAAGGGAGCGTAACAATTTCAGAATTACATTAATTTGGAGGCTTCAAGTCTCCTTTGGAAAACAAAACATAAATGATGACCTGTCAGTGCCAAATTTAACTGGAAAGACAGACACAAATGAAGTTTAAGACTTCATTGTTTGAACTACCTTTATAGCTCTAGATTTGGCAATTTGCTCAAAATTACCAGTAGAAAAAGCTACATACCTCCAACAAAGGCATTTCTTCTGTAATAATGGGATCTAAACGTCGATCAGGTCCATACTTAATTGATGTTTTTTCTTCTTTTGTGTTATTAAGTCGAGGCCCCTGGATTTCTAAGTCTTGTCGTCCTCGTACAGATAACCCATTGGAGACAAACTTTCCTGAAACAGTTTTAAAAGCTTTTTTTAAAGCAACTCTTTCTGAAAAGTGATCTGAGCTTCCCTTCCCAATCTTACAAATTATTTTGATTCTGGTTAAGGTGAACATGCAGTGTTCACTGATTAAGCAGCATCACTGACAAAGAACTATTCACAGTTTACTGTGACACAGAATGCATTGCAATTGCAAGTTCAGACAGCCAGATAAATTTTGCCCTTTAAATATTACTTCAATTCTTTAAAGTTCTGGCAGTAAAGAGAATAAGGATACCAGACTGGCTGGGAGAAGGGGAAGGGGTATTGAGTAAAGGTGATCCATTTAACTTCCTAATTTCTGCCAAGCTACGGAAAAGTTGCTCAAAACATTTTCTTCCTTCAAAAACAGGCCACCACTCTTCAGATGATTTTTATTCCAAAGACTTAGCCACAAATTTTCAGTTCACAGATAGTTAACCAAGCTTATTTCTTTTAGACATCTCCAAGTATGTACTTTAATCCCCATTTACTTCAAGAACTAAATTTTCCCTGTGGGAGACAGTTCCAGATGAATGACTCAACAAAACATATTAAGTAACATGCAATTAAGGCATTTGTATGTTAATATAAAGGAAAGACAACCAAAAAAGTCAAGATAAGTAAAGCTGTATCAGCTAAATTTATATTTGGGAATCTATGTCAAAAAGGTTAGTGCAACACAGAGAAAAGTTAAAAGAAAGTAAAAAAAAAGGAACAAAAATAAATGGTAAAGGAGTCAAGAAATTTGTTATAGACACCATAGATGGAATATATGAATTTAAGGATTTCAGAATTTCTAAGATTTAAAAGGAACATAGGAACAGGTTTTGCAGAAGTTACTTCCTTTCTTATGGTAATCATATGGCTGCCAATTCATTATTTCCCCATTCCAGTTATTTCCAGTTTCTATCTCTCTACTTGATTCTATACTTAAAGAAAGGCCTTGCATTGTCAAAACACTGAATGCAATTCAGTTTTACTCAGCAGAATCCACAACTCCCCTTTCCAGACACACACACTTGAAGGAATAATACACTTACCTTCCTGTAATCCAACAGAAGGATCTATCCCATCTAATGTCACAGTACCCTGAACAGTGCCAAGATTATAAACGACTCCCAGAATATGTAGCTCCCCTGTTTGATGGGGAAAGAGCTTTAGTCTTGCCTGTGGAGATATGTTAAATTTTTGGTGTTGTTGCTACTAAATAAGTAATGTTACATTTAAATGTCCAATTACTAAAGACTCTTACAGCTACACTTACTTTACAGTTGCATAAGACATAACCATATATAGTAAATACAGGTCATTTACAGGAAAGTAAACGTTACATGAGAAAAGAATCCTAAATTGTAATAAAATTTAACTTGAACAGAGTTCGAATTTCTAAGGAATTTTTCAGAATTTTTAAGGTGTGAAGGGACCATTGGAGGTCTTGTCTGACAACCCTGCACAAGCAGGGCCACCTAGAGCTGCTTTGCTCAAGGACCTCTCCCAGTTAGGTTTGGAATATCTCTGAGGGAGACTCCATAACCTCTCTGGGTTGCCTGTGCTCCATCAGCCACGCAGTAAGCTCTGCTTCCTGATGTTCAGACAGAACATTCCATGTTTCAGTACGTGCCCATTGCATCTTGTCCTATCTCACTCTCCCTTCAGTTACTTATACGCATTGATGAGATCTAAAAGATCCAGTTCTTCACACATAGTAACATTTCCTCTAAGTTTGAATTCAGGTTGTAACATGACTGAACTCCATCCTGTCCCAAAGTTTTAAGAATAGTCTTATCAATGTTATATAAAGTCTGGTACTTACCACTTTTGTCTCCTCACTATTAATTAGAAATTCTGCTATTGATTCAGTTCCTATCATATCAACATCACATTTTCCCTGAAAAAGAAGACAGACCTTCTCAGATATTATTCCTGGACAGAAAGATTGCCATATATACTATTTCTTGCAGCTTTCCTAGAGTGTTCAAGGACAAAAAGCACACAAATTCCAGTTTACAGACTTAAAAATTGGCAATGTCGTATGCCCATCCTCTTGGACTTTCTGAACTGTAGCAGCTGCTGAGAGTTCAAACATGTGCTTGAGAGAAATTTAAGACTTATCACTGATTAAGAACAGTTCCAGTTTATAATTTCACTGATACTCACAGAAGTATTGATTGTACCATTAAAGTAGCAGTTTAGACAAGAATAAAATTGCAAGTGTACGGTAACCGTTGAGACTTATTTATATAAAACCCCATAACTAGCAGAAACTTGCAGCACCTTTATAGATCACTATGTTCCAAAACATTTTTTTGTCTAAGAAACCAAATTACCAACAAATTTCCTGTAATATTCAGTATCAGAACATATAACAGCATTAAAAATAAGGGAGTTAGAGTCCTTAAGAAGGAAGTTCCAGCAGTATTAGTTTAAGCGTCAAATTAAACAGTAGTGAGTAGTTCACTGAAAATACTCAAAATATTTTTCATTTTACTTCTAGATACATAGAGGTTCATATATCATACCAGCACCACTTTTCAGAACACATACTTCACTACATACAAAGTAGTGCGTAAGATATAGGCATTACATAAAATACTTATTAACATGGCAAATCATTTCTATTGGTCAAGGTGCCTATTGTGACTCAGATATGCAATAAAATGTTGAAGTATTTTGCTTTGCATTACTGTAATGAGTATTGTGAAGCCTAAGTTTGTTAACTTGGTTGCTTTGTGCCTGTAAGTGTGTGAAAATCTAGAGCAATTCATAAAAAATCAAATACAGTAGCTGCCTTCCATTTTCCCACACCCCCCACCTTTTAAATTTACACTTAAACCAGCTGTTTTCATACTCTGAAACTTTGAAAATTTAAGTTTTCAACCTTTTAACTCCATAACTGTAACTGCCTGGTTTTTTTTGTTTGGAAAAAGATAACGCTTTCCTTACCGGCTCTTTTGCTTCATCATGTTTAGCACTGAAGTCTTTGTGTTGAAATTTCCACAGCAATGAAAGGTCAGTCAACAGAAGTGGAACTTTCAGTGGGTTTCGGAAAGAGACTTCTACAGTTATTGGTTCTATTAAAGAAGCACAAGAAAATAATGACAACAGGCTACCCCCATCATTCTGAAGGCTCACTTAATTCAGAAGGTCAGTAACATAAAAAATTGGTTTAAGTCTACAACAGCGCAGGAAATACTGTACAAATTCATTTCAGAAATAAAGTGAGCTAATTGTATAAATCTCAGCTTTACCTTCTACCACTGCAAGGGGAAATCTGGAGTTATCTGAATAGCGATTTAAGCAGAACTGTGTTGGTTGAAAGTTTGCAGGTATTACTCCTTTGTTGATCACAGAAACAACTTGCTCCTCAAGTTCCTTCCACTGTTGTGATGACTCCGAGTCATACTCCTGATCCAGACTTACATGTGTTGCTGCCTGCTTTTCACCTAATAAGAGTAAGACAATCTTAGAAAATGACAACAGTGGCACACAACAAACGCAGAGGGCTGCACTAGCAGTTTAGCAAGTATTGTTAAAAAGATTCAGTTCTCAGTCAGCATCACTTCTGAGATTACAATTAATCAACTAGCCAGTGGACTGCCAGACACTTTGTTGTGGGGAGCTGGGGGTCGGCCTCTTCTCACAGATAACTAGTGAGAGGGCTAAAAGGAATAGCTTCAAATTGCACCAGGGGAGGTTCAGGTTGGAAATTAGGAGACATTTCTTCTCAGAAAGAGCAGTCAGGCATTGGAATGGGTTGCCCAGGGAGGTGGTGGCATCAATGTTCCTGAGGGTGTTTAAGGAAAGGTTGGACGTGGTGCTTAGGGACGTGGTTTAGTGGGTGATATTGGTAGTAGGGGTATGGTTGGACCAGATGATCTTGGAGGTCTTTTCCAACCTTAATGATTCTATGACTCTGAAATGCACACGTAGAAGAAGATACCAAGGATGATTTGCAAACACTTTTACATGCAAATATTGGAATTCTATGATTTTAGCATGCTATGTAGTATACTTAGCAGTATATATGGTTTATTTTTATTTTATGCCAGAGTACAGACCCAGTTTACACAAGAATTTCTACTCAACATGCTTTCTGTTCAGGAATCGATGTTTCAAACACTTCATCCTAGAGAAAGTTAACTGGAAAGCTAGTTCCTAGCTCTGACACTAGCATCTAGCATTTACTAAAGCATTTAAATCCCTTTCATGAAGTTCATGACAGACTTGCATTTAAGCATCAAGCTATTAAAAATAATGAAAGTTAGTACAATTGCCTATGAGGATTTCATATCTACACAAGGAGCCTGAGTACATTTAGGGAGTAGGTGCTAAGCTGAAGCTTTTCTTTTTGAGATCCAACTTCAGAAGTTACCTTGCCACATTAATTTTTATGTAACAATGATTTTTAAGAAGAGAAATTGCATGGGTTTTGGTTCCATAAGAAATGAATTTTAAGCTGTTTACATTAAGTTTTCTAACCTTCTGCTGGTCTTCGATCATGCCCAAAGAAAATACGGGTTGCTGAACTGTTAATATATGGTAAAGGAAGCTGTGGTAAGGGACCATCAGGTGACAGCTGGGTTACATTCTAGAGTAAAGGAGGAAAAGAGTGTCATGTCATTATCAAAGTGCATAACATACACGCTGCGCATTACCAATGTTTGAATGATAAGGAGACCAAGTTTTAAGCATTCAACACTTGAACAAGTATTTTTAAATATGAAATGAATCATTTCAGTTAACTGTTCTGAGAGTTCATTCTGCCTCAGTCTTCGGTAGTATTTTCACTCTCAAAAAGACCTTAAAGTCCATGAAGTCTTTACAGAAAAAAAAAATCTCCATTGTGTACTCTAACCACTGTTGTGGCTGCATGGCTGTTGCAAGCTTCATTATGGTGCAAGGCCTAACTCGGAATTTGATAAGCTACATTCACTATACCACCACCATTCAATAGACTCTCACCACACTGTGGATTCAAACACCAGCCTCAAAAAAGGTCTAACATAAAATAGCAAATACTACAAACATTCTGTTTATAAGCTTTAAAAGACACTAAGCAACTGGAAGACTGCAAGTTGTGTGGAGATAATCAGCACTAAACTCCCTGTAACGTACACTCATCAGTGGAAATAAACTTAACACACACATTAGATGCTGCAAATTTGCTTTTTGAAACCTGAAGTAAAAAATAAGCACATCAACTACAGAAAAACCAACCCTGGAACAATGCAGGTGTGACAGAAAGTCAATCAGTAACGTAATACAAAATTACCATTAATGAAATTGCTGATCACTTCAGGAATTAAAAGAAAATCATTTACCTTATAAACATAAAGATACTCTCTTAAAAAAGCTCCTTGCTGAGCTGGAGGTTGTTTGCTATCATTGATCAAAATATGCCTGAATGCAGACACAGCATTATCAAGCTGACGAAGCGTAAAGGACTGGCGACCAATAGTGAAGTTAATATGATCTTCTGCAAGAGACCAGCCTTTCCCCTTGTACACCTGCATGGCTTGACAGTAGCAACGTAAGGCATGTTTTTTCTGAAAGAAAAAAAAAAGATTATTTCTCAGACAGTCCCACTAACCAAGCACTGCAATTGTAATACCAGGAAGATTGAACAGCAAGTCAGAAAGTTATTTACCACAATCCCCACTATATTAAGCATAACAACATTTGCAGAACTGTACCTCATAGAACCTGGTCAACATTAATCTGAACACAGAAATAGTATTGGCTCCTACAGTGCAGTGCCTAGCTTGCAGATAAAGTTCACGTTCTCCAGTATCAGTAACAGGCAGTAAGTTAGAAAACAAGAGAAGACTAGTTTTAAAAATACTGTTCTGCATTGCTTTAGAACTGACTGCAAGAGCTTGTAGAGGTCTATTAGCAAGCCTTAGAACAAACTACATTTATTACATTTCACTCCAGTAACTGAATCTTCATGTCACATCTCCACTCAATTGTTCAGTAAAAAAAAAAAGGATGCTTAGGACAAAATTCACACCAAGTAAAGCAACAGACAGCCCCTAGAGTACATACAGGACAAAATTACCAATTGCATCAGCCAACGTGAAATGGATGCTTTACTCCCAATGGCCTCTACAGTTCCTTAACTGTGGACACATCAGGACCTGGGTATTCAATCCCCGGTCTACACACTGAACATCTGCATAGGTAGTCACTGTACAGGCAAGTCTCAGCTTCTCAAAAACATTCCCTTATTTACAGCATTAATGGGAATTAATCCAAGATATGTTCAAGTAAGTATGGCAACAACAGCAGAGGACAAGCAGTAATCCCTTAACATCAGGATGTTTTAATATGATAATATTTAATATTGCAGTATGTAGCTGAGCAGCCTGGCTGGCTCTTCAGTAGTTTTTAATATTTCGCTGTTTAAGATACGGAAAAAAAAATAGCCTATGTTTACTTTGACACTGAAAAGCATTTACTGGAAAACAGAATCCTTACAAGAATTAAACAAGCAACAGTAAAGCTGATACCTGAATATTACGTCAAAGCATTACAAAATGTATGCAGTTTTCCAGGCAGAAGAATGAGATTTAAAAAAATAAAATGGAAAAAACTTATTAGCAGATACCTATCAGTAGCACTGACAGAACTACAGATAAAGAACATACTGCAAGAATAGAACCAAGTGGGAGAATAATCTTACTATTTTTGCTGGAGGGGAGGAAGGGGGAGGTCTTAAAACACCACCCCTATACACACACAGTTTTGTTTCAAATGTAGATCTGATGCCTAGGATCTTCTGTATTATTGACTTGAAATACAAGTTGTATTGATACCTTGTATCACAAGTTTGCAGCTTTTAAGTAAAAAGAAATTGACTATTTGTGGACAGCCCCATAACTGAATTCCAGTGGCTAACCTCAACAGAAATCAAAAAAGCTGCCCATAGAGTCTACTGCACAACTGAGACACAAAGCACATGATTCATGTCCAAACTGAGTTTATCACAGAGCTGCCTACCCAGGAATGTAAGTGGAAGTAGAACTAATTTGTATTGGTTTAATTGGTAGAACTGATCCACAGCCAAATAACTACAGTTTGTCTTGTACTATTCATACACTTAAAACTCCACTGAAAAGTATCCTGTCTTCCTTGTGCTTTAGCTATATCTCTAAATTTAGTTATTATTTTAATAGAATTTAACAAAACTAAGTCCTGCAACTCATTCACCTCAAGAGTAAAAATACTCCCTTACACAATGAAATACGACAATGAATACACAATGAAATACGACTTTCTATTTGGGAATAAAACTAAGACCCAGAAATTAAAAAAAAAAAGAAAGGCATTACTGAATTTCAAGCCAGTGATCTTCAGTATTACTTCCAATACAAATATAAAAGACCAAGGCAGGAATCAGAAGATCACTGAGCTCAATAGTTCTAACTAACACAAAACTATTAGAAGCTACATGTCTTTTACCAAACTAATAATCTGAATGGCATGTTAAATGTGTTAAGTATCAAATGCTGATCATATTTGCCATCTAGAAAGATAATACTTACCTGTCCTGCTTTACTAAACCTGTGGCCTGCTAATATCATATGAAATGCAAACTTTCTAACCATGGGACTTTTCATGTTTATAAAGCAGTGTGCTGCCTGCTCCAACAGAAGCGCACTACGAAGATCTGAATCCTATTTAAAAGAGAAAAGGAGAATTAGCCTCAAAATCAAATATAAATGTAACTGTAACAGTAGCTTATTTTAATGCTAACAGGAAAAGGATGTAACATTGCTGTAAAGCTAAAAAGTCTTAAATACAAACATATGTACGCACACAAAAATAAATGAAAACTAGAAGTATTTTTCACTTTGTCACATGCACGGTGATAAAGAAATAGTGATAACCAAAAGTGCTGTTAACAATCACCTCCCTCCATCCCCATTTATAAACCAGCTCCAGTGTGAGTTACAATAAATATGTTCTGCCTCTTCATTTACTCAGGCTATGAAGGACTCTGCTACTCTTTCTCCTCCCTCTCCCCCTTGATTTCAGATACTGTCTTATTTCAAGGCTTAATAAAATTAAGGGAAAATAGAGGAAATGTAGCTTAGTGAATTTAGATCACAAGAACCAGAACGTTTTCTTCACAGTATACAATTCCTTACTATTATCCCCTTCTCTTCTCATGCCAAGACACAGCTATATTACTCCAACCAATAAGAATAGAATCTATTTGATTTTACCAGTACTCAACTCTACTGTTATCTAAGTATCTAGTACGTGCCTGGACTACAAATATACTGAGACAACTTCACAGTATCCTGTATTTTCCTTGCAACTGCCAAAAGGCAACAAAAGTATACTACACATAATTTAAAGAAATAAAATGATTGCACACAGCCACTAGTATTTATATTTAAGTAACTTATACTGCTCACACAGAATTTTGGTTCCAAGTTTAAGTTGAAGGGGCAAGAATGAAGCTATAAAGACACTTGAGAGAATAACTTACAAAACTAAGTAAATTTATTCCGTGCTTAATAAATTCCAGGAATTCTTAGAAGCATCAAATTCGGTACAGCTGGCTACAAAGCCAGAACTAACTGCTAGATAGACTTTCCTCCAAGCTATATAGAAGATCCCTGAAAGAGCGTGGAACAAATGTAATACCAGTAATAGTTTAGCAAGACCCTTTCTGGGCTGCTGAGAGCTAGTTCCATGCTTAATTTAAACCAATTAGTATTACAGAAGTGTTCGGGCTAGCTTTCACTTACACAGTAAGCTTCTAATGATTCATAGCAGCTAAGCTGCAGTTATGGCTTCATTGCTTAAACTATTTAGAACTTCTGATTATATGTGATATAGTATTCATCACAACTCTGGCAAGCCATGCTAATATTTTTAACCCACAAGTTCTTAAATTCAAAGTATAACACACAGAAGCTAAGCAGATGTCAAAGAAAATTAATTCCAAAGAAGACAACAAATGTACATTTAGCAGCTGTTTAAAGACATCAAATAAGTCACTTGACTTGAAAGAAAAAAAGTACTTGTTTCTTCACTTGCAGCATAAACAGCTTTCTTCACTTCAAGCTTTAATTGGCCATTTGCCATCAGTGGATAGCAAGTACCCCAGGATAAGAATCAGTGTCACCTAAAAGCACTTCAGTAAGTACACAAGCAGAGGGAGGACATGAGTGGAATAAACTAGTGTTTTACCTCACTGGTTAAACGAATCAGAAGAGCAGCTGCCTCTGAATATTTGCTTTGACTTTTTAAGATTTCAGCACTGAGAAGTACACAGCGTTCCGCTAGAACCATGTTCCTAAAGCAAAAACAAATATATTAAATATTTATTGAAAAGAAACATTGGAAAACTTTTTACCTCAAGTCTGATAAGTTTCCTCCACATTACAGACTGGTGTTGTTTATCCTTTTTGAATTTAAAAAGGATAAGTGTCAGCCTGTGTTTTGTAGGGGATGAGCTTGTACCATTAAGTTTCTCGTCCTCCTGTAACAGCACCTTTTTTTTTTTTTTTAAGTCAAAGCTAGAAAACCTTTGAGCATATCATATTTATAAAACACCAGCTAAAATAATGCAACTGACAACTAAATGATCTGACAAACAAGCCCAACTACCAGAAACAAATTTACTAAGTACTCTGTTAAGAACAGCATGAGTCTCATTCCTAGATGAGCTAACATAACTTATTCTTTAAAGAGGTTATCAGCTTCTGATCTTTTAGTTACTTGCTGCTGTCTGCAGAAAGAAAGTTAAGCTACCAACTAGTTCATCTTTCATAGGATCAGCATGAAAGTAAACAACGTACTTGCAGATATCTCGGTAAGTCTGAATTGCTGTTTCCATATAATGAGCAGGATAAGGTCTAGGAGCTCCAGGCTGAAGAAAAGCTGATACTGCTGCCATTTCCTACAAGGAAGAGTCAGAACTGTCAGTGTAGATGTTTTCAACACATTGTAAATCTCAAAACACTGATGAACATCTCAACAGCTACTGTCTCAAAATATTTATCTAATGTATTACTGGCATGTAAGAGTGCACCCTACATACTGTAACTGATAGAAGGTTTAATAAAATAGTCTACTTAACAGCTCTGCTTGTAATCAACTAAACAGCAGGAAAAGTTACACACATTTACAGAAGTGTTTTCAGTTGATAGCACACCTCAACAGTATGCAGCAACAATGATTCAGTACTGCTTTATAAGTCTGAGAGGCAAATTTCCTACTGCAGGAATAATATTTCTGATCAAGTTGCATTTATTTTTAAAATGAGGACTGCTTTCTAAGTCTTGCTTAAAGGAAATTTTTCACTCTTCAATTTCCAAGGAAATCAAGTGTTATTCTACTCTATTAAACACATCCTCTAAAATTATAGTTCTTTCCTTACAGGGTGAAGGCAGGATAGCAAACTGTTCTTCCACAGTAACTAGAGACTGTAGGTTTCAAAAATTAAGAGCTCTATACACCATTCATTAAGGAATTATTAAGGAATTAAGGTATCTTTTGAGATTAGCAAAATGCAGTGCAGCTGTCATACTGCAAAAAAAAATACACATCTATTTAAAGGCTTTAATTCAAGAGGGAACTGTGTACAAAAACACTTCCATAGGTCTACAAAGCAAAGTTTCAAACTTGAGTTAGACTAAAGTCTACGAATCAGCTCCTCAACGTTGTTAAAAATTGTTTGTCTTCCCCAGTGCTCTTACTCATCTTATTGAGAATTACTTCAGTCCCACATCTCCATTCTTAAGAATTAATGATTGAGAATGTTATTACTGATGAACTACACTGTGAAGATATACCCAAAGTACACCCCTCAAAAATCTTAATAAAAAATTGTACAGCACCATATTTATAGTGATACATTTGCCAGGAAGTCAAGACTAATTATTAAAGGATATACTATAGTTATTTCCGACCCACTTAAGTTATTAGACAAGTTTAAAGATCCATTTTGCTAGAGGTTACACTATAAGTATGCTCCTTTCTGTATTTTACATTTTAAGAATTAAGTCTCCAATTTTTATTCACGCTTTTATTCCCTTCATAAAACAACAGCCAACAGCTTTGAGAATACTTTAGGACTTGCTGAAGATATGCAGCAAGTTTGGCAAGACCATTATAAATTTGGATGTGGAAGGAAGAGATCGTGTTTTGTTACTTCCAGACATATATCAGAAATTACAGCAAAAAGGTCAAAGAATATTTAGACTGTGAAGTACTAACCAGTGCTCCAGCTGCATACAACATTGCCTGATCATTTAAGAAATCTTTCTTTGCTGTATGGTAACAACTATATGCAAGTTCATAGTGTTGCACCAAAAAGCACAAGTCTGCCATTTTCCGGATTTGAAGTTCTGGTGCTTCTGGTGGATACCTATAAATACAAACACTTCAATTTAAAGCCATAATTTCAATATATAGAGCAAGACATACTTTATTCTCATCTTAATTTCTATTCAGATAGAAGAAATAAAAACTGCATTACTTTCAACGTTACCAAAAAACAACTTACTAAGAAAAGTGAAGCTGCCTCCTTTCTGCCATGGGAAACTTGGTTTCGCAGCCTACTTTCTGATTAACAAGATTCACTATCCCACTAATATTCAAAGAAAGCATTCCTCTGAATGAAACACTGAAACAAGTATGCAGCTATCACTGAAGCTGCTCACTATGATTAACTGCTAGAGCTAAAGAAACCTGTAGGAGAAGGAAAAATAAGACTTTACAGACTGTTCACCTAGCTGTAGTTATTTATCCCCACTTCTCTTCAACAAAGAAAAATCTTAGAAAAAACTATGCCTTACACCAAAATACAAAGCAATTTTATGTCCTCTGTTAGTAACTTTTGGTCAGTCAAGTATATACAAATCTTTAGTGCAAATTCAATGTGTTTTCACCTACATTTGTTTGTAAGACTTTGTAGGAAGCAAGCCATACTTACAAATTCAAAATAGAAAGTTGAAATGAAGAACAGTTTGATTATGAGCCTTAAGACAATTAAGACAAACCACACAGATATAAAGCTGTAAACAAGGCAGAGTACTTCATGTGATTGCTCCACTAATCTAAGTCTTACAGTACTGCTGATTCAATCCACTATGAGGAATACCATTAATAAACATGGGCTTCCCCTCCTAAGAAAGAGGTACGTTTTTATTTTCATTCAAAGGTAATGACTGAAATAACTTACAGCAAACCAGAAGTATTCTTCAGTTCATTTATACTTTTCTCTGGAACTTTACTGCCACTAAACCATTTTTTAGTAGCAGAAAACAATGATCGACTCAAGCCTTTCCTGGATATTAACTGCAAGAAAACAACAAATTAGAATACTAGACTGCAAAGGATATAATTAAGTTACACCCAACTACAAATCCAAGCTCCATTAATACTTCCCAAATTCTATTTTTTTTCAAGAAAACAGAGGGAAGAAAAAAGTGAAAAGAACATGTCATTGGAGTGAATCACTGATTGACAGACATCGTAATCCACATTTAATGAACCTCAGCTGTCTAGAACTGTTTACTGCTGCTCTAAAACTTCAGATATCTCAATCCAGAAAAAAAAAATCTGATGCATTTGCTTGAATGCAGAGTACCTACTTTCTGGTATATTTCAAGAGAGAGCATTCTCCCCATCACCATGGGGAGCATCACCACATTGCAACACTGTTCTGCAGTGTCAAGTGTGCTAGTTATACCTGCAAGCAAGGTTACACAGTGTTGTTCTTTCAGAGAAGTCCCACAAATGACGAATTTTCCACAGGGAATTACCACTCCTCCAGATCTAAGAAAAGCTACATCTCTTTTTAAAGGCAATTAAAAAACATAACTTTTTCTTTTACATGCATTAGGAGTATATTACTAACATTCCTAGCCATAAGGCTACGCTTTTTATTTAACCATAAAACTTTCCCAATGTAAACACAGCATTTATTAAATTCCAGAAGTCCAATCAGGGAGATTGTGATCCTCACAGCATACTGTATTACTCTCAACAACCCTTTACTAAAAACTATAGCCTAATTGGACAATTCAGTCAAAAGGCAGTTCAGATAACAAGCTGATATTTGGGTCCAGGTCAACTGCTAAATCCAGTAATTTGATTACACTTAAGTAATTCGACCCATCTCTTCAGCTCTTTAAGATACATAGAAGTGAAATACTTTTAAGAGAAAAGATCTTACTGTGACAGAAAAAACTTTAAGGCATGCCCATGCCTTGAAATAGGCACGAAATTAAATAGCATACTTCCAAAGAATCCTTTTGAGACACAAATATTTGGCTGCAAAAACTGCTGATATCAGAACAGAATTACATGATTTAGGATGTCCATGCATTTCTTTCATTGCCAAGAAGTAGCAATTGAAGCGTCCAGCTTTTTTGGAGACATATTGACAAAGATACATTTCTTAGCTTTAGTGGTGCATTCAAGTATTGAGAAAGAAAGTACATTTTGTTCTCCATGCTAGAATTCTAGAATTGTCCAGTACAAGCATAACAAAGATTTTAGGAGCAAAGGGTTATCTCTGATAACAGTTCAGACAGGCTTTCACCAACAAGCCACCTTTGTACTGAAGTTTTGTTGACACAGGTGTTGGGTTTTGGTGTGTTTTTTTTTTTTTTTTTTAAGGACAAATGGAGCCAAAAGGATAACTGTTTCTCTTAAATTTGCTTACAGCTTTCAGTAAGATTATTGAATCACTAGATGCACAAGGAAGTACTGATTTCAGAACAGACTGTTGGATAACTGGATTTATACCACAATTGTTTTTGACTAAGTGTACGTAAAAGTGAACTGACCTGATCGTTGAGTTGCCTTATTGTCTTCTCTATATGTGGCAAAAGTCCCCTAAATGTAAATTCCTGTATGAACTGCCTAATTCGATCATGATCTGTGAGTGTTAAACAAGCACCATGAGGCATTCCGGAGTTCAGTTTCTTTGACTCCTGCAGTGATGTAGTAGCCTTCAAGTAATCAGTGCTATCCAAACTGCCGCTGGGATGATCCAGTTGTAAGGGATGAGTCTTGAAGTTGTTTGACAGGCCATCTATTAAGAGATTGAAACACCAAAATCCTTGTATGAAGTTACTGAAGTATTTATGGTTTTAAATGTCATTTTTATTAACCTTAATGTTTTCCTTATTTATAACTCTGTTAAGCAGAGTTACTCAACCATTCTGCACTACAGATCAGAATCAGCAGAGAACTACATGAATATTATGTCACTCCTGAAATTAAGAAAGCTCAGGAAGTCTCAGGAAACGCAACATGCTTCAGAAAGTATGTTTTCAGTTCTAGTCTAGAGTGCAAAGAATTCCCAAATATGCTGATTAGTATCAACAGCACAGAAGGAAAACAATGAAACAGTATATTTCAAGTCAAATATTCACGAAAAGATGGACACGCATCAATTGCTACAGTGGATACCATGGATCAAATTATTCTTTTCTATTTCTAAGGTTAAAAACTCTAGTTTTCTGTGCCTTTCTGAGCAATCATGGTGATAAAGAACTTCCTCTGAAGTCCCCTTACTTCAATAAGAAGGGTGACTGCTTTTGCATCTAGCTAGCCAAACTAGATCAAGACACCTACTCACTCAGATTTTAATAGTGCTCAAATTTATAATCTCCTTCCAATATATCAGTTTGCTTTATCTGGGCCTTGCTAGCACTAAGCAAAGCTGAGCTGTGAAAGCAAATTATTAATTGTCAGAGTTCAGAGACAATATGCTTAGTCTTCAAAAAAGCCTAATACATCAATACCCATCTCATTAAAGATACACCCCCCAGTTAACATCAGTCTATTAAATCAACATCATGTTTTCATTTGTTGACATACAGTTACTACCTTTGAGCATCGAGGAAATTATAAGTAATAATCTCCTAAGAAAACACAAAGTTTATAATTACAAACTTTTTTCCAATCTCAGTTTGTGGGCTACCTTACATTTATCCTATATCTTGATTAAGTTTGTAGATTTATGGAACTTTACCTCAATGTATTAAAATTAATTTTCAAAATATTCATGAAGTTTTAAACCAATATAGTTAACACTTAACATAGCAGTATATATAATCGCATGACAGAACCTGCCCAGCACTCAAAGAATTACTACCACAGACAAGGCAGCTCTATAAAAGTTATCACATCAAAAGTTTGATGGAAGTTATATAAATACCTTTAATTTCATTATCTAAGCCATCTGATATCAAGTGATCAGTACTCTTGTTTGAAATGACAGCATAAGAACAATCTTCATAGCAATCCTACCGGAAGGGAAAGGAAGTTAGGACTTTAAGAATAACAGAATACACACAAAAGCCAGTCAACAGTAATTGTTAACTTTATAGCAGTTAACTAGATTAAGAAAGTGCATTCAATTAATGTTCGTATATATTCACTGAAACATTTTTTAAGCCTTTAAGGTCCCAACCTATTGTAAAGATGAAAGTTATAATCACCAACAGATGAAGCAAGCTTCTTCTGGTTTGCTCAAAAAATAGCTTCACTGTCAACTAAAGCAAGCAGCTCCAGCAGCTAATTGGAACTCTTACAGAGCAATGTCTATAGCAGTAAAAATATGCTCCCTAAAGCAACTCCTGAACAAACTCAAAAAAACAACATACAATGTGGAATAGTTGACATGGAAAAAAAAATAAAGATTAACTAGTTTATGGTGGAACATTACTCACTGCTCCTCTTAACAGTTTACAGAATACGATTAGCTTTGGTTTTCCAGTGCCAGCTAGGTTTGGTAAAAAAAAAACTGATTCCACAGACATCTCTTAATCAGATACCGTTAGAACTGCAGTACAGTCAAAAAATAAATTCAAAAAGGCACATTTTTTTGGTCTTGAAGTCAAAAATAGACATTTATGGCAAACAGAACTCAGAACTCTGAACATACACTATCATTTGTTGTCTTAGCAGATGACAGGCTATACTTGACTGCAAGAAGTTACCACAAAAAAACAGCCATATTTTTTATGGAACTACATGAACCTGTAAATTGAAACATTCTGGAAATGATGAAAATGAAGGTAAAAGGTTACTACAAATAAGACTTCTGCTTTATGCATTGCAGGCAATCTCAGGAGTCCCCTATTTCCACGTTCCTTTCAGTCTAGCACTTCTGTGCTTCTAAGAGTCACTAAGCAGCATAGATGACAGCTCTCTGAAAAAGGACTCACCTAATGTCCTCACAAATGAGTCAGGTTAAAAAAAAAAGCTAAATCTTACATAACTGCCTTAGTCTCTTCTACCTATTAGCTTATTCTGTAAAACCATATACATAAAACTAGGAAAATTTTAACGCAACTAAAATGAGCATTAATATGCACCTTAGGTGGTTGTTTTATTTATTTTTTTTAAACGCCACAATACCTGGTTTTGGATAGTGTTTTTCTGAAGGTACTGACTCCAAGGATCTGGTATCTGTTCATCCGTTCCTCTGTTAGACACCCGTGAATTTATTTTCAGCAAATAGCAACCCTGAGTTCCATACCTCTGCTTCATCTCTTCATAAATGGTGTCAGCTCTGAAAAAAAATACAGCAACATCTATTCATTTTGATATTAAACCAATTCTAAGTGTCTACCCCAACAATTTATTCTAGACTATTATATGTAAGGTTTAAGAAGCATAAAACACCAGTTAATTTTTTTTTCAAGAGTTAAACCAACTATCTCTGAGAATTTACTCAGTAAGCTAGCAAAGAAAGCTTCTACTTCAAGAACCTGGGACTGATTCTTTTTATATTCTTTTTGTTTTATGTGAACACAATAATTAGACCTAAAAATACTATTTAATGAAGTCTGCCTTGATAATTGCATACTGGTTAATAGATTCTGTTGTATGCCTAATCTCAACAGCAATTTATAGATGCAAGCATTCCAGTCAAAACGTTTATCTGTAAATTCACTGAAAGCAGAAGACCCACCTTTGCTCTTCTCCCGTGCTTACATCGTGCAGTAACACGTAGTATTTGAGCGTGTTTGGTATAAACCATTTTGGATACATATATTCACTACTGTGCTGAATTCTATGTTGCTCTTGAGACAGCTTCAGAAATTGCTCCACAGGCTCCGGTTCACTAGAAGAAACTACAAGCATACCTAAATTCACGTTAAGGACATTTACCAAAAGAGCCCAGGAACAGCCACTCATGATAAAATAGGCAGCATATAAACACTGCATTCATTCTGTTCTAAACCTATAAAATACACTGCCATAAAAGCAAGTGCAACTAGAACTTCGCCTAAGTCTCAATAAAAAACACTATTTAAAAGTCAACTAACTGTTAACATCTGTAACTAAAATGAAACAGGAACTAGCTCTAGTTCTGAAACTAAATCCAAGTTTAACCTGACATATAACAGCTAACAGTTCATCATATTTCAAATCCAGGTCCCATGTGAAACTTTTCTGTAGAAATATAACTGAAGTTCACTTCAATGTTCACTTTGCAATGTTCAAAGAGTTGGGACTTTCTTTTTTGGGCATCACCTGAGCAACAATAACAGCCAGTATTCATAAACACAGCAACACCTACTAAGTAAAAAACGGACGTGTTCTAACTTTTACTTCGATGCAACTCCATTATCATTAATAAGGAACAACTTGCTCTGCCACACGTATTCACCAAATTAAAGGCATTAAATCAGAGAGGCCAGAAAGCAAACTGTACTTTACATTACTGCAAAGGCCAGATTCAATATTTTGCCAAATTAATTCTGTACAAGATTCTGTCAAAACTTGTACAGAGGTATACCATGCTGAAATTGTTAATTAGTTAAGAGTTAGAAACAACGTATTATGAAACCTTCAGCATTATCTTTATTGTTCAGCTTAACACCAGCTACACCATGAAACAACGTATATTTTTATTTTTCCTGCAGGCAAACAAGTCAGGATTAAGTCACAGCAACAAAAACACTGAAAGCGTTTAGGCATTTTTCCAGACTACTTTTTGTCCAATACAGCTAAAAGTCCACTGTTTTTTCAACACACCCTTCCTAGCCTCCCCCATCCATCTGCTAGAAAAGCTATAAAAGGCTGCAGGTGCATCCCATGCACACAAGTCTCTGTTGTGCTTGAGGACCTAAAGAGTTATAGCAGAAGCTCACTCATCTTAAAGTGTTACACGTATTAGCTCAGAGTTCAAAGTGTGGCTTTTACTACAGAGAAAACCTGGACCCCTTACAAAATTAGTCTGTATAGTCGGACATATTGAAAAGGGTACATTTCAAAGCACTGTGGCAAGAAGTTGTTCCAAAGTTTCAAAGTCTCCTGCATTACATTTCTGCAGCCATCTGTAACAGTCTCCACCAAAAGATGTCTGTAATGCTCAAAGGATACATGCAACATAGTGGTTTAAGAACTCATGATCTGATGCAGGCATGGACTGAAGAAAGCACTCTCTGTAAGACTCAAACCAAGGGGTAGTAGCTGAAACACAAAATAAGACCAAATTTAATTATTTAGCCAAATTAGCGTTTAGTCATTTATAAAAAGGAAATACAAAATACTACACCTAAAAGTAAAACTTGCAAACTCTGACAAGGTTTGCATGGGAGGGAAAGGAAGAAGAAAACAGTGTAAAATGAAAACATCAAAAATATACACAAGTAGGAGAAACACTTTGAATTAAATCCTGTGAAACTGAATTGCATCTTAAGCACTAACTTCTTCAGCATTTCAGGCTCACACATTCAGTCCTTGTTAAAGAACCTTACCACCCCTCTAAAACCACAGAGGCTTGGGAAAGAAAAAAAAAAATCAAGTTCTTCTAATGATCATTGTATTTGCCTTGGCTGGGAATATAACAATTGACTGAGAAGAAAAAAATAATTTTTGACTATGCAAAGGAACTAAGGATTACCAAAACCCTATCCTGCCAGCTTTTTCGCAAGGCGTTGTAATTTGGCTTGACAGTAGTCCCCTTCCTCCTCTCTGCTAAAATAAATAAAAACAGCAAGAGTTCCTTGTTAGCTGGTCAAGCAGAGATCCAAAAAGCTGAAAGCTCAGATCTAAGTTGTGCCATCAATGCCTTATAATGTTAACCTGTCATGTTCAAATGGTCTTTTACGACAGGGACTTAAATTTAAGAGCGTCAAGTCAAAGAAAGCCAAGCATGCCTGGGATATACAAAGAACGTGTGAACTTAATCTTGTCTCTTTCCACAACAACAATCTAGCCATGAAACAATCGTTCTCCTTTCAAGCCTGTTTTATGCCATCTCAATTCTGCAACTCCTTCACCTAAGTTGAAAAAAAGACCAGAGAAAAGTTAGTCCATTTTTAATAACCAGGCTTCACACTGAGCAGTAAGAACCCTGAGTAAACTCACCTGCAACTAGAAAACAGTAACTGGTACAGAAAATGCATTACGTTCTGAAGGTATTTGTTTTCCACATACAGCCCCAAGTACATTCCTTGATTTAATTCACATCAGTAGTTCTAAAGCTTTGTTCTCCTCCCCCTGCCACCTCCCAAACACTTGATTTCTTAGCCAACTTCAACAAACTGAGTTTAATTTGCACATTGGAATTCTCTTGTAGTGCATTAAGTTAATGCATTTTGTTTAATCTTACATTGTCTGGCCATCTTATATCAGCTTCATCCACACAAGGGTCAGATACACTACACATCTGAACTCAGTCTAGTAGTCAGTACATCTAACTTTTTATAAAGATCAATAGGAGGCAAATTGCTAGCTGTTGACTACAGTCTTTCTAACCAACTGCTCTTTGAACACTCATTTATGGTGTGAAAAATCATTTGGCTTTACTAAGACTAACGTATATATATTCCAGCTATTTAAATAAAGGAAAACAGATTGTTATTAAAAACAAACCATGAGAAAGTGATTAATACATATTTTTCACACACAAAGCCTCGTAGTAAATCAGATTCAAATTCTACAATGTTAAACTATTAGCGTAAAAACACTAAGCACATTTTAGTTTCAAGCTCTATTCAGTTTTCTATATCTGTTGAACCCAAGCAAATATGTTTAAGTCTGACAGATCCACAAACAGGAATGCATTACATCTATTTTTCACCCTCTCACTCAGTCTAGTAAGAACCTTGGAAGTGGCTATACAGGCAACTGAATTTCCTCAACACAGCCACAACAAACTTTACAGTCCTAAAACGTTTGAGTGAATACTCTTAGTAATTCACACTTGATATTTAAATAAACATGCACAGCATTCAAAAGAAAAACAGTGCATGAGAAAAATTTCAAATGTAACATATATAAGTTTCATATATAACACAAATTTCAGCAGTGCATAGCAACACTGTCATTTAGGAACACAGACCTGTATGCTCCACATTTTTCCAATATGTGCTTATAGGATACTAAACGAGAAGAACTGAAGTTTAAGTAACTTGCTACCATGTTCAGAAATTGGTACTTTCTGTTTATACATAACAGCTTAAGAATAAAGAGTCCACTTCATTAGGTTTCATATTTTTACTTAGCTCACTAAGCAAGATGAATTCCACAAATAAGTATGCTAGCACCTTCAGAAAGGAAAATATTTAGAAGCACCTGAACGGACAGTACTAAAGGATAGCTACTATTAACTGAAGGCATAAGCTTTGCTGATGTTTAAAACTAAAGAACATCAAAATTTGGCTACTTTACAGTGAATCTCTATGTTGTGGTCTACAAATTGAGAGGTCAATAGCCAACGCATTTCAGTAGAAACAGATCTTAAAGACATGCTACAAAGTGTTTTGTTTTTAAGTCATACACCAGAAAAAGTATCAACATAGCAGAAGCACATGTGCTCTAGTACAGTTAACTCTTCAGTTTCAATTTAAGGAGTGCCACTATCCTGTGAGAAGGAAATTCTACAGAGAAGCAGGAAAATATTTCCATTTGGAATACAGAACAGTGATAGCAGGCATTCCCATAGGATCAAACAAGACAGTGCTTTCACAGCATCAGATCATTCCCCTGCCCCAGCTAGGCACTTACTGGACTCTATGGAAAAGACCAAACAATTTATGTTAACAGCAGTAGAAATGCGACCAAAAGAAAAATTAAACAACCACCACCATTTTTTTTTTTATTATTTTAGGGGAAAAAATGGAGGAACACACATCTACACCAAGAAAGGTGCTAAACAGTTGTAGCAGATGGTAAGGAAAGGTGGATGGAGCATATGGAAAAAGGAATAAAGGGCAATTTGGCACCAACCACAAAAAAAAAAAATACCTGAATAAAACGTGGATGTGTTCAGTTCCATCAGTGTCTCTTTCCAATTACTGTACCAAGGAACACTAGCCTTAACTGAGCGATCTGATAGAAAAAACACGGTATTATTACACTAACAAGGGTCAGGTGCAAACACACTATTGGCTTTTACGCTCTGGTAGCATGAAGTAGAAAATCTATACCATGCATGCCCATCAGGGACTAAAGGCATATGACTCCAGACAACCTCAGTCATGAACATTTCAGGTTCCTCCACATTTCACAAGGCACTTTAATAGGATCCAGTATATATTTCTGGTTCCACCCAAATTCTAGGCCTGAATAACAGAAGTCTATGAAGCTGTAGAGATTAGAATTATATATAGATATATTCCTATTTTTCTACTTGGAGTAAGCCACTAATTCGTGAGTTTTCTCAGCCTGTAGTAATGAACTACAGCTGAACTGAAGAGGTTCACTGCTGAAAGCGATTGCCCCAACATTATCCCTTATATCTGTCATATTCCTCTATTGCTGTACACCAGAGTTAGCATCATGCCCTAAACAGTCACAGAAGTGATCCAGCTGAACGCTATTTGGAAGAAAAATACAAGTCCTTTAGTAGGATCATTTCCGCCCCCCCCCAACACACGCTAGTACATTGGAGAGGCACGCAGGGCTGAAGGCAAGCGCCCTTCCAGTATCAACCAGGTCCATCAGTACAAGATTATGGAATTATGAATGCAACTATTAACAAGTGCAACAAAGAACAACTGTAACCAGTTAGAACAGTTCACTACAGCAGTCCCAAAACTTTTCTGAAAAACTGCAGTATCATGACCCCAGTGCAGCTAATACCCATAACATGGTTTTCTTAAGCCATCTCTTTATATATTCCTTCTGAATATATTGCATCATTAAAGATCAAGGAAATATGTTTCAATATTGCTACCCTAGAATAATAATTTACCAAAAAAAAGCAGCAAATTTAAAGAGATCAGTGTGTTTCACATTTCCAAGCAAAAACATACACACACACGTGCATTTTATGGCCAGGAATGAATGCTTCCATCATTTTTTAATAAAATCCTTTAACAATGTAGAAAAAACTTTTAGGATATATTTAAAGTTTTTCTAAGAAGAAGACTCCACCTGACAAGATAGAGACTTCCATACATCCTCCCACAGCGCAATGGGATTCAAATTTCATCATCAAGGACGCTGTGCTAGTGTTTCGTGCTAAAGCCTTAAGAAGGTGTACCACAGAACTACGAAATCATTACATGCTTCTGTCCTTGTGCACAATATTAAATAGATTACACTCCCTCCTCTCTCAACCAAGCATACAGCCAGTTTGAACAGAAATAAGAACCTAACCATTGAGACAGAATACAATAATGCATGAGAATTATCGCATCTGAGGCTTCAGAAGCAAATAAGGAAAACAAAAGGAGAGCTATTTGCTTCCAAAACTACAAAATAACCATAAAAACACAGAATAGTTTGGGTCAGAAGGGACCTTAAAGATCCCCTAGTTCCAATCCCCCTGCCATGGGCAGGAACACCTCCCACTAAACCGGGTTGCCCAAAGCCCCATCCAACCTGGACTTGAACACTACACCAAGACATCCACAGCTTGCCTGGCTTGATAAAGTCACTACTACCAATTCTCTCCCTCCCGCCACTTCTGTAATATTTCTAACAGCCTCAGTTTAGAACATTCTCTTCATTAGATGACCTCAAGAAAGTAGAATGGCTTTAATCCCTAGAATTCAAACAGACTTTCCAACCGAAAAAAAGTTTTCATATTAAAACGGCAAGCAAATAAACCAGTTTCTTAGATGAGAATGGGCACAGAAACTGAAAGAGGCTACAGTCTGCAGAAGAAACTCAAAAATCAGAATTTCCAGGGTCAAGTCTTTTCCTTTACTATTAATATTTCGCATCAAGTTGAGGATGCGGCTTGCAAGCTAGAAATCGAAGATGTAGAATTACACATTTTTCAACATCAACATTAAAAAAAAACATTATGACAACATCAGCTACTAATCCTCATGAATTTTTCATATAAAGTATATGGAAACCCTTTCTTTTCCTGTAACAGACCCAAATTCCCTACTGCACGCCAAACTACGTAAAATAAATTACTCATGTTTAAATAGGGCAATGCATACATGGTTTGAATTAAGTATGTACTCAAAGGCTTTAATAGATTAGGGTCTTAATTGGGAGGAGTTTAATCTTCTCAGCTCTCAAGATCAGTTCTCAATTAGCATTATTCACAATGTCTTTCCCCTAGAGATTGGAAAGAAGTCATTGTTAGAAGGTTCTAGTCGTTGTGACAGTGAAATATGAAGCACTGAGTTTCACAGCAAAAAAAATTAGGCAGAGACTTGCACGCTGTTCCTCAAAATCTTCTTATCTTTCAAGTGTTTATATAGTGACTTTATGAACTCTATGCATTAAGCAATAAGAGACGAACAGAAGAAGACAGGAGGACTAACTTTAAAGTAAACCCATACATTAGTACCAACAGTGTTCATATTTATCCAGCCAAGGGTAACAGGTTAGCGTCTCAATTTTGACAAAAGGAAAACCTCTAGTCTGGTAAGGTAATCATAAAACCAAAGAAAGAATATTTTCAATTTTAAAATATTATGATGCTTTAACAGAATTTCACAAGAACCACAACACTGGGAAACAAATTTAACTTATGAGCTATTAATTGCATTCAATTAGTTTTGTTTTTTATAAAATGCTAGAAGAATATTTGCTAATTTAAGCTTCAGTACAACAATGACTCAAAATCGATCAACCCTCAGAGCAACCTTAATATATGCCACAAACTTGATATCGAGGTTAGGAACCTTACAGTAAATTCCAGCTTAAATTACAGAAAAATACAATATAATACATACCACTGATGTTGAGATCATAATCTCCAGCTGTGATCACGTTAGCTACCAGTCCTTCAGCAGGCTGACTGACGGACACCACTTCATTCAAAAGCTTCCGAATGGCACTGGGCTGAGGTGGGTGAGTAATAATGTTGTTGACAGCAATCTTCAGATTTTTAATTATATGAAGCTGATTATTGGGATCTCTCATGTGAACTAAAAAACAAAAAAAAGAGGCTTTGGTGAAATAGTCACCATAACTATTATTTCTCCAGACTTCCTTCGTTATAGCTTACTTACTTCATTAAACCTCTCCATCAATTTTATAATTCAGTCCATAATATTTGAGTATCAAAAAAGTGAGAAGGGGGAAGAGTCAGGGATAAAGGAGAAATTATTTCAAGTTCAACATTAAGCTCACCTAGGTAGACCGATGAAAATATAAGCAGGATCTTAGTTTAGAAAGACATCTACTCCAAATAGGAACTACCCACAAGATCTGTAGCCTACACTGCTGCACACCCTCTTCCTTGAGAAATATACTCAACTTCCACTGAAAGCCTATAGGAGCTCCACATGGAAAGCACATTACCTCTCACATTCCTAAGAGTCTGACAGAAAAATCTAACACGCAATAATAGCATTTAGGAAACTCGCCAGGGACAGCATAGCATTAGTTCATCCTAATGAACATACCCTTTCTTTTGTAATATTAAAAGTGTGATCACCTTAACTTGAAGGAACGGTTTTAGAATGCAGCTGTTCTCCAAAAGACACCACACAACTGATTTAACAGAACATTACTGAAAGTTACATTTCTCATGTGATAAACTATTTTTAGCTGATTAACCAAAAAAGTCAATGTTAGTAACACCTGCATGTCTGATTTACTTTTAAATCCTTAGGAACAGAAAAAAAAAAGTCTTATGACCACAAAATATTGATTTCAGAATTATGCAGAAGTATACCTGGGTTACTGCAGGCAGCCTCAAAAACAAAATCCTGACAATGCGGTTTATACCATATGGACATCATGTTTATGACAGAACTACAAATAGCTGACAAGTGTTTAAGTTGGCACAAAGGTTGCTTATTTAGAGAAAGTAGACACCAATACATACAATACTCAAAAAAAAAAAAGCAGCAGATGCAATATTAAGATGAGCCTTTAAAATAGTGATACCAACCTTATGTTATTAGCACACAGTGGTTTATACTGTCTGACTTGTGATATTTATCCCCCAAAATGATTCCCCTCTCTACCAACTCCTCCAAGAAAGCCATCAGAAAGAAAACACTGAGAAAAACAGTCCCAAGACCACAGCCTAAGAGCTTGGGTGGGGAAAGAAGGGAGGGACTTGACAGGGGGACAGGGTAGGAGGAGGTTCAGCAGACTTCTCAGTCTCCTGAAAAGCAAGAAGTTATTCATCATAAGTAAATAAATAGAAGGGTGGTGTTTTTTACACAGATAAGTATAAAAATTAAAGGTCTAGCTCTTTGATTCTTTTCCTAAAAGTTATTGGGCTACAATCTCTTTTGTATCTTACAGATAATTTTACCAGAAGCAATAATTTGAGCTTCATATGACTCGTAAAGACAGAGCTCCAGTTGTAGAACTGTAGGGTTCCTCCCCCCATCTCATCAGATGGGATGAATTTTCAACCCTTAAATTACTAACCCTACAGCCACATGATTACTGAAAAGATCAAATGCAAGAGGAAGTAGCAGGGAGAAACAACTAAGACAATGATTTGTTTTCCCAGTGCAGCTACAACAAAACTCATCCTCGTTGTCTCTCCTAAAATATAATAGCCATCATAATAAAAACATGCACATTTCCATCCAGGATGTAGATGACATTTTTGGCATACATGCAATCCTAAGGACTGACACAAAGGACATATTTGGAACCACAAAACTTCGGCCTTAATCCCTAGTAAAAAAAAATAGTCTTATACCATTATTTATTTTCTTCAAAATTCCATAGTATTATTTCAGAAAGTATTTTTCCCAAAGCAGAAGTAATGTGTACCAGAACATCTTCCCAGTAAGAAGCTGAGCATATTCAAACTCTAACTAAAACTTATGAACAGAGAATTCCTAACATCAAACTAAACTCAGATACATGAAGCGTAATAAAAGCTACCTAAAATTGACACTTGCCAGTTGAAGTATACACACATTCTCCCAACAAGACAGCACTAGTTCAGGTAGTATTTAAGGTATCTCAATCCAATAGGATGCTACGTTAAAGAAAACAAATATATATTGTATAGGTAGGTTAAATTAGCCAGCGACTGTTAGTAACAAAACTTAGTACTTAAAAAGGACCGTCGCTTTTCTTTTCATAAAGAAAAAAGTTTGGGGGCTTTGTTTTTGTTTTCCTCTAAATTCAAAACTAAACTGGGACAGTAAAGTTGTCTTCATTCCTCCTTCAATAACAGGAAGTGACTTAATTATCAAAGTCAAAATTCTAAAAACTACACTGGAGAACTCTGAACATGGGGTCAGGACTTCCTCACATCACAACTTGTTAGACTGCAAAGGTATTTTTGGCTACACCAACATTAGCAAGTCATTCAGAGGCAGAAGTCGATCAGTAGATTAGCACTGATTAGTACCTAGTGCAGAGGCCCCTTGCACCTACATCATGTTTGTGGGGTTCTGTCTGAAGTCAGATGTCATCTCATCTCCAGTTTTCTTCTCCATTAAGAAAACTGGTGTTAAGACTAAAGAATCATGAACAGTAAGACACACGGTTTTGGAGAAAGGTGTACGTAGACATTCTGCTGTACAACGATCAGATCATTAATAACGCCTCTCTCCCTCTTAATTGGGCATAAAAGCGACCACAGAAAAAAATTTAATGCCAAGTCTGGCCAAACCTATTATTGCACAACAAATACACAGTTTCCAGAGTCTGGTGCATGGGATAGTTAGCAGTGCCACTATGCTGCGACTGTCAATGCAACACTGTTTGTGCAGACTGCCACAAGCAGGTTTCCCTGTCATACAGCTCCTGGTATTCCAGGGAAACTGTTCACTACTACACACCTTTACAATAACTTCATTGCACTTAACCTGTGATCTGCCTCAAGAAAATGCCTAGTACCACTTTGCTTCCCCTCACGCACACTGGCTTTCATTGCAAGAAGCTACTCACGGCGTGCAGCAATGCATTTTCCATGAATCTAGCAGAGGAAGTCACGCTTGGAGTGAAGAACTGCAGTCACGCTCACAGTGTGCTGAATCAGAACACACCGAGCAGGGTAGCCACAAACCCACCGTGCCAAGCTTCAGCTTCTCAGTTCTCCAAGCCTGGGTCAGGCTTTGAAAAGGGCATGTCAGTTAGGCAACCTGGAAAGACCAGCAAGGATGCCCCTTCTCAGGAATTCCTCATGACAGCCACAGGTGTGAAACTAGGAAATGAAATCTGTATCGTGGGGATTTGGATGCAGTTCACAAGCATGCTTATTTATACAGTTACACTACAGAACTTACAGAAGACCAATCACTGAAACATCAAAAGTCATGATGAGATCATTAAGTGGCAGAGCTTTTCTACTCAAGTTTTCAGAAGAATACCAAAATCCAGTCAGTATCAGTCTCACAGGTAACAAAATCAAAGTCCTTGGGTGTACTGATGGACGCAGTCTAAATTTTAGCTATAACCAACTCCTTTATAGAGTAAAACTTTCAGAACGGGATGAAGGACTAGCTTGATTTATAAACATTGATACACTATGGCAAAGAGTTCTGCATTTACACAAGAAACAGGGAGAAAGATTCAGGTTTGACAGCTCCTTAATTGTTACAATAGTCAGAACACAAAATGTTACTATTAAGGAACAAAAACACTCAGTATTCTTCATCAGAATTGGTGCTTCATTTTGAATAGCCTGCCTGGTTAGTTTTCTAGATGCACTGCCTCTTGCCAAAGAACCTAAAATGATGTTTAAGTAATTTCAGCAGCTTCAGAACTCCAAGGATTGAAACTTCTGCATTTATTATTTTTATCTGTTCTGCAGTCTCACATGATTTGCGAGTTACTAGACACGGAAAAATAGTTATAGAGAAGTTACTGCTAAACGCATTTTTATACGTTTTCAAGGCTTGCCACAAATTAAGGTAGATTTTCACACACACTAGCTTTCAAGTTGTCGCCACTCACTTCACAATGCAGAATATTTAGCTCAAGTGACAGTACACGTTTCAGTTTCTTACACTGCTTTCTCAACACAAGACTGAAGTCTCTCTTGAGCCAAGTGTCTGCCAGAAACCAAATCTGCCAAATGCCACTGCATCGCTATGCTAATAAGCAGTTCTGCAGGTCTGTTCTGATACGCAGTGAATTGAAAAGCTCAGCTTAAAGTTATCACCTGGAACATTTTAGGGATTACAGTAAAAGAGCCCGATCATTTTTCCAGTGGTCAATTCCCAGTTTTACTGTTTTCCACGGTTATTTTTTATCTATGCTATGTAATCAGTTCAGTCCTCCCCCTTGTTGGGGCAGGTCTTGCTCACAGAAACACTGCCAAAAAAAGAGATGTACATCCAAGAGAAGGGCGGGTGAAAGAAGGCAGACTTCTGTGATGTTAGCTGTCATTTCAGCTGTAAGACTTTCAATATCTAGATAGCTTACTAAGAGCCCTACCCCAAGAGAAACTACAGCAGGAGCTCCAGATACAAGCACCAGGCAAACAGGGCAGCTTAAAAGAAACCAGCCTGGGAGAGCTGGCTTTACAGACACCCTTCTCTTCGACCTTCTGCTTCGTGGTGCTTCGGGGAGAAGCCCAACTTCTCAAACGCCACGGAGCAGAAGGGAACAACCGCAGGCAGCCGGGGCAAACCCGTGCCTCGGCGCCGACCCCGGGGAAAGGGAAAGGGAAGGGGAAGAAAAAGGGGCAGGGGCCGGGGTCCTCGCCTCCCCCCGGCCTGGAGGGAGCGGCCCCGCCTTCCCCGCCCCCCCCCACGGCGGTACCGACCTTCGGAGGTGAGGCGGCAGAAGGGCTTGAGCAGCTCGGCGAAGCCCAGGTTGTTCCTGCGGGCCAGGCGCTCCGCCTCCTCGCTGCACAGCGCGGCCACCAAGGGCACGAACGAGTCCTGGAGGAACTCCTGCACCGACTGCACGCACTGGGCCATCGCCGCCGACGACGACGACGGAGAGACCGAGCCCCGCCACCTTCCTCCCCGGTGCCCCGCTCCTCCTCGTCCTCGTCCTCCCCCTCCCGCTCCTCGCTGTCGCTGTCGTTGTCGCTGTCGCCCCGCCGCGGCCCGCCGGGCGCTCAGCAGCGGGCGCCCCGCGCCGCCGCCATGTCGCGCCTCCGCCGAGCCCCTCGGGTAGCGCCCGCTCCCGGCGGCCCCCGCGCCCGCTCATGTGATTGGCCCGGAGGGGCGGCGCCGGGGCGGGGTAAGGAAGGGAGGAAGCGGGGAGTGCTGCGCATGCGCGGGTGTCCGCTCCACCACCACCCCCCCCGCAGTCCGTGGTTGTTGGTTCGCTCCGGGGGGGCGGGGCGCGGGGAGCCGGCACCAACCGTCACCGCCAACCGTCGGCCGCGGCCGGGCGATGCTGGCGGCCTGACTGGCGCCTCCCCCCACCTTAATAAATAAACAAACAAACACGCCCCTCACGCAAAATAAATGCATAAATAAATTAAAAGGACCCGTCCCTCACGCAAAATAAATAAATAAATAAATAAATAAATAAATAAATAAATAAAACCAGATTGGTTAAGGTTTGGTTTTGGGGTTTCGCTAGCTGACCTCTCGTTGCTCAGTTGAACGCGTGAAGTGAAAATCAGGCGTTTGCCCATGGTGGTATACAAAGTTCTGCTGCTTTCGGCAGGAATGGCTATAAACTGTGACAGGGGAGGGTCAGGCTGGGTGTTAGGGAAAGGTTCTGCACCCAGAGGGTGGTCGGGCACTGGGACAGGCTCCCCAGGGCAGTGGTCACGGCACTGAGCCTGACAGAGTTCAAAAAGTGTTTGGATAATGCTCTCAGACACATGGTCTGATTTTTGGGTGGTCCTGTGTGGAGCCAGGAGTTGGACTTGATAATCCTTGCAGGTCTCTTCCGAATCAGGATATTCTATAATTCTGTGATTTTGCGTTTGTAACCTGCATAAGGAAATGGCATGGAAGGCAGGCAACAGTGCTGAGCAGTGATAATTAAGAATGAGTAATTGTAATAGGAGGGTTAGGTTTTAACATGCCGTCAGGGACTTGTCAAGATCACAGAAAAAGCCCTGTGGTGCTTGGAAAGCAATGCTGAGCAGACTATAATAGATTACGATTTCAGTTTTGGAACTGAAGGTTTGGAAATCACTAGCCAGTTTCTGTGCACTTGACAGGCCTGTCAAGAGGTAGAAAGTTGCTACAAAGTGAGGCAGGTAGGTACAGGAGAGAGAGACAGTCCTGATGGAAGATTTATAGCACAAGATTGCTCCTTCCTGATCACAAACGTCACAGAGATCTTGTATCCCTTAGGTTCAATGGGAGATTGCACGTTGTGTTTTCATACGCATGATTTACAAAGTCGTAAGAAGCCAAGACTCATTAAAGTGTAAGATCCTTTAAAAAAATAAAAAGAGGATGAGGTTATTTCTGTAGTTGATACTACAGAATGAATGCATCCTGATTGAAAACCAAATAAAACTTGGAAAAAGAATATCTAGCTGTATTCCCTAACAGATTCAGTAATTTGGAAATTTGTGTTAACTCATCTATCTACACCAGTTGGGTCAGCTACTTCCTCTGTGAATGAAAAACTAGTTTTTAATTCAATGATTCGATGTAGGCAGTAAAAAATGAATATATATATATATATAATAGGCCAGTTTACTCACTGTTTTCCAGGTTTGAATCCTGGGAATGTTACCCAAAAGCTACTCAATATTGCAGAAAAAATATTTTGGCTTTGACAGATACTAGAACAAGTCCAAGGCCAACATTCTCCAAATATTTATGGCTTGTCCACATCTGCAAATTCCACAGTGATATTCAAAAGTAATGTTTCCAGAGATAAAATATGATCTCCAGACGGACACTTTGAAACACCGGTGCTTTTTCCCCATTCCACTTAATCTGTTACTGCAGAACAGTACATGGATTACATCTGGTAGATTGAAGTGGATCAGAAGAAGTCCCAATCCTGATCACAAATGATTTAACACTAAAAGCTATTTTAAAATTTTGGACATCTTAATGTCTTTCTAGCAAAGACTCAACATTCATTTATTTGTTGCTCTTTAGTGGAGTGTGTGACTATCAGTGATCTTTGGTAGCCATTACACCATGAGAAATCAACATTAATTTTTGTTTTGTTTACCGTGAGCAAAGTTTCTAAGTGCTTTTTATTGTTACTAGAACACCCGTACATCCTGAACCTAGATTTATGTGCTCAAAAATTATTCTTTGTCTATAAAAACTTTGTGTACACGTTTTCTTTTTGCCCAGCATTAGGAATACTAGTCCTAAGATTTTCTCCCTTTTGTGATAGTTCTCTTCCAGTACAACATTGTCCAAAGGACTGATTCTGTCATACTGGTTTGATATAGCTCTTCAATCTCATGGTCTGTGTTATAGTAAGACAAGCTTGTGTTTTCCCATGGCTTAGAACCTTTGATTCAGCCTCTGACTTGTCTGCTCTGCTACCAAGGGATAAACAACCCCATCCTCAACGGACACAGTAGCTCAGGGTGTTGTATCCCAGATCTGGTGCTAAAAATAGTCTAGTCAAAGAGGATTCAAATAACATTATCTTTATTTACAAGGCAGAAGGTACATTAGAAAGAATATAATATATCATCTCTAATTATGTGTGTCATTCCAAAGCCTGGCAATAACAAAATAATCACTGAGACAGAAAAAAATGTCCACTGTTTCAACTGAAAAAAAAAAAAAAACAAACAACAACAACAAAAAAAAGTAAAAATAAATTTGGACTTAGAAGTGCATAGCTTCTACTCTTCTGTGCTGCTTTGCTGCTGACGGGAGTGTGTTTTGACTTCCTCAGGCTAGAAGCCTTCTGAACTTGGAATTTCTTTGATTCCTTTGTGTGGATGACATAGCCAGAGATTAGGAGCTTTTTGCTGCACTGAGTTGCTGCTGAGGAAAATTTTTTAAAAGGTTTAAAAGGTTTTTTTGTTGTTGTTTGTTTGTTTTGGGATTGGGTTTGGTGTTTTTTTTTGTTTGTTTGTTGCCTGTAAATAAAATGATACTTGTGTTATCCTGTAGATTTAACATAGAGAGCAAAGACTACAGAATTGTAAATGCTGCGATCTGAAGTTGAGTCCAATGCTCTCATTTACCATTTTTCAAATATGGAACAGGTCTATGTCCCTACAAGTTAGCTACAGGTTAAACTATTGCATGTTTACATCATGGGCTCCCAACTCCCTGCAAACTTAAAGGCCAAATTTGAGTTTTTGCCCAGTTCAGACTTCTGCAGAGTTATAGAAGTAGTATTTCACACGTTTTCTTTCTTCTTTTTTTTTTTTCAATTCAGAAGGAAGATTTTACACAGTAAGAACAGTGCCACAGCCTCAAGTATGTACCAGCCCCATAGTGTCTGTAACACTGCTCCCAGCTTGCACCCAGGCAACCTTCTGACGTGCAGATGTGCAGGCTGAAGATGGTCAGATCTGCAGTTGCAGTGGTTAATCAAAAAGGTTTACCCTGCCTTGCCTGAGGGAGAGTTATAAAGAAGAGCAGGTGATGGTAAACAGCCAATCTCCAGTGCTTCTGAATCAATTGGGCACTCCCCTGCCCCATCTCAGGGATCACAACACCTTTGCTGGGCCCATATGGGATGGGAACATGTGATAATGCAATTCTCCTTCCAGGCATGATGATACCAGATCTTTCTGTGAACAACTCCCATCACCTAGAGAGATAAAGGAAGAGCTGGTAGCACTTGATAGTCCTGATCTGGGGTTGGATTTCCAAGGTAATAGCTCTCTAGAACCTCCCTTTTGTTCCCAGGGGAAGACATCTACCACTCCCTGCCTCAGCCAGGATTAACATCAAACTCTGTGGTATTGCCCCAAACAGAGATTTTAGGTTAAGAGCCCCTTTTTGTTAACAGATGTAAGTCTAAAAAAGACTACATAAGGATTAATGTAACTTTTTTTTATAAACATAAGGTTTGCACATTACCAAAGGAGAGGCAGATTAAAAGAAGACAGGAAGGAAAGCGAGCAGGTCCAAATCCAGCACTGAGGACTGTGGCTCCACTCACCACAACAGAGGGACAGGTATAATGCTCCTTGCTTTGCTCTTACAAGCTAGTGAAGAGGATGCTCTCCCCAGACACACACGCTCTTCACACTCTTCCCTTCTCTTTGAAGGAAAGCTCTCAGAGCTTCCTTTGAAGGAATGCTCTTAGACACTTTTATCTTTAGTCAGTCCCTCTTGCTATAAGATTCTTTGAATTGTAATTGAATAATGTTCCAGATTTTGAAGGGCCCTTAGCCAGGGGAATTCCTGGGGATATAGCTCCTATTTGATGAAAATGAGAGTTACTGATGTTAACAAGGATGAACTAAAGAATAGATTCTTAATGTTTAGGTGCTATTTGAACTAGTTTCCATGAATCAGTTCCCTTTTTGCACTCTAAGTGTCCCTGTGGCACTTGGTCATGTGCAAAAGCCCTACACTTAATATGGCCCCATATCAACATGTATACTGGTGAATATGGGTAGTACACAGCATGGAAATGGAGGTGGTGAGAGGCAAGTAGGTATGTGCCATGTGGGCATGAGGCAAGTGGTGCTTATGCCTCCTATCTTATGCCTAAGATAAACTCACATCAAAATCTTCTAAAATTAAAGGGAAAAAAATCATTTTCCATGGAAATAAACAGTATTTTTTGTGTAACATAAAGATCTCGTTTGTGTATTACACTATATAGCAAAATACTAAATAACCTGACCAGAAACTTTTAGTGTAGTTTGCAGGAAAATTACAGTAAACTAGACCCTAGCATGCCAAATGTGAAAAGTGATACACTTAAGCATACTTCATATAAGTCATTAGAAGGCGATTTCGCAAGCAAGTCCCCATCAGGCAACTGGGATGGGAGCTGAGGCTCACGCAGCTGAGGGTTTGCTCCCTGCAAAAGCTGGGGCTGAGGCCAGCACCCCAGCACCTGCAGTTCTTGCATGCACACACAAAGGCCCACGAATTGTCATGAAAAATCATGTCTTCACATCAAAGAGTCTATAGATTAAAGGATGAGACAAGATGGGAGATGGATATAAGACATGGACACAGATGATGCAAGTATAGAGGTGAGACAGGGAGGAAGCAGTAAAGTTTGTTGTTTTATTGTTTGTTTGGTTGGTTGGTTGGCTTGGTTTTGTATATGTTTGTTTGTTTGGTGCTTCAAGACGAAGTAGAAGTACAACCTTTAGCCAGTCTGCAGCAATCACCGTCATTAAGCCAGCTGCCCACTGTGTGAGAGGTAACAGCTTTATGGATGCGTCTTCGTGAGGGTGAATTTTAAAAACGATACTCCAGCCTCACTTTCGCTTCAGGAAGGAGGCAACATGTGTGTACTCAGTCCTGGATTTGTGCCAGCCCCACAGGACAAAAATTAAGTTTGACACACCGTGTCAAACAGCAGAAGGGCAGAATTTAGAAGCAGTAATTTCCCTGAGTTATACTGTAGCTTTTAATGTAGTCAGTTTTGACTGTGATTTAAGACTAGATACTGTATTTCTAGCAAACGAACTGTTGCTACTCAAGTCCACAGAAAAGCTGATTTTTTTCTGTTACTTGTGCAAGCTATGTTGTTAAAAGATTTGAGATGCTGGGTTTATAAATGTTTGCCATTTAGTTAAATTTTAATATTTTGAATAAAATATTTTAATATTTTGAGTCTGCTTAATGCAGAGGAGCTTGCAAAGATATCTTAATAGTAAATTTTCTCAGCCATTCTCTGACAAGAGAATGGAGTCACATTTTTGTCAAACTATTTTTTTATTCAAATAGATTTTATAATTTTGCTTTTTTCTATATTTGAGTAATTACTTCTGCAGACATAAGGAGAAAATGAGAATAATCCAAACAGTAGATTGTCACTTAGCAGTCAACATTTTTCTGGATAACAGAGAGTATTTTTCCTAGGTATTTAGTTACATAAATAAAGTGCTACATAGTGCAAAATCATACAGTAATAATAAATGCCTTGGGACATTAATAGCAGAGTTTTCTATTGTTTGCCAGATGTTACTCCTGGGGATAAACAATTTGAGATTTCCTCTCTTTTGTACAATTAGAATCGCCTGTCTTTCCAGAAACAGATTTCTTTTCACCATGTTACAAAAAAAGGAGTATAAATAAAATAGACCAAACAAACCAAAAGGGCTAAATAAACTTTCCCTTATCATAAAAAAAAAAAAAAATGCAGTCTCTGAAGTTGTGGTGCAGATTTTGACTTTAAAACATATTTTAATACACTGTAAATAGTCACAGAAAGGTCATTTGAAGATTACAAGAATTTAATAGTCATAACAGTCAGGTAGATGCAATTCATCTATCACACCACAGGAGGACTGAGGAGAAAGAAATACAAAATAAAAAAACTGCCCTTATTGTACACACAAATGCATGACAAATAATATTTTCAAATCAACGTTTTGGTATTCAGGTTCTAATTAACAGTATTTCAAGAAAGTACCCTGCTTAGACTCTGTGACTGTAAAATGTCACTGCTGGGAAAAAGAATTGAAGAGCAGGAGAACAGGGAAAGAGAAACACTTGGGAGAAGTTTTTCATACTGAGGGCACGATGCAAAATTATATTGGAAAGATTCCTTAAGGTTCCATGTTCCTTTTATTTTCTGTGTCTGGAGAGTTCAGGGAAAGATAGAAACAGTCCAAATAGCATGTAAAACATTTGATTTTTACCCAGTTTAATAATTTTTTCAACCCTAGTTCCTGCTGAACAACATCAACAATAAAAATAACTACAGGGTGTTTCTGTTTATCTTAGGAGCCACCATATGGATATCTACTTAAGGAGTAGATTCACAAAGTAATTCAAGCCAACTTAGGCATGACCACAAAAAAAAAAAAAAAAAAAAAAAAGGAAGAAAGAAGGAGAATCCGCCCTCCCCAGCTGCCTAGCTGTATGCCTCTTTGTATCTTTGTACCTCCATAAATCTGGCACTGCTTGTCAAATGGACATTTAATCAGCAGGAGTAATGAACTAAGAGGTCTAAAAATTAATCCTGTTTTTAAAAAGCCGTCCAGCTTAGCACTTGACCGAAGAATCTGCACCAAGAGAAGAAAGGGGCGCTGGCTCCGGGCAGGAGCTGGGACCAGCCCTTTCAAAGGATGTTTGGGCTGTGAGTGATCTAAGCAATCTGCAAAGCCACCCTGGAGTTGATGAAATATTCCTTAGACAGCATAAAGTGGATATGCAGAGACAACACATAGGATATAACTTGTTGGTATATTAATAATATAATAATAATACAATAATAATAATAATACAATATATCAATAATATAAATGCTGTTCAAATTCCATCGATGCACTATTATCTGAAGCATAAAAGAATTAATTCTGATTTGAATTATACCAAGAATCTCTGAATTTAGTACAGATGTGATTTTGTCTCCATGTTTTGCAGGGATGTAATCCTTAGTTTGGGAATAAATGGAAGGCAAGGAAACAGTCAAAATCCCACTTCAGCAGCTTCTGGATAGCACAATGCCTATAAGAGAGCCATCCTCACTGGTAGGAACTGGGACTGAATGGATAATTATAATTTTGCTCTTCGGAAAAAAAGGGAAGCAGAGGAAGGAAATGAAGTGTATTAGATTTGAGTCTGACAGTGCTGGCTCCCAATTGGACAGCCGTGACCATGGACTATAATCCCTATTTCTTCCACTTCTTGTGTCCTGTACCAAGGTAAAGTCCAAACATTCCCAACATTTCTAAACAGCATGCTTCAGTTTCTACATTTAGTAATGCCATTTAATTAAGAAAGCTGTTTCCCATTACAGCATAAATTATACACTGAAAGCATGACATTTACAAGTCAAAACAGAAGCTTTTTAAAAATTGAACGTTTCATATGACCTGAAACAAAGTGATTTCCTCCCTGCAAAGATGCCAGTTAGTAGGATATTTCAAAATTTCAACTTTTGTTCCAGTTTAAAATGAAAAAAACTAATAAATTCAGGAACAGAAATTCCAGTAACCTGTTAGATCTGCACCTACTCTATTTCACGAAATTCACCATATACTCCTGACCTAAGACTGTCCTTTTCTTTGAAATGGGGCATTCTGTAAAACAAGTTAAGAAGTTTCTTTTTTAAGAAGTCCAAGAAGTTTTCCATGGTCAAAACTGAGAAGCTCATGAACACACCTCTTGCAATTACAGGCAGGTCCAAGATGACTGTGGAACCCAACTGCAAAGAGGTGTGGTGTCTCTAATTTGAGTGTGGTCTATGTGGCTTCACACTTTTAAAATGATGTAAAAGGCTTTGCAATAGCTTGCTTCCCATTTGCCTCCTGCTCATATTGTCTCTGAGGCCTCCTTTCTCTCAAGCTTGTTTTCCAAAAGCACGGCTTGATGCAGCATGCTGTCTGGGCTCTTCAGCTAACCCTGGCTCAGACCTGTTGTTCCCCTGCTTTTCAGAGGAATTTTCTTCAGGGCAAAATGTGGTGTAAGTACTGAAAATTGAATGTTCACTCAAGCATACATTCTATCATGGAGAAAAAATAATAAAATAATAATAATAATAATAATAAAGATGACTTCTTCAAATCGATTGGGAAAGCAGTGAGTGTTACAGATCAGGGAGCAACCTTGGAAGATAAGCCAGCATAGATTACTAGTTTACAATGAAACAACAGGGAAGAAAAAAAAATCACTGTACGAAGTTGGATCTTGAAGTGCAATACTGCCCGGAAAAAGTATTGGACCCAAATCTCAGTTAGATTAAATGAACAGGGCAGAGCAACAGTTTCAGGCTAAAGAAAGACTAAACTTGAAGGAAAGTTCATGTGGCTGAAGTGGGAAGTTTGGTGATTCTATGTAGAAGCCACAGCTACAGAGAAGATCAGATAAAAGGAACTGAGAGAAATCAAAATACTAAAGGAGGCTTTTGAAGTTATTTGGCTTTCAATAGGTATTTTTTTTTATATGTTGATAACCAGAAATAAATTTCAGATACTTTTGTTTGGTTTTTGTTTATTTGGTTGTTGTTTTTTGTTGTTGTTGTTGTTGTTTTTCGTTACCACTTTTCCATGAAAGAAGCATGGAAACTAAGTAATTTCATAAATTAACAAAATATTTTAGTCTTTCTCTTAAAATGCTAGCAATTAAAAATATCTGTACAAGGGTTTTCCCTGGGGAAACTGTATAGTTCTTCAAGATACCCGCACATATTAGAGATTACACGATTATTTTATAAAAGCAGATTCATGGCAACACATGCTGTCATCTGGCAGTATGTGTCTACTCTAATTGATCTCACTCAATTACTTAATTTTATGACTCACTCCAGGAAAGGTTAAGACATTAATGTTTTTGAAAGCTATGATGAATAATATCACTGTTGGAGATTACTTTCTCATATAATAGCTTCATTAAAAGCAGGTAAATAGATGAAGAGTCGTCTGTAAGAAAGCTCACTGAAACTGAAATTCGTATTTCAAGGCAACAGCACTGCTGTCTTACATACGTGGATTTTCTATTGTCTCCCTTTGGGGAGATGTGGAAAATACTTGTGTCATTTTGACTTGCACAAATGACAGGAAACTCAAGTGAGGAAATCCTCTACAATTCTAGCGTTTTTTATTATGGCAGGAAATGAGGAGGAAAGGCAGTTCATTGGGCTCCTTCTAGGCCAGTCAACAAACATCCATTGTTGTACCTGAACACGTATTTTCAATTGTAAGACCATGATTTATGTGTGGGTGGGAAAATGTGCTGCGGTTCAAGAGCAATGTTCACTACATGCATGTCCACGTTATACAATGGGAAATTTATTCCAGAGCCGGTGTTCTGGAACAGCCTCCATATATCCAGTCCCCATGTCCTTAGTGCAATTTTGTGTAGATGATCCATGGGCATGTCCTATCTGAGGTATGATTCTTGACTGAAGGGACTGTGAAACTACATTAAAGGCCCGAGAAAGAAAAATGTGTATTGTTTTATCATGCAGTCCTATGTTATGATGTTTCCAGTTCTTCTCTGTCAAAGTTCTGATTATATACCTTCAAAGGAGACTACCTGTTGCAAATATCATGGCTTTGGTAGACATTGTTGTTGTCAGCCTAGCAGGCAGAGCTCAGCATCTTCAAGCTATTTTCTACTAGAGCATCCTCATCCTAAGCTGTGGCCATTTCTGGGGGAGATACAGGATCATGTCTCATCAGAGCAGCTTTGTGGTCATGCGGAGGTGCTAGAAAGGGCAGGCACTGCTTGACCTTCATGTTCTCCCCCTACTCTCCCTTGGCAGGCCTTTTTCTGGGGGTAAGGGTCATTTTCCATTTTTCATGGAAGTTTTACTGTACACATCCTCCCTGCCTGCAGGAGGGGTGAACTGATGTAGGGTTTGCCGCAGTCCACCTCTCCTCCTGCTCAGGACTTTGTAGAGTGTCTCCTCTGCAGTCTACCCTCTATAAGACAGACTATTTTAGGTTATGTTTGGGTTTTTCCACTGTTTTCTGAATCATCCCTTTCAATGCCTGCTCTGAGATTTTCTAAAAACAAGCCATCAGGCCTGAGGGAATGAGGGAGAACAGACAGATTTATCTACACACAGAGAAGATGATATTGTTTAACATCCTTAGGGAACCAGCCTAAAATCTCATGAATGAACATCATTGTCCCTCCGCAGCTAACACTCTCTTCTCCAGAATATTTACTTTAATGATGCTCAAAGACCTCAAAAACAGAAAGAAAAAACTTACAAATATTGGATTTTTATGTCTGAGTACAAAAAGCTGTCTGATATGAATCAATAAATGTCCAACTTTGCCCTACTTGAACAGTGATGTAATGTAATTTATTTCAAATTGTGTGAGAAGTGCACAGCATTCAGATAAACATCAGCTATGCCGAAAGGTTTAGTTCCATCTCTTTATTAAGAAAAAAAAAAGGGAGTTGCACTAAGCAGAGGTTCATTCACTTGTCCTTCACTTAGAGCAGTGAATCTAATGCAATAAATATAATTTTCCGTTTTTGCTGTCTGCTATCCCCATTAGAACTTATCAGTCTTCGTTGATAGTAGTGCTACCAGGGAAGTGCATGCTGCTTTTCCACACTGCTGCTCCATTGTGTTTGGCCCTGACTTACTCTTCTAGAAATAGAGTATACGAGTATGCACTTGACTATTTTAGAATGCAATTTCTTCAAATGGGTCCAATTTAGCCTGGAAACCAAATCATACTCTGCAATGTCCATTGTCGTCTGTGTTTTTGACTCTGCAAACAGTCGCTTGATGATTTTATAATTATCTCCAGATTATTCATAAAAATATTATCCAAAATCAGGTATGTATGTTTTTGACACTACTTTGTAAGACCTATCATATAGTATTTCTTATTTCCTATGTACCTTATTAATATTATACAACACTAATTCATTTTAGTTTGAAGGGCATGAAATACCAAGTTAAATAGTCTACAGAAGTATATTATACCTGCATAGTTACCAAAATCAATTATTTGATAGGTTCAGCAAAAAACAACCTCAGTTCAGCTGACAAGACCAATTTCTAAAACTGTGGTAGAGGGCATATATTTTTATTGACTGAACTTCGTCTTTTACATTTTATAACCAATGAGGTCAACCACATCAGGTTGGGGACAGGCTCCCCAGTGCAGTGGTCACGGCATCGAGCCTGACGGAGTTCAAGAAGTGTTTGGACAACGCTCTCAGACACATGGTTTGATTTTGGGGTGGTCCTGTGTGGAGACAGGAGCTGGACTCAATGATCCTTGTGGGTCCCTTCCGACACAGGATGTTCTATGATTCTATAATTCTGTGTGGTTTGAGTTCAACTTTGGAGGATTTCCATTGTATGCTCAGAATTCTTAACAATAATTATCAGCAAGACAGAAAACTCCTCAGCCAAATCTTCTAGGATTATTGGCTGAAAGGTATCTGTGCCTTCTTTTTACCGTATTTATTCCTAATGTGGTTTAACGCTTACCTTGTCATTATAGACTGGCAAATTACACAATATTCTGATCAGATATAAATACATCATTCTGCTCCTTACCAAATACCATAGCTAACCATTGAACACTTTCTGTATCATTATCACTATCCTGTCAATCTAACACCAAGCCCTAACTGCTGTATTACATTATTTTGTTCATATTTTTAAATTTGCTTTGTTTTCCCTACTTTTACTAGGCTTGAATTTTCTTTGGCTTCAGTTGGTAATTTTTATTGCCATATTTATGATTGCTATCTACTTCTAATTATTGTCTTTACTTCCTTTTCCAGAAAGGTCTTTTAATAAAATAGTGCTATTTAATATTTAAAATATTGACGTACACTTACCACACAATAAAGTCTTCTGATACACACCCTGACTTTTGTTCATATCATTAAGTTTCTCCTCATACATTCTTGGATTTTCATATTTCTTAACTAATATTTTTTTCTAGGTAACTAATTAGGCAGATGTAGACATTTATCTGTACGCAGTATCTAAACAAATATATACACATAGGTAATGCCTACTCAGCTGTAATCATGTGCACATGTAAAAGAGCTTGGCTGAGCCTGCACTCTGTCTGCCCTTGTTTGATGTAATTGGTTGTGACCACTGATCTTCAGGCAAGAACAAGCTTCCAGCCTTGCGATTCCCTCCTTACCCACCATACTCAGGTCTATGTGCACGGCACCTATTTTGTGCTGGAAAATTATTGTCAGTAATTCCTGAAAACTCTAATGCAGTCTTACCACTGTCTTCATGAGATTTCCATTCCAAATAAATCAATGATGACAATGCTGTTTTTATTTTCACTTAATAGTGACAGGCACTTAAGGGCTTATTTGTTTTTTTATGCCTTTTTAAAAAGCATTTTGCTTTTATCCTTCATGATTTAATGTTTTCCATACATTATTCATATTTACATTGTCAGACTGTAAATTTGTGTGTGATTTACCAGAAAAACTACAGTTTTAGTCCCTGATTGATTTTCTTTCATAGCTTTTGTACTTAATAATCTTACAGCAGTTAATGACATTTTATCACATTGTATTATTCATGCAGTGTTAGAAATTAAACTTAGGTATAACTGAGATCTAAATCTTAACCAAGTAACACCAAAAATTGCACAGCAACAGACAAGATTAGAGTTTAGCTAATGGCAAGGTGTTACAATTTTCCTCATGTTTTATTTGATGCTAAAGATAAACACTAACTGACAAAGGAAATTCATTGACTTGATTCTGGCTGACAAGATTTCACGTATGCTGGAACATATTTTGTTGCGGTTTCTGTAAAAATGCATAGTGTTGTTCGATTTTTGTTGTTGTTGTTTTTGTTTTTTTACCTAAGACAAAATATAATTCTTCTTACATTTGCTTTTATTACTCATCAGTAGGTAGCATATGAGTAAATAGTAAGTGCACAGGAAATATTGCTATCCTTCTGCTGTCGTTACATATTTGGTTTGGCAAGTTAATAACATGACTGTCAAAGCTGTTTATATTTAAATGTTCAGTGGAGATAATCATCACTGTAGATTCTGGGCCCAGAAAAGGGTGATATCTTTCTTCAGAAGCAAATCTGTGATGGAAATTTCCATGAAAATCACTTGACAGGAGATTACGAGTTTTACTGCAGGCCAGACACAAACCGAAAGATACTGAACATGCAGATGCTTTCATCTTGGAGTTGCCAAATCTACTGCCTTTCCTTTTTTTTATTTCTTACTCAAAAGTGGGTCATACTTGATTTTGCTTCAGTAAAAAATATTTAAGTTACAGAAAATGCACTGGATAGTGCAAAATATACAATATACAAAATACACAATTATCCTGAGACATATCAGTCTTTGTGACAGTAATATTCAAATTTCCTCAATATTCAAATTTCCTTAATATTAAAAACAATAATTTTTCACAATAAACAACATTGCCCCAAATATATTGTGTTTCAATAACTGTGCCTAGTATAGCATGTACAAATTTTATCCAAATGAGAAAAACCTAGACAGATTCCAATTAATTTTTGTGCATTACCAAATGTATTATAAAGTTTCCAGTACTTGCAGAAATAACTGGGAATACTACTTCTGTTCTTCAGGTGTTCACATAACTGGGGATGCCTAAAAGAAATCTAGTTTAATTTTGCTCATCACAGGCAAAAACAACCTAAGTTATACGCTGCTTTGACAGTTGTATTAAGGCCGCTGTGTGATGATCGTAGGTGTTCAGCTCCTACCAGGATTCTCCCCTGGGTCTTTCAAAGTCATCCAGCAGTCATCTCCGCCAGGAGCAGAAAAGCTCCATGCATGGGGACACATCTGTGAGAGAACATGGCAAGAATAGTCACAGCTTTGTTTCTACAGCTTGGCACTCCTTGGCCACCTTAGCTTCCACTGAAATTAACACACTGATGGGGAACGTGGGTTTATGTCCACTGACTAGCAATTGCTAACACAAGGATATGCCTCGTGGCTTCCATTGCCCTATGTTATTTGCCACAGACCTCCTCAGTGTGGCTATCACCAGAGTACCAGGTGAAGAAATAGGATGCAAACAGGTAAAACAGAAAACCAAGGCCTTTCATAACCTTTACTAAGAGAGACAGCAAAAAGACTTTTCTCTGAAATATCTAGTGTAATTGTCTATATCTTTTTTAGCCATTTTGTCGTTTTATTTTATTTATTTATTTTTAACAGTGGTACTTGAGGGTCCATTATGCTAGCAACAGTCAATTTGGAGATTTGGACCATTGTTGTTCACATCTGAGACAATGCCATCTCCAGTGCTAATGGAAATTTGTTTCAGAAAGTAACAACTGTCCGATTTATCAGCCTTGAGATAAACTACCGCTGCCTACCACTATTTGAAGAAAATTGTGGATTACACTTGTGCTTAATTAGTAGTTAATATAGCATCACTGCAAGCTCTCTAATTCAGAAAAAGTCACAGCATCACAGAATGGCTGAGGTTGGAGGAAATCTCTGGAGGTCACCTGCTCCACCGCCCTGCTCAAGCAAGGCCACCCAGAGCAGGTGGCCCAGGACCATGTCCAGGCAGTTTTGGAAGATCTCCAAAGAGATCTTCAAAAAGATCTGGAAGATCCACAACATCTCTGGGCAACCTGTGCCAGTGCTCCATCACTCACACATAAAGTGCTTCCTGGTGTTCAGAGGGAGCCTCCTGTGGGCCAGTTTGTGCCCATGGCCTCTTGTCCTGGCACTGGGCACCACTGAACAGAGCCTGTCTCCATCCTCTTGGCGCCTCCCTTCAGGTATTCACAAACATTGATGAGATCCGCCCCCGCTCCCACCCCCCAACCCAAGCCTCCTCTTCTCCAGGCTGAGCAGTCCCAGCTCTCTCAGCCTCTCCTCATAGGAGAGGTGCTCCAGGCCCTTACAATATTACCATTTTGTAAATATGCATTGCAAGGAGTTACAACAAACACACTGGGCCTATTTCATTTTGACACTTGCTATGCTCTAAAAAAAAAACAAGACCTAAGACCTTCAGTGACTTCAAGAGACATGAGAACTTTAAGACATCTCCTGCCTGGCTTGAGTGAGGCAGATTTTCTCTGAGATAGCCAGGACTTTTGGGGTCAGTGGTGGGGAAATGGTTTGGAGTGCAGACACCCAGACAGCAGAGAGAGGCCTGAGAAAAACAAAATGGAGGGAGATAGGGAAAAGCCCAATTTGATTTGACTAAAAATAAGGTAACTGTTGTCATAGGCAATTTCCAAATATGTAAGGGTAAGGCAATAACACTGCATGCTCACCTGTGATGATGGTGAGCACAGGTAAGCAGCTCTGGATTCATTTAACATTGAATTACCCTGAGAAAGTTATGTTTGCTTCTCTGCTGACTGCAGAGAGAAGGTAAGACACTCATGCACGTTTCCTGTTAAATACCAAGAAATAAGTCTAGATTCATCCAGCTAAGGGTTATTTGCTTAAGGCCTTCCCTCCACTCAGCATTGGTGAGGCCACACCTGAAGCGTGTGGAGGTCCAGTTCTGGGCTCCCCAGTACAAGAGAACCATAGAGCCACTGGGGTGAGCCCAGTGAAGGGCCACGAAGATGACGAAGGCACTGGAGCACCTCTCCAATGAGGACAAGCTGAGAACTGAGACTGTCCAGCCTGGAGAAATGTTGGGCTGGGGATCTCATCAATGTCTATAAATACCTGAAGGGAGGCTGCAAAGAGGAGAGAGCCAGGCTCTTGTCAGCAGAATCATCTGCTACTGACTCCCTTTACAGCCATGGCCTCTGGCACAGACATCCTTCTGGTGGTAACAGCAGTCAGAAGTTAGGCTTAAGCCAGTGTTTAGGAATAACTTTCAAAAATTATAAAGGGCATCCTAGTACATTCCTGTGCCCTTCCTCTGTTTCTAGGGCCACCTGTTTGTGCCAGAAATTACAGGCAACTTTGCAGAGTTCCTTCTATATGGAAATGCAGCTTAAGAAACTGCACCTTTTCCACTGTTCATTTGGGAAGGCTTGCTTTTATTATTTATTCCAGCCACAGTTCATGGAAAGTTATCTGCTTCTGGGCTGCAACATGCACACATCCGTACGACTAAAAATGCAGCTATTTACAACACCCTCAGTATCTTCAAGAAGTAGTGTATTAGCTTTTGCGGGATTTGAGAAGTGTCCATGCAGCCTCTAACTGGAGCCTTGAGTCAGTTATTTGGAGGCCATACAGAAGGGGAAAATGTAGGGATTTAGCGTAGTTCAGGGAAGATATCCTGAGAGGCTCAGTTTTTATTTTTTCTTCCTGAACTGTTTTAAGGTTTTTCTTCCTGAACTGTTTGTTGGCTTGTTTTTTTTATATCTAGGTATGCAATGAGCAAAGCAAGCAGAGAAATACACTGGGTTAAGGGTGGAGGATTTTTTGTTGTTGGACCCGAAATTCATTCTAGTTGTTTTTACAGTCAATAGAACAAATCACTGACTAATAACAAAAGACTATTTGTATATAGCACATGGATGTAAGTGTTCTTTATCTTTCCTTGGATCCCCTTGGATCCTTTACATTACTTTTTTTTTTTTTCCTGCTACTGACCATTTTAGGGGGAAGGTGAACAAAGTGACAAGGGTAATTTGATTTCATGTTTTGTGACATTAAAAGGGGAAAGCTCTCAGACAGCACGAGTGAACCTTGTACAGGGTTTTTAGAGAAGACTATTTCATTTGGTGGAAAACAAGGAAACCTTTTCAACCCCATCTAAAGTACAGGACTAATCCAAGTTAAAACCCGCCCATGGGCAAACCATGTATAACAATTCAGTTTATCCTTGGACAAAGAGCATGTTGGGTCTTGGCTGTACTCTCTTTGCACTTTGTGTAATCATGTATACTCCTGTCAGGTAACTGCAAAATACCACCTTCCATCTGACTTGGGATTTGACAGGGCTCCATGGAGCTATTTGAAGAAGGCTTCCAAAGAAGAGATCACATCTGGAATCCTCCTGGAGGTGGATCACAGGCTGTTAGACATGTTAGAAATGCTGTCGTAGACTGCACTGGCAGATGAGCTTTGGAAAGCTGTTTTACAGTGGCTCTAGAAGGTTTTGCCTCAGCTTCCAGCTCCACTTCTCTGCTGGAGTGTCTGTCTACACAGCAGAGCTGGCAGGAGGAATGCAGACTTGCGACTGAGCAGCTCTAGTGCAAAGGTGAGCATTCAGCTTTAACTGCTAAAGCAAGTGGACTTGCACAAAAACACCAAATTGAGTAAGAACATCTGAGAGAGAAGCACTTGAAACCTCTTGCTGCTCTGGAAAATGGGGAGAGGTGACAGAAGAAAAGGTAGATGACCTTCAACAGAGGGGCAGCACAGGCAGGTGAGAGTGGCAGCAACTTAAATTGACTCAACATGACCACTGGTACTGGCTAGTTTGAGTAACTAGCAAACAGGCACAGTGATTTATGGCTTTAGGTGTCTCCCTTCTGGAAGCTATTGCATTTAAATCATCATGTAGAACTACCTAAACAGGAGATGTTCCTGCTTTTTACCTGTTTCTGTGCAATGCCAGCATCTTACTTAAGTGAAATTTTACATCCGTGTGGCTGGAGTTGTGGACACAAGTTTTGCTCCTGCTGCTTTTGCTGCAGGGCTGTGATATTTGGCGGAGGGGCACACATGAAGAATTATCACAGAGGTATAAGGACTTCTGCCACCTCTCTGCTCGTCTGTGCTTGTCTGCTCACTGATCCCACACTCATCCACGTTGAACAATGTGCTTGCTGCTGGTTGCAGTCTGACATAGTAGCTTCTTCCAGCTCCACCAAAGCCAGAGCTGCTGGCAGTCAGTGTGCATCCTTGCCTCTGTCCTTCCTTGCAGCCCCAGGCTGTGACAGTGCCTGAGACCCTTCTGATGCCTATCTTGACTTGATACAAATCACCTTGACAATTACTGCAAGAATCGTCTCCTGTCCCATTAGCACTGGGGCTCTGCAATGGTGCTCAGATAGTGAAAAAGCAGTCATGTCTTAAACCTCTACAGGAAGACACACCAGAGCTCATCTGTCATGTCCATAGCTAACTAAAAGCTTTAGAAAAAAAGCTTTTAGAAAAAGCAGCTGCAGTAACCACTAATCCAATCTGCTTTTACTACCAAAACCAGAGAACTGAAGTGGCTGAGACATTCCCAGAGGTAGGTGTGCCTTGAGCCAGTCCAAAGCCTGTGATGGCGAAGTCAGCATGCTGCTTATCAGCCACGTCCACACAGCCACCTACCAGTTCCACAGCCCCTGCAGGGACAATGCCTGGAGTCCTCCTAACAGTGTATCATATGAAGAACAAATATCCTGCAATGTTACACTGGGGTTGTTATTATGCGGTGCAAAATTTTGATTTATTTTTATATATACTCCCTTATTTGAAGCGTGTTTTGGGGTGACTACCACGTTTGTTTTTGTTTCTTTCTGTATAGATTCTGTCACTCTTTTACTTCTGTAGGTTTAAAGAATAATGCATGGGCATGCCCTTACTGCCATGCTTAACATCCTTCTGAAAGAATTCCAGCTACTGATATTGCCAAATGAAGAAGATATACCAAAATTGCACCCAATGTGAAACACAGGTTTGCGACCTTGAACACTAATTACTAAATAATTCCAGAGATTTATCCATGCACAAGAACTGACACTGTTATGATCCCTTTTAAGGCAAGTCTAAACAGAGAATCTCCACCATAATGATGATGGAAGAATAAATGTTGTGATTTTTGCTAGGCTTACCAAGATCCTTATCTAAAAGTGCTCTAAAACGTACTGCCAACGCCACTGCAAATATTAAGCTCAAGCCTAAACTTACAGGAAATGAATCTTTGACCCTTCACATTGGCTTGGATGGAGAAAGGGCAAATGGCTTTTTTTTTTTTTACTCTGATTGCCCAGTTGTAAAAATGCTGATCACACGTGGATCTGCTAAAATATGGAATAATGATATAAAATGTTGTGATTTTTTTTTGATTTTTTTTTTATTATTCCCACCTTTTTGTAAATCTACCTACACTGAGCCTTTTCTCTTAAGGCCTTTGAAACTTCATTTACTCATGCAAACAAAGTTTAAAATGCTGCTGTTTGAACTGGAACACATATGTTCATCAAAATGATGTGCAGACCAGAAGGTAAGGATGACCTTGTGGTGGAGGACATGGCATATATCAATAGGAAGAACAGTTAACTGAGATTTAATTCACACTCATATTTTTATGCCTGGGCTCTTTTGTGGGAGGAGACTGTGCAGCTTACATTTTACTTCCTCTTTTTTTTTTTTTTTCTCTGACTGGATTCATGTCTGGCTTTTATCATTTCCTTTGTCTTGCTAACTGCAAAACAATAGCCGTCAATCTTTCTTGTCTGTCAGCAGCAGTGTGAAAATAATACAAAATGTAAACCATCAGGTAAACATGAGAACTTCAGGAAGAATGCTATTTCTAGGGCTGTGGGGAATAACAGAGAGCATAAGAAGAGCAGCAAAAATGTGGGGTTTGTTTGTTTGTTTTGTTATTAACACTGTTGGTTCTTTACTTTTATTACCATGGATTTTGTAACTGGGAAAGGTTTGTTTAAAACTAACAATGAAATGCATGAACTCCAATACCTTGATATCAACAGAAGTTAAATATGGACTTTGCTTTCAGTGCTTTAAAAATCAGGTTTGGCTGAAGCACCCAAATGTAACGGGGAGGTTAGGAAGTGCTGAGCCCCCTATGGCTTAGCTGAGCTTCTCTGTACTTGGTAGAGTTTGAGCACTGCTGTTCACTGGTCTGTGGCAGAGCGTAACAAACGACCTGAGTATTGATATTTGCAGTGGTTCATAATCTTTATTATGGCTGCAGGAAGTGTTGGCTGTATTTATTGTGTAAAGCCAACAATAAGCGTAAAGGCTACTAGGACACGTTGAAATGGAGAGTGCATTTAATAGCACCGAGGTACCTCTGCCTGCTGTTTCTGACATTTAGCAGACTACCCTTGGCAAATGCTCATGTGTTGTCTCAGACATATCAACGCACAGACTGCTGTTTTGGTATAAATCTAATTTCGTTTACAGTTTCTGCGTGGAGAATGGAAACTGCAATTAAGTGACTGAGGCAAGAGCATGTTTCATTCTGCTGCATCTGGAGTCAGGATGACCATTTGTAGTGAGGTGATGGTACAAGCATGTGGGTCAGGGTTATTTGAAATTTCTTCACCGAGACTCAGCAAGGCCATTCATTAATGTTTAAAAGTTATGAATATAGAATAACAATATTATACTTAGCATTTATTATCTCAGCAAGATTAGTACATATAATTTCATATTGTTTCTCTTCATGGGAAATACTTCATGACTGTGCTTCAAAGATTTGTTGTATAGAGGTTCTGAGTTAAAGAAAATGGGAGAGCTTGTAGCAGCAGCAATAAAAAAAAAATCTTATCCTCCATGAATCTGTAAAAAGTTTGCTGTTGACTTCACTGAGGTCAGAACTGGGCCCTTGAGTTGGAAAACTTTTGTTTTTAATGGAGTTGGTCTAGATTTTCACCATTAAAAACAGAGGAAGATGTGAAATGGGAGCTCTCGAAAACTAGAAATGTGTCCCCACTGCCTCCCAAATTTCATTCCAAAATATTAAGGGCCAATGTAAGGAACAAATAAAATCACCACAAACTAATAATTATTTCAGTCTAACTCCCTTTAGACGCTTAAGCTGAATGCTATTATTAGAAAATATATTTGAATAACACTGAACCAATAGCATAATGCTTGAGGAATTGCAGTAGTAGAAGGAAATGAATACTCTTCCCTAGGTACAACCACAATGTTGTAATAAGGCTTTGAACCAAAAAAACATTCAGAGCAATGTGTGAACATTTCATGGAATAAAACTTAACAAGCCGCTGCTTCTCATCTCTTTGGTATGTCTGAGTAAAATGAGAGCTCATTGGAGAATTGTGAAGAATGTATAGAAAAATATGGACCTGTACAGGAGCTTGGAGGTGCTGTAACAAGATGATGACATTGCAAAAGTGCTTTTGAGTTTATTATCCCAGCATAGTAAAGTCAAACTGGCAGAAGAATTCTCTGATTTTTTATTTTTTATTTTTTTATTAGAACCTATTTGTGTTTCATAGAATTCGAGATGAATTACTATTTTAAAATCATAGTACTCAAATAGTACTTAAAATGGATGCTGTTTCTAGCATATGATTACAATACAATACATTTTGTTTGCAGTTGTTACATTTTTTTTCGTAGAACTTAGCTCCGTGTGACCTGTTTTGTAGAAACAACTGTGTTTTGGCAAGTCAGTAGCTTTTTGCTATTTTTCTTGGGGAGAAGTAGGTTTGCTTTCAAAACGTCCTTGAAAATGTTAATTATTTCCAGAATGAATAAGACATTAATAATCTAAATACAATTGGTTCACTTCTAATAATCTGTTCCTCAGAAGTAGTTTTCAAGTATAACCACTGTTAGTAAGCAAATAGTGAGAGACTGGTGGAATTCCCTAAAGAAGACTGACAGCTTTTCTTATTTACATATTTATAGCATATATTTTTTACAAAACATATGTATATATATTTATATATACACATTTATGTTGAAAGTTTAGATTTTTTGTCCCATTCATTCTCTTTCAGGGTAAGACCTGTTAGAGCAGGTCAGACATGTAACAATCCTAGAGTGATTGAGGTCTTGAAGTTCAAAGGGCTTTAGTTTTGTCTATTAAACAGCAATTTTGACATCACTATTAAAATGTTTCTCTGATTTATAGAATTTAAAGTCCTTATATTTTTTGTTATTTGAATTCTTAAATGACACTTTATTTGGGTTGCTAGCTAAGAAAACATATCTGCTTTTCAGTTACTGCACTTTTGATACTCAGAAAATCTTGAAGTTTCATCCACACACATTTTGCAATTTCAGTAAGCTGAAATCAGTGCCTCCACCAAGAAATAAGACCATATTCTGTACAGAAAACTAAGTAGGACTCCTCTACTAAGGAAGTGCTGATGCTTAATATGGGCTCCTGAGAATTGGTAGTTTGGTCACACATGCTCTGAGTGTATCACAGCAATTAAATGACGCTTTTATCAAATGTCTATAGTTGTAGTGTTCAGTATTTTCATCCATTCTCTCCTAATGTCACGGTTATGTTAAGAATGCTTTTCTAGATCAATATCCTGACATGCTGGCACAGTGTACATTAGCAAGGCTGACCTTTTGCTAACACAGCATACGTCACACCTAGCTACCTGTCATAGACCCATGCTACATTTTTAACAATGGCAATAGAAGTGTATAATGATATCTTGCCAAAGAAGTCCAAATACATTTGTTATTACTTGTACTACTAAAAATGTATCTTATATCTGCTGCCACTAACACTATACTACCTCCTATTCCCAGATATTCTTGTCCTTTATGCCAGCGTGACATAGATGAGGATGATCTAATGGATCATTGTCTCGCTGCAGACCAGAAAGGAGAGCAGTGGCAATGTGCTTAAGTAGATATTTTACTGTATTCACATGCTAAACTGATTGATTCTAGCAAACATTACTGATAGCAGAAAACAGACAAGCATAAAATATATTAATTGCTTAATTCTTTTATACAGTGCAGGAAAAACACACCTATATCACACCTAAGGGTATATATATATACCCTTTCCCCTGCTGTCACAGACAACTGTGGATGCACATAATATTTAAAATATTTACTCACAGCCGATACAATGAACATTATTAGTTTCAGTGACTTGTCTGCTTTAAAATCACGTGTGTGCTATTTCTCTCTAGTGACCTAACTCAGTTTCCTGTGCAGCATTTGCTGTGTATTCTAATCTGGATTTTGGGGTCATAATTTGAGAACTGCTTATGTATGCAGTCTTTCATAGGGTGTTTTTTTTTTTTTTTTTAGGTTAAGATAACTTCACATAAATAGCTTAATTCTGAATGTTTACGAAGGTTGAAAGGTCTTATTGTGACTGTCTTTGTAGGATCAAGGCCCATTGAGTGTACAGGCTCAGATCTCTACAAGTATGTGGGTTATTTGTTACTAATTTATATATTATTGGGATGATAAACAAATAGATGATAAACAAATGGATAAACAAATGGTTTGGGTAACAAACAAATGTTGTTTTGTATAAAACAAAAGCATTTGCATGTCTAATCTCTTGTTAGCTAGAGGAAGTGAATACATTAACCGTAAGATGTACGGTGACCAACAACCCCTGGGATGTCTGCAGGCACAAATTACACATCTGAGATTAGCATAATTGATGTTGACCTGTAAGTGCATTGTCCCTAGCAGTATTCACGTTGCTCAGAGAATGCCATTTGGCCATAACAGACCCACTTATTTTACATTTATGTTTTTTAAACACTGACGTGTTCTTCTGTAAGAACTCCAAGACGGAAATTGAATACTTCCTTCCTTCCATTTATTTAGAGTGTTGTCCAATTTATTGTTTGACGCCTGGGACAGATCCAACTTATTTCATCAGAAATTTTATAAGGCATCTTCAACCAAAACATACATTCCATTATGAAGACTACATAGCGAGTCTTCATATTTTGAAGCTACTGGGCTTAATTTTCTTACATATGTCTTGCCTTTTGCAAACAAGAGGTCATGAAAAGAACTGAGCAGATAACTGCACCACGAAGTGAAAAAGTGTGGCAGATGCTAACAGAGATAGCATAGTCAGGTACTCACAGGTGCCAAGATATGGTTTCTGTCCTCTGTTCTGTTGTTGTCTAATGGTGCGGCAAGGCAAAGGTTCTTGATTATCTCATTTCTTAAACAAGTATACATATTACTTGTGTTTATAAAGTACTTGGAGATCCTCAAAAGAAGCCCTACATACTTGAAATGAAACTTGTTTAAACAATCCATTTGTATTCTGTAAGAACCAAAGATGACACAGTTGTACTTAAATTAAGAAAGGTGTTGCAGCTGTTTGCTGAGAGGCCTGTAAGGTAGAAAATGCATCACAAACATTAACATGCTTTTAGAATTTCTCAAGAATGTTAGTTAATTCTTTCCTATATTTATCTTTGATACTCATGCAAACAAAGTGCCAAAGGAAGATATAAATCATTATTATTATTATTATTATTATTTTTAAATGAGGCAAAAGCACTAAAGAAAATGATGTCCAAGTGGAGGGCAGAGGTGAAGAACTGTTTTAATAATTTGAACCTATAATTAAAGCATATAACAGAAGCAGAACTATGTATGATAGCATTTAATGATAGCTCGCATGACTTGAGTATTTATTTATATACACAATAATATAACATGCATCACCAAATTGGACTCTAACAAATAGCATTAGCATTGTTTGCTTTTGCAGAATCACTTAATTCATCTGTTTCTGCACTTGACATTCTCATTTATTTCAAGTTGCATAATGATTTCTCTTGCTCTGTGTTGCAGTGCTTACGCCTACAGAGTAGAAAGTTAGACAGTAAACTTTGAACATGAATGTAAACCCATTGACACCAGTATTTTGTTGACTGGTAACCCAAACGGTCAAAATGAAATCTGTTAACACATTAATTAGTAGTATCTTGATTTTCAATATAATATCCCTTTATTCTTTATGTCTAAACAATGTCGGAGAAGTTCTTTTTGAAAGTGTGCTGGATGGGTCATTCTCAGAATATGTGCATGCACTCTAAGCAGCACAGAAAGACTACTGAGTAGCAGTGGAAGAACATGTCCTGTAGATAAAAACAGAAAACAACATTTAGCCTTTTGCAATTAATGGTGTGTTAGCAATTTGCTTAGACCTAAAAATGTTGGTTTTCTTTTTCCTTAAACATTGTTTTGTCTCTGAATCAATTTCTTGAATTAAATTTCAATTTTGTAAAAAAATAAATAAATAAATCTGTAAGGATAAAAAGAAATATTGTCAGTTTCTCTACAGAAAACAGATGGTCATGAACTCATTGATAGTCCAATATACAGATACATCGGCTTGTACAGTGACCTCTATCTGTTTGCAGCTCCATTCCAGGAGCAGGCTGGTCTTTTGGATATTGATGGTGACAATGCAATGCTGGAGGTAGATGACAAACAATTTTTCAGATGCTATAGCACTAAACAAATCAGAACAACAACAACAACAACAAAAAAGCAAAACAGTATCAGGCATACTATCTACTGTCAAGGACAGTATTACTGACCATGTAAGAATGCACACGAGTTTCCATTTCCAGCTTATGCAAGATGAGGCTCAAAATTAGCAATGTAGGTAAGTGAAAGACATCTTGAAAGAATAACAAGAAGTGAATATTATGTTTATGATAAGAACATAGAAACCTGTTCAAGATATTGACAGGGTAATAAGACTATAAAATTAGTAACACTGTTTTTATATGTGCACTTTAACACAGTATCTTTCACAGATGCTGTTGATCTGTAAGAAATTAAAATTCATGTTCATGCACAGAAGCATGTATAGTGATTAAAGTAGCTCAGTGGTAATATGTTAACAAGGAAAAGCCTGGCAGGCGTTAGGTCCTTGCTAGTTCTTCTTGAAATCAGAAAGGGACTCTTTCTGGGGAGAGAAAGATTCAACATTTCATGAGTTTGGAAATTTATTTCCCTTTCCCTTTGAGAACTGTCCTTGGGTGTGAAAACTTCCCAGTCAGAAAGATGGACAGTGCTGCTCCAAAGCATGAACTTTGTGGGAACATTTGAGTAGTTACTCAAAAAAAAAAAAAAATCTGTTCTGCTAGAAGCAAAGTAGTCAGATTGATTGGTATATAAATTATTGGACTTATGGCTTCCTGCACATCTAAAAAACAATGTATGGAGAATTGTTTGTATGTAGGAATTAAGTTCCCTCTGGAGGAATGTTCTTTTTAATGTTGTCAGAGGCTGCAAGCATTCTTTTTAGGTAGTGATACAGAGACAGCTGGCAAACGCAAAGGATTTTCACATGGCACCTCCTGATCACTGTGCAGCTACACAGTTTTCTCTTTCCCCTCCTGCTTACATGTCTTGTCTCTGACAGCTCCCAAGGAACTCCAGATAGCTGCCCTTTTCATACTGACAAGGAGATGCACTGTTGCAGCAGCAGCATTGCCAGGAAAGCAAACAAAATAATAGCTACTCAAAGCAACAACTGTACAAAAAGTAGTTGTACAAAGTTGTAAAATAGCTGTGCAAACGTGGTCTAAAATGTACCTTTCCAGTGACAGTTGCCCCCAGCAAACTGCAAAATTTTATGAGCAATTCTATAAGTTTTCACTGTCGAAATTTCATTTCACAAACACTCTTTATCTTGAGGAATAAAAAGTTGGCAGGGCCATTGATTTCATTTAATCTAAAAATTCTGATTTAAAATGCTTTCCTTCAAATAAATGTGTTTCATAAACTTCAGCTGCCTGATTTCTTTTTACATGTTGTCTACGTCAATGGCAAAAAGTACATAAGATTTACAAGGCTGGTGCCATGCTGTATATCGCTCCATGGCATACTAGTTGTCTACTCCAAGGTCACAGCTTTATTAAAGGATCAAGATTTACAATAATGTTAGATGCAGCATGAATGCCTTCGGACACGTCTTCCTGTAGTTTACTTCTCTGAGGTCACCGGCACAATTTCTCCCCCTGCCAAAAGCTACTAATCAATCAATGCTGTGGTCTCCTGAACAAAGTTCAAATGGACCTATCATGTTCCTTTAGTAATAAATCTTTGCTTTTGTTTAACACCTGCCTTCAGAGAACGTAACCCTCTTTACCTGTGGTAATTAATTTACCTTTACGGCAGCCTTATTTGGTGATTAAAAACTGTTCTCCTTTCACAGATTGAGGAATTGAGGCCTGATGACACGCTTACCTGAAGTCCTACAGGGAGACTGAAAAGGCTGGGAGGCCCGTGGCTGTGTGGAAGCCTCACCTGCTGAGGCTGAAGGCCATGCTGTCTCCCTCCCAGCTAATAATGCATGGCAGCTCTGTAGTGCCTAAACTGGGCCTTCTGTAATTCTTCCTGTTTAATGTAGCTTCATGGCATGAGTAGGGCATATCTGAATTTGGCTATACAGGTATGTACAGTCCAAACAGGTGCACAGAGACATACAAAAAGCTTTCTGCAGGCTCTTCACCACTCAAGGTGTAGTTGGGTGTTTTCTTCCGGCTGTACTTACACTACCGAAGAGGTCACTGCCACCAACTGCTGTTTCCTCTGGTTCCCTCTTTCCTCTCCAAGCCATGGTCCCAGATGGCAACAGGGGCATTGCCTCTTACTTCTGATCACTGGCAGATACAACATATATAGCTCTGATGGATGTCTGAAGCCTAAATAGTTTTGAAGAGCTGGAGACATACGTGAACCACAAGGCTTAGTGTTTTGTACTCTCTCTGCCCTAAAAATTTAATCACAGGCTAGAGAGAGCTCCCTACCTAGCGATCTCTTCTAGACGTCTACTTGTGGTAGAGACAGCTGCAGTCCCAAGGAGAAAAGGAACATGAAGGTGAAGGAAACATTTATCTTCAGCCCAGAGAGACCAGGCCCAACCTGAATCTTAGTTTTATTACAAACTAATATATCTACAAATTAATATATTCCGAAACAAATACAATCTCTATGAATCTGTTTCTTTTTAAAGTATTGCCAGAATTGTGTTTGTTGTTTATCTGCCAAGAGTTATGTTCAGAGGAGGTCAGTGCTAGATGGGCTTAGCAAGTCCAAGGTCTTCTCAATAGAGAGAAATTTGTTGGCATAGCTGTACCACTATAACTATATTCTTACAACTCATTATTGTGGAATAAAAGCGTGCAGTCATACTGCTGGCTTACTGTTAGAAGTTTCTATCAGTATGATTCAGTAGGTAGAAATTGTGACCCAGATATTACTAATACCAGTAAAACTACACATAGAAATACTGCTAGTGTTAGTAAATCTATAAATGATTTTTTGTACGTACAACTTATTTTTTTCCTATCACAAGCAATTAATTCTTTGACATAACATATTTGTTTATTTATTTATTTATTTATTGATGATGGATATGTGTATATGGAAAGCACTCCATACACGAGGCAAAGTATCACAGAAAGTAAGTAACTAATTTTGGTTATCCTGATGGTCTTTCTTGCTCAAAACTGAAGAGCTGATGTGTTTCTCGTGCTGGATGGTATCCAGATGGCCACAGTGAGAGGTCAGGTGCATTCCTGAATAGCCTACGCGAGGCCGCATGGGGTCATCTTTCCACAAGCCATCTTCTGAGCCTTGTTCTGCAGCTGATGCAGCTGGCGCAGTCACCTCACCGCTAGGCAGTGTGTTCCACTGGCAATGCCTTACAGCGGAGCAAAGGGCACACACATACTTTTTGTTTTGCGTAGGCTTTAGACTTTCTTTAGGCAGAGGTATTAGTGAAAGCCAGCTTTGTCAATATACCATGCTGAACCAGCTGCAGAACATTCAATACCTCAAGAGTTTCCTAACACAAAGTCCTAAATTTATTAGTGCTAGTCAGCATAACTGGAAATGTTCAGCTAGTTAATAATTGAAGCTCCTGAATGTTATGACATAGATGAAATGTCTGCCCTTCAGCTGAGTTGGCGGCGCATTTTTATTATCTCCCGGAGAGTCAGGGTGCCCTTACAAGACCTGCTTGCTACCCTGTAGCGCTTCCCCTAGCTACTTCAGGGGCCAGCATTTATTTTATACTTTTTCACATCGGTGTTTGCAGTTGCATCATACTCAAAATGGGGGTGCCGACAGGGACATGGGGTTGCAGCAGCTGGACATCTGGGCGGCACCACCTTCCCAGGAGTCGGATTTTTCCTAACTCCATGAACTTTTGTGTGCCGAGAAGCGTCAGGAGCACAGCACAGGTACCGGCCCTGCGGCCGCACCGTGCCGGGGTGCGAGCACAGGCCCAAACCCACGGCCACGGGGGGCCCGGCGGAGCCCCCTGGCGGCGGGCACAGCCCTGCCTCCCGGCTCGCCCCTGCGGCCGGGGCCAGCGGCGACAAGCCGCCCTTCGCCAACGCAACCCGGGCACCCCTGGGGGCCGGACGACCCGGCGACATGGGCGCCCTCCCCGCCGTCCCTAAGCCCGGGGCCGCGACCGGGGTGGCGGCCTGCGGGAAGGGGCCGGCACCGGCGGCGGGGCTGGCACCGGCGGTAAGCACGGGGCGAGAGGTGAAGGGTGAGGGGGCGCCGTGCCGTGCCGTGCCGCGCCGGGCGGAGCGGGGCGAGGCCGCCCCGCCGTGTCACAAGAGTCCCGCCGGGCCGGGAGGCGATCGCCATGGAAACTCAGGCCCGCCCCAGGCCCCGGTCCCGCCCCTGTCCCCCGGGCGAAGCGGTGGCGGCGGCGGCGGGGCCTGGGCGCAGCATGGAGCCGGGCCGGGCGAGCCGCGGCTGAGCCGCTCGCAGGCTCCGCGGCGGGGGCGGCAGCGCTCCGCGGGCAGCGGCAGGTAGCAGCGAGGCCGGGGGGCGGGGAGGGAGCGCCGAGGGGCGGCGGCGGCGCTTCCCGAGCCGGGCCCGGGCCGTGCCGAGCCGAGCCGTGCCGAGCCGAGCCGTGCCGGGCCCCTTCGGTTCCCCCGCCGCCCACCTGGCGCCAGGTGCCCGCCCGCCGTCTTCTGGCGGCCCCGCGGGGGGCGCCCGTGGGGGGGGGGGGCTGGCGCCTGGCCCCCGCTCCGCGCTGAGAGGCCCCGGCGCCTGGCCATGGCCGGGGAAGCCGCCGCGCAGCGTTTCGACGAGGATGATTTCTACTGTCCCGTGTGCCAGGAGGTGTTCAAAACGCCCGTGAGGACCGCGAACTGCCAGCATGTGTGGGTATCCCTCCCTCCTTCCCTTCCCCTCCGTCCTGCGGAGGCGGTCGCCTCGCCTCCCCCGGGTCTCTGCCTTTATTTCTCTGCCTTCCTTCTCCCCCCCCCCCGCCCGGTTTTCAGGTTTTCGGGCAGCGCCCCGAGGTAAGGCAGCGGCAGGGCTCGGTGTAAGGCCGGCCCCGGAGGTGTCACCCGCACCCGGCTCTTTTGTGGCGGCCCGGTTAGAAAAGGCACGTCTTGAAGCAGGTCCCCCCCCCGGCCTCTGGGTGCCTGCCGAGCTGAGCTGCAAGCGAAGGCAACTTAGAAACCTAACTGAAATTGCACTTTTAGGCTTCGTTTGTGCTTTCCCGTTCGCTTTCCGAACGGGGTCGTAGGTTAGTTGTTCCCTCTTTCCCTTCGTCCACTCCTAGTGGAAATCCGTGCGTTTTTGGAGGAATATTTAATCACAAAGTACTCTTCTACTAACCACACAGTGCGGTTAGTGGAAAGGCAAAATACCTTTGATAGTTGGTATACGAGGCTTCAAGAAGAAGCCAGGGGAGAAACGCAAAAGTGAATGGACTGGAATCTTTGGGAAAACTACAGAAATGAGGCTTTGCAGTATTTTTGGCTCCGCTTAAGGACAATAAACAGGAATTACTCTGATAAGATTTTCCAGTGTCACGTGGTTGCTGCACCATTTAATATCATTAATGATCAATCCAGTGCACAGCTCTGGAGCACTAGACAGAAAATAGTAAGATTTTTACCTAAAATTCATTGCCGGGGTCCCCTAATTTCCGTATACTTCTTTGTAAGCACTGTTTGTTTTTCTTATGTCTATCTTCTAAAGATTTTTGTTCAGTAGTCTGATGTATTGCTTTTTGCTAGTAATCACTCATCTCTCCTGAAGGACAAAGTATCTAACTTTTTTCACTTTGCTAATCTGTGTTTGTGGTAACTTTTCAATTTAGATTTTGCAGGAAGTGCTTCTTGACAGCTATCAGAGAAAGTGGAACACATTGTCCTCTCTGCCGGGGGAGTGTGACTAAAAAAGAAAGATCTTATCCCAAAAGGGCTCTAGATGTTGAAAACAATATGAAGAAAGCTTCTGGGGGCTGTAGATGCTGTGAGAAGCAGGTAGAGTAAAACTTTACAAAAAGTTGAATAATCTTGTTCTTATTTTTAAACAGGCACACTTGTTTGCCATTCATGTCTGGGAGCTAAAAAAAAAAAAAAAAAAGCCTGTAGTAGTTTGGACTTAGTTTTGTTTGGCTTGTGTATGTATGAGGCATGTGACGCCTACCATTAGGTACCTGTTAGGTATGCTTAACATGTAAACTGAGAGAAGATCTTGTATTGTCTACAGTGACTTTCTGAGTGGGGTGCCAGTTTTTCCCCCAAAACAATGAGAAATCTGGATATAGCTATAAAACTGGCAAAATAAAAGTTAGGTGACTGAAAATGGAAGTTAGAGGTATATGGAAAACCTCAGACACTTTCAGGAGGGAAATGAAAGTGCTTAGAGTTACTTCAAAACTTAAATTACAAACAACAAACACTACTTGATTAACTCTGTACATAACATACAATCATGTGGAGTTTCTCCCTGCCCCACAGAACATCAGTCTGTTTACTTTGTGGTGGGGGCATTATTATCGGAGCATCGGGTGAAATCCTGACACCACTGAAATCTAGAGTAATCTGCCTTCTGCTATAACTGGATCCAGGATTTTAGCAACCCATTTTATTTACATCAAAGTTCATCCGATCCATGTAATCGTTATGTTAATTGGATTTCAGTTGAGTCTTGGGTCTGCCAGTGTGCAAAGATCAGCTTTTTGCTTTGTTCCACTGATACATTCATATGACACAAATGGGAGAAAGAAACAATAACAAGTTGGTAAATCAAAAGGAAGAATGAAGCAGATCTTCAGAACTTTAATGAAATTTAGGCACAGGCTCATGAGATGTGGTCTTGTTCAGCTTCTAAACCTGTAAGCACTTCTGAGAGTGCTGCTGGACCTGAGATTCTGATTTAGGCCATGTCCAGCACAGCTTTGTTTGGACAAAATCTGGGCAACTCATTAGTGTATTACTTGCATCTAAAATGGATAGGCATCTATAAGCTGCTGTTCATTCATGTCCTCTTACATTTTTTTTTTCTCAAGGAGGAAAGTTGTATGTTGTCATAACACTCCTAATGCAAAAAGATTTCACTCTGAACAGAGAAACAGTGGGCCAGAGGACATAAGGAGCAGTGGTGTCTCCATCCTCAGGTCCCCTCCCCACAGTAGCTCATTAGTAATTGATCTTGGATGTGAGAGGTGTAGTTCCCATGGTTTTGTTTCAGTCAAGTGGAGTTTACTCACATCTTGCACCCCTGTGAGAGCTTTCTCAGTCGTCTGGCTGTAGAGGGTTTGGGGTGTGGAAACATTCTCCTTTCTCACAGTGATAGAAGCTCTACAGGGGGGAAAGAAAGGAGTTGAAGATCTTATGCTAGGAAGGAAAATGTTCATCCCGAGAGGGGAGGCACAAGTTAAAGAGTTTCTGCTGCATATGATGTCTAAATAATCCCTGCATGCATTGCTTTCTGTTGGCAGAATTCTCTTCCTTCTGTCCCTGGATTATTCAGTACGATTTGAATAATTTGGCATTTCATTTACAGGTTAGATTTTCATGGATGAGACAGCATTATAAAACGTGTAAGAAGTATCAGGATGAATATGGTGTTTCTTCTATTATTCCAAACTTACAGATTTCCCAAGATTCAACAGGGAGCAGGTAATCAGGGCGTTTTATGTATAACCATGCATCTTTTTTCCCCCCAAAGGATTTTTTTTTTTTTTTACCAGGACATGTTTTCTTTTAGTAATAATTATTTTCTGTTATATTACACTTCAAAAAATGACAGTTTTTCCGGATCTTTTTCTTTACTCAGCATACAGAAGAAAACCTTTCTACATGTTGGCTTGGAATGTCTTCTAGGGGCTCTTTTAAAAAAACATACAGTATTTCCAACTTACTTTCCTTGCTTTGACAGAATTTGAGCAGCTTGCTTTGTAACAGATTTCATAATATCTAGCCCCAAGGAAGTTCCCTTCATTTATTCCCCCCTCCCTTTTCATAAGTCTGTTTTAGTGGTTATCCTGTTTCAAAACATTACTGTGCAAGCTTTTGTTTTCAGGTTGAATTTGTTTTGAACTGATCTTTTACGAAATGTATGAGGAATGCCAGCATGTTACACACCATAAAATCAAATGCCATTTACCAGTTTGCTTTCAGACAGTAAAGCTCAAGAGCTTTCTTCCTCATACCTTCTGACTGATGTGTTTTGTTTTGGTTGTGGAGTTTTTTGAGGGGTTAGGGGGAGAGAAGAGATGGCGGGAGGGAGGTTTTTTGCAGACCATTTTTACATACTAGTTTCATGGAGATTTTTATTACATATAGCTTGTGCTTTATTTACTGTGTGTTGACATCCTATTTTTAGCACACTGAACTTCTGTGTGTTTGGTTTTCAGTCCATCTGTATACTGAAAGCAGAAGTTCAACTAGTTCTGGTAACAGCTTGTAGCAATGTTTAACTGAAGTTTCTGGATACTGTTATACAATTATTGATTATGCCACAGTAGAATACCTGTGCCTGTAACATTATAGAAGTATAAGAAATGTACTGTGACCAGATTTGTGATAATAAATATTCATGGCCTTAGGGTTGTCAGTGTATCTGAGCTGCCTCTTCTGGCATAACTTGAGGTGCATATGTGGTTAAATGTACTTTCTAAAATGTTGCTGTTTGTCACTCTTACTTTAGGAAAATGATATTGTGCACAGCATGAGGAAATAGTTCTTGCTGTAGTTGAAAGTTGTAAATAACTCAGGCAACCACGTGGTAGTTAAATGACTATTTACATAGCCATAAGTAAAAAAAAAAAAAATAAAATACTACCTGTCTTATGCTCTCATACTTCAAAATGCCTTCTGAGTTGCGTGATTGTAAACTCCATTACCATTACTGTTGACTAAATGCCTATTTTATTGTATACCAATTTCCTATAAAGTTGTGTGGTATTCCACTGAGGGTCACCATGGTAACTAGATACTGAGACATGCTTTGATCCAAAAGAAAAGTTGTGAAAGTTAAAATGTGTGCCATTTTATGTTTTGCCTTGAAATTCATGGGACTTAATGGATATATACGTATATTTTTGTTATTAATAAATTTTAAGAAATCTTGATAGTGGAGGACAATAATAACCTTTTAACTTTTTTTTTATTTCATATAAAGTAGCAGGAATGATACAATATCTGATAATGGAGGGATGGCTAATAATCAAATACTGCAAGGAGATACAAGGTAGGCTGCTTATTTTCTGATACTTACTATTACAACAGATCCATACAATCATAGTGTAAGCTTCTACTAACTAAAGAACAAAAAACAAGCTACAGAAAAAATATTTTTTAAAAAACTTTTGTTTCTTCTTCATTTGCATCCATATATTGGAATTTTTCAGTAGTTTCCTGAAGGATTTGAACTAAAAGGTATTACCAAGTAAGTAAGAACAGGATGTAGTTGCAATTGGATAAAAAGAAGTGTTTTCTGCAGTCCAAGCTTCAAAAGAATGCATTTAGATGTACAAATAATAAATTTGTTTTAAAATTGCAGTTTGGAAGTATCAGTGGAGCTCTGTTAGGTTCACTGTTATGTCATTAACGGTGTTTTATTTGTTGTTAATTTGTCATTATTTTCCTAAGTTCTGATAACAGATGAATTAAACTTTTCATAACACTACTTCCAAAACTTTTTTTTTTTTTGCTGTTTAATGCTGTGTATTTCTGTTTACAGTGGACATCCAACTTTCAAATGCCCCCTGTGTCAAGAAGCCAATTTTACCAGACAGCGCTTGTTGGATCACTGTAATAATAGACATCTTTATCAGATAGTTCCTGTAGTAAGTAGTCACCCCCTTCCCCCTTTTTTTTTTAAATACATTTTTACTGATGTATGCCTTTTAAGCTACTTTCATTTTAATTATGTGAAAATTAATTTAAGTGTGCAGTAACTAGTCTATATCTACACAGGTTGCTATAGACTTTTGAAAAGCACTATACTTAATGCAGTGCATTTGAATTGAAAACACTTAACCATCTTCTGTTTGTTTTTAAGACAGTTCTCACATAACTGCCTCATTTATCTCAAGCTGAAACAAACTCAGCTTCTAAGCTTGACATTAGCTCCTTTTCATTTAGTAATCCAGACCTGTTTTTACAGAATCTCATTTGTAACATAACTGTTGTTTCATGTGAAACCTACAGTTACCTGGGAAGTAACCTAAGGTTACTTAGGTTATTAAAAGGAGTGGAGGAGAAAAATCTGTTTGGTATTCAAATATAGGAATTTTTAGGAATGTTTAGGAGTTGTTATTTTTTCTTTTCACTTACTTGATCATCTCATTTCTATGAAAATCCTTCCAAACAGTAAGTAGGATTCAGTGATTACTTTCTTTTCTAAATTTTAAGCAATGGAAATTGGTGAAGGGAGTGCCAGACAGAAGTGATAATCCTCTACTTCTTAGAGAAACACTAACAAATTTGGCAAGCTGAAATTTAATTTTTGAATGTTACACCACTGAGGAAAAGAATACCTAAAACTATATTTTCTGTAAACATTTTTTACTGTATTTTGATAGTGGATAAGTAGTAGTCTAGTTATTCCTGTAGAACATGTTTTTAATGCGTTCTGAATTACCAGTAACTTTTTTTTTTTTTAATTCTCTCTTTTTCTCCCAAATTCAGATCTGCCCTATTTGTGTATCTCTTCCTTGGGCAGATTCTAACCAGGTTACCAGAAATCTTGTTAGCCATCTAAATCTGAGACACCAGTTTGACTATGGAGAATTTGTGGTAAGCTTTCTTGTCTTTGATACGTATGGGAACAAATAGTAACTTTTTTTTCTAGAAGTACAACTGCCAAATAAAAAATTTGTGCTTCACACTATGTTGCTGCTCTGGACAGAAGTCAGAAGTAGGCCTGTCTGTTCTTAACTTTGTGTTATCTGTATGGAATGCTACTGGGAATAGATGTTGTCAACACTTAAGCTATGCTCCAAACTGGTAGCTTAAGTCTTTAGCTTAGTGTTCTCAGTCTAAACTATTTGTTCTTTTATAACAGTCTATTACTTCTGCTTCTGAGGAAAATATGCTACTCTGTTTTATTGCCATTTTGCAGCTATCACGGCAGAAGTGGCTAAACCATAGTTCTCAGGACTCAAAAGTGCAGCTTTACAAGCTGGTGTTCTGCTACAGCCTCTCTTTCAGTATGTTGTGAGAGGGTCTGCAATGTGAAAAAGAGATGTGACATTGAATCATTGGTCTGGTTGTCTTCTTTCAGGCTCACTTTGAGTAAGTGGCCCTGGAGTAGATGCAAAACTACATAAGCAGATTGTTAGTCACTGGGTGGATCGTAAGTCAAGCCAGACAGATGAGACCTACATGCGGGATCAGGTCTCTGGAGAGTTCAAGCTGTAGTTTCTAGAGTATTTAACAGACTTTGGGGTGCACTGCTTTAGCCTTGGGTGGGACAAACATAGTATTTGAGGCATAGGCAGCCTCACATGGTAATGAACACAATGATAAGGTATGTTCTTTGTGTTGAGTGATCTGTGACAAAGATAAGAAGAGCCTGGAGATTGACTCAGGACTGGGCTCTTCAACATGAGTGCATCTTGCGTGTTTGAGGATGTAGAACTGGTGGTTGGAATTACGATTTGAGGAAGCTGCCAGAATTGCACTAAAAAGGTGTATTACTCTGGCATGTTAACATCTTGGAATATAGCTTTCCAAAAGTAGCAGGGTTAACCACCCATCTTTTGTGATACAGGTTTGCTTTCTCAATTTAAGCAGTATATTCTCCACAATCTATGATTACTGTTGCCTGGGGATCACGTCTAGTATTTATTAATGGAGAAGGTTATGGCTTGTTGGAAACCCTGGTGTAAGAATTGTGTGACACAGTCAGCTTTCCTGAGCTGACTATTCTGCAATGTAATTGAGCCAGGAAGAGAAGATGGACCCTTCTGTTTAATGAGCCTTGTCCCACTCATCTCATTCTTCTCCTGTCTCGTGGATCTTGTACTTACTTGGTTAAATAAAAGATACTGTGCAACATAAACAGTCGAGTACCACCAAGTACCACATGCCAATTCCTATGTAAAAATGTGGAAAATGAATGATTAAAGTAAAGACTCTGGTGCATCTCGAGTATTTGAATATTTGAGTATTTTGATGATGTTTTCATTTTGTTTAGAATCTTCAGCTTGATGAAGAAGCCCAATACCAAAACGCAGTTCAAGAATCCTGTCATGTGAACTTTTAAAGTATAGGCTCCCTTCATCTTACTGGCTGAGAAAAAAAAAATGTATTAATTCTGTTGGTAATCTGGAGCATATATTAATAAAAATGGTACCCAGTAACTAGTTTTCAGGCTTAATTTTTTCCACGCCAACAAGGACTTTTCATAAGTGATTTTACTAAAACTCAAACTAGATATTTTTACTGAGATCTGTCCCGGTGGAATTAGGGACCTTTTTGGAACATCTCACAGTTGTCTTGATTGTCTTTAACTTTTACTACTGTGTTAATTACAAAGTTTCTTATGTTAATGACAGATATTTTAACTGACCAGTAACAATTTGAAAACAGCATGTTGGAAAGCGATGCAAAGATGCTCTGTTGCACTGTCGATTTTTTTTTTAAGTTCATTTTTCATCTACTAAGATAGCTGTGAGATAATCATTTTTTCTTCTTCCTGCCCAAGGACAAAGTTTTATTTGATGTTGTGATTTGTTTTTTACCATTGCTATGTAAATGAAAATAATGCCAATGTAAGAAATCAGAATACTTGTTTTGTATAGATCAGCAATGCAGAGGAGGTTTCTTTCATTTTCACTGAGAAAGAATGATACCATTGCCTGGGAATAATTACATCTATGTTTTCCCTCTTTGAGCATAACTGAAGTAGGACACTTGCTTAGTAAACTGGATGAAGAGTTTTCCCTGTACTCCCAACTATTAATGAAGACAGTGCTCCCAATATATTTTCTGAGCAATCCAAGATGGCATGCAAAAGGTATGCTTTCTTAATATATGACTGTAGCCAGCTAGTTTTTCATATTTCTGGAGCTTTTTTAAAAACTTCTACAGTTGTTTTAAGAATTTAAGTTTGGTTCTGTCCTGTCTTTCTTGGGAGACTGCGTAAGTAGAGAACTAATTGGCTTCAGACCTACCAGTGCTCAGAAATGAACTTGTTTATTTTGGTAAAACTGTTTAAAACTTCAACACCTACTGCATCTGAATGCTTGAAAAAACAGTTGAGAATAAAAGCTTCTTTTAAAATAATTAACAACATACTCCTATTTTAGATAACCATACCCCCAGCAAGACAGCTATTAAAATCAGAGAAGAAAATCACCTAGGCAATTTTGAATTCAAATGGAAAATCAATTTTTTAAAATAACGTTCAGATATTTAATACTAATGGGAGGAATGGGAAATAAAGCTGCACAGATAACTTTTTTGGAGGTTCAGACAGAGTTCTGAATATATACCTTTTAGGACTGACTCTTCATGTTGCGTTACTATCATCCATTGGCAAACTGTTGTTCGTAACGTGTACTGTATATGTGGTGAAGAGCATACTCAGTAGTTTTTCTAGTCTAGTTAATGAGTTATATGTAATAATATCAGTTGTGCAGCAGAAGTACAATCTGCTTCTTGTACCCTCTCTCCCATTTGCTCTCCAGGGTTTTGATTATTCTTTAAATACTAGAGCATTTCTTATTCTAAAACTGTTAAGGTTGAAATGCCTCATTCTACAATGTAATGGGTTTCAAAACTGAACCCTAGTTATAATATGTTGAATGTTGGAACTAAAATGCTATACATTGTAACTTGAAATGTCTATCTTCTATTTTTAAAAAGTCTAAAACATCACTGAAGGAATCATAGCTGGCTAAAATACAGCTAAAATCAGCTATTTCAGAGGCGTCTAAAAGTTAACATCCCTTTTATAAAACATGCATAGTATTTTTTTTACTGGCTTGATACAGTATTTTGACAAAAAGCCAGAATTTGATCTGGTGCTCCACCTTCCTTGTTTGCCTCCGTATTCCTATCTGAGTATTCTCACTCTAAGCTCTAGTGCTTGTTTTGACCACATACTGTTTTGGTGTGGTTCACTCCAAATGTGATCTAACTGAAAAGTTTTCGATTTTTTTTCTCTGCTCCTCTGTAAAGCTAGCTATGAAATACTGTCCTTAAACAGAAAGAAATTTCAAGGTAGCCTGATACTAAAGGTGTAACTTAAAATAAAATGACCATGGTGTTTGGTTTTTATTGCTGCGTAAATTTTCTAAGGAATTTAATAGTTATATGAAACTTTTTTTAAATTCAGTGAAATATTTGTCTGATCTGGCAAAAAATGCCTATAGCCAATACAGATTCAGAACACCTCTTGGACACTGGAACTAGTTATTTCTGTTACTTGAACATACCTTGAGAATTGCAAATAAATTTACATCTACTTTAAAACTCTGGGAAATATGTTTTTTCTATAGCAATAATTAGTTGTCACTTGGTGCATAGTTGCTGAAGTAGCATTTTGGTCATGTTTAAATGTTGAAAGACTCAAATGCACGTTTTAAAGCAACAAATGGCTATAAATGCAATATAAAAAAACCTTGCAAAATGTTTATCCTCTTTATTTGCATATACTAAGATCTGTATTGGTAGGCGCTGCCTTGGTTAATGTTTTATACTTCTAATATGAAGATACTGCATCCAGTACATTCACTAGGTAAGCATTTAATGAAAATGAACGATCTGATTAAATATGCTGCTGCTGGTCATGATCTTTCTCACTGAAACTTAAAACGTTCACAAAAAGCTGTATATTTGTAATAGGTCATGCTTACACGCAGAACATAAAACCTTTACTGGGACATTGCTGTTGAAAAATGTTTTCATGTTCATGTTGCATTGTGTATGGTTTCAATATGCTACATTATGTTTGAATTTTACCTTCTGTTTTGTTTTTTTTGATTAAAATATTTTATTTTCTATTTGTCTCTTTGTTGCATAATAAAGATGATCAATTCCTTTGACACTACTTCTTCCTTTCCAGATGCTTTGTAAACTTCAGTTAATTGTCATTCATATGCCTTCATAGGATGTTGCTGGAACTAATGAGTTTGATCTTGGCTCATGATCCTCTCATGAGCTGACAAGCTACCTGAAATCACATCATAAGATCTTTCCATGAAGCAAAAACGGTGATAGGTTGGACAAAACTGTTACTCATGCAGCCTTTCCTCCCTCACACATTAGTACGTTGCTGTCCCATGTGATGTTAACAGAAAAATAACCTCCTAAAAGAAGGAAAGATGTATGTAACACTTGGCACTGATAGCAAACCTTGTTATTTGAAAGTAGACTTACTGAAAAGAGTTAATGTTCTTCTGAGGAAAGACTAGTTGATAGGTTTGGGCTGGCTGAATTTTTGGACCAGCTTGGTGGCATGCAGGTGATTTACCCTTCTGCCCCTGTATTTTTGAGCAGAAAAACTCTTGGTTATTTTTTGTGGTTTTGCATTCAAGGATCATAAACATGATAATATGGTTAAGACATTTGAGTTAACATCTTATTTTGAATGATAGAATATGGCAAAATATATACATTTAGTTTTTATTAGTTTATTGTTCTTTCTCCTTAGAATGTAGTTTTGTGAGCTCTAAACAGATTATTGTACCACCTAAATCTGGTTATAAGCCCTTTGTTAGAGATTCCATTTAATTTTCTTTTACTGTAGCAAAGTATATTTCATTATGTAGAGAGAATGTACTCAGTGTGTTTAATTCTCATTGTCAGTGCGTTCATAATAGGATAAGTGAGCTCCGTAGAACTCCTCTTCGTCCTGCTCTAGTCCTAAGCCAGGACTTCATTCCCAAGGAGACAAGGGGTCACTTGTGTTGTCTTCTGACAGGTAGTCAGGGCTAGAATGTATTCTGTGTTTGGGAAGCATTTTTCGGTCCCCTCTTTAGATGTTACTTCTGAGACCAATGGGATTTGAACACGAGAGTGCTATATATAAGTGTTTCTAGAGTATTTTTTTAGTATCCTGTGTTTTATGCTGAAACACGTGAATTCATGGATTCTCAAAGCATGTACTCTTTGCTGGGTCTTGTAAATACTATGCACTTTGTGAAATGACACTAGAACCTGCAGCCAAAGTTGTTTTATTACAGACAAGGAGAGCTACAAGGATATCTTGCAAGAGGAACCTCATAATGTTCAGCAAGGAGAGGTGTAAAGTCCTGCACCTGTAGGGGGAACCACCTCATGCACATATACAGGCTGGGGGCCACGAAACTGGAAAACACTTTGCAGAAAAGGATCAGGGATTTCTGGTGGACACCAAGTTGAACATGAGCCAGCAATGCGCCCTTGCGGCAAAGAAGGCTAATGGTATCCTGAGCTGCATCAGGCAACGCATTGCCAGCAGGTTGAGGGAGGTGATCCTTCCCTTCTTAGCACTGGTAAGCCCACACCAGGAGCACTTTCTCCAGTTCTGGGCTCCCTAGTACAAGGCACGGACATACTGAAAAGTCCAACAAAGGGCTGTGAAGGTGATAAGTGCTCCAGGCCCTTCCTCCTGTGTGGAAAGGCTGAGAGAGCTGGGTGGGCCTGCTCAGCCTGGAGAAGAGGAGGCTCAGGGGGATCTCTTCAATGTCTGTAAATACCTGAAGGGAGGTGCCAAGAGGACAGAGCCAGGCTCTGTTCAGTGGTGCCCAGTGCCAGGACAAGAGGCCGTGGGCACAAATTGGAACGTAGGAGGCTCCCTCTGAACACCAGGCGGCACTGCTTTATGTGCGGGTGGCGGAGCACTGGCCCAAGTTGCCCAGAGGGGCTGTGGATCTCCTCCTTGGAGATCTTCAAAAGTCACCTGGACATGGGCCTGGGCACCCTGTTCTGGGTGGCCCTGCCCGGACCAGGTGATTTACAGAGGTCCCCTCCAGCCTTTGCCAATTCTGTGAAAAGCATCTTCAAGGTTCTTTTAGAATTGTAGGAAACTAGTGATGAAAGGACAGAAACGCTATATAGTTTTTTCTCAGTATGGAACACAAACTCACTTTTAAAAATCTCTTCTATGTCCTGTTATATGTATAAATGAATATATGTAGAAGACAAAATTCAGAGCCTCTACTATAAAAAGGCTTTGCAATAGTGTTAAAATTGCCACTTCCCAGTGAATTACCAGCCTCTGGTTGACATTTTTTTCCTCTCATGCAAGAAGTAAGCTTGGACTGTTACTGTGCTTAAGTTGTAAGTCTGCTTTGGAAAGGGCCAGTCTTCGCTTCTTAATTTTCCTTCCCCAAGCAGCATTGTTCTGGCTGTAACACTCCCCTCCCCCCACTCCCCTTTCCCAGTCCTATAGCTTTGTTTCTATGGACAGGAAAGAGCTTCTAAAAAAAAAAAAAAAAAAGTAAATTTTCATTTGTTTACTCTCCACCCCCCAAGCTGTTAAGAAATTGAAAGAAAAAAAATCATCACTGTCAAATGCATCCCATAGAAATCATCTAATTCTGTTTTAAATCTTTGTAGGAAATTGTATACGTTTAAGATGTGTTCCTCAGCTCCATGAAGATGCAGGTCATTTCCTAGGGTTTAGTGACAAAATACTGTTCTTATGAATTTGCTTAAGCTTGTGAGAACGGTTAGCCACTGGGAAAAGCGTTCCTCACTATTACTTTATATTCTCTTTCTGTATTCTTGGATGTCTCTCTCTCTGTTTTCCTCCCTCCGTATGTCTTTCCCTGCAGCAACTCTCAGAAGTCTTCCCCATGTACGCATTCCTTCCACTCTCCTTTCTGTCTTTTAAAGTAATCAACAATTAAATAGCTAAGATTATATTACTTAGCTACTAAGTATTGTCTCATATTCTGTATACTTTATAAGTACCTGTGGCTCCACCCTCAGGATCTTGGGGCTGATGTCTGCCTCAGGGGTAAATAGAGTATCTAAGAAACTCGACATCGATACCTTTCAGAGTTATCCTGCTACGTTTACTGCTATGGCTGGAGTTTTTCTTTCTCAAAATGGGTTTGCAGTTTGAAAGACTCTGAAAGTCTTACTGGTCAGATTTGTTAATCAAAGTTGTTGGTCCTGTCTCCTCATCAAGCTAAAAGTATTTATTTTGTGTTCTCCTTGTGGGGGTGGTAGGTGGTGGTATCTTTTTAGATTAGGATTAAGTTTAAAATCAAAGTATCTCATGCAGACCAGCTCATTCCCCATAACAGGCGCTTGTTTTTCAAAAAAACTTGAGCTGGGTTTTGTGGTTTTGCAGGTATGTACCAAAGACAATAAGAAGACAGTGGCTTTTTTTCTCATAATATCAGAGTGTTTAAGGCTGGAAGGGACCCCTGGAGGCCATCTGATCCACCCCCCTGCTCAGTCATGGCCACCCAGAGCAGGGTGCCCAGGCCCGTGTCCATGTGGCTTTGGAAGATCTCCAGGGAGGGAGCTCCACAGCCTCTCTGGGCAACCTGTGCCATGCTCTGTCACCAGCACATAAAGCAGTGCTGCCTGGTGCTCAGAGGGAGCCTCCTGTGTGCCAGTTTGTGCCCATGGCCTCTTGTCCTGGCACTGGGCACCACTGAACAGAGCCTGGCTCTGTCCTCTTGGCACCTCCCTTCAGGTATTTACAGACATTGAAGAGATCCCCCTGAGCCTCCTCTTCTCCAGGCTGAGCAGTCCCAGCTCTCCCAGCCTCTCCTCATAGGAGAAGTGCTCCAGGCCCTTCGTCAGGCCATTCTCCAGAGTAGCTGTTGCAGCAGCAGTCCTAGAGAAAGTGCAATGTATGTGCCATCTCAGCTGTGAGACTGTTCAAAACTTCAATAGTTTCTTTTATGAATTTTTCTTCGTTCATAATTCAAGCCACAAGAGGGCACTGAATATTTTTGGGTTGTCTCTGAGTAAGTGTAGGATTTAATGATGCTAATTCACTAAGTAGCTATACTCCTAGACACTTTTAGATATATTTCTATCCAGACATTTCATAAAACATAATAAATCTTTTACATGTTTTAGGGGTTGAGAGGCTTTCTGTAGATTGGAATGATCCCAGTAAGAATATTTCTAATTCACTTTAAAACCTGCAACTCATAAAGTGTGTTTCATCACCTGGGCAAGTAAGCTGTGCTCACCCAGGACGGTGCCCTGGGAAGGGCTGAGTGCTCCCCGGGTGACGAGTGGACACAGAAAGTAGCATGGTCATGAAAGCTTTTCCCTTGCAAGTTCCCTCCTTCCCCAAATGCCTTCTTTAGAGGTCTTTGCAACGAAAGCGTTGTAGTAGTGCAGCCAGGAATCACAAGGGGGCATCTGAGGACTGTTGCTTTCTGTGCTAACGAGCAATATCGCTGATTTTTGACTCCTTGCTTTATGAAACTGCACCCATGCCATCGACCTCGCTCATCACACCTGGGTTGAGCTGCTCACGCACTGCTGTGGTGGTGAAGTGGCGAGGTGTGCCTGCTGCCAGCTGCAGGGAGGCTTCAGTACCCCCCGCATTACTTAGGCCTGGTGAACTGCTCTCTGCCTGCACGCTCAATAGTTTGGGGTTGCTGCCGGCCTCCGGAGTGAAGAGAGAAATTCTCCCAGCCACGTCTCTCGCTCTGCCATCTGAAAGAGAGCGAAGTGTCCCTGGAGCGGGCTCTTGGAGTGGTGTGATGCTTTGTGGCCAGCTCCAGCCACTGTAGGGCTGCACCCTGCTCACTGTTTACTTTGTGCGTTACCCTCATTTGTGCTTGCCTTAAAACGCGCTTGTGTGAAAACATGTCAGATGTGGTTCGGGTTCCAGCGGAGGGGGAGAGGTGTAATCCTGTGTGAGTAATTACCTGCTTTCTGAAAGACACTTTTCTCACACAAAGGAAAAGAGAACGGTTAAAGTACATCTGAAGTGGCAGTGGGCAGTAAAGGGTAAAATGGTGTACGCCCAGGCTTCATCTGGATGCTTATTAATGTAGCTTTTTAATTCCCCTGTAGTGGGAGGAAGCTGAAGGTTTGTTTCATATTCTTGGTAACTATTAATGAAAGCAAACATTGTATTTCATAGAATCATAGGAAGGTTTGGGTCAGAAGGGACCCTAAAGACCACCACCCAGTTCCAACCCCCTGCCATGGGCAGGGACACCTCCCACCAGACCAGGTTGCCCAAAGCCCCATCCAGCCTGGCCTTCAACACCTCCAGGCACGGGGCATCCACAGCTTCTCTGGGCAGCCTGTGCCAGGTTTGCTCCTCTGCAAGAAGACAGAACACCTGTATTTGGTATCTGTTGTAACTTTCACTTTCTTACATGATTTCCATTAGACGCCTGCTGGGTTTGTAAACACTGGAGTTTCTTAACTTGAAATACTTACATGTTCAACTTGAAACGTTTTGGATTTGGATGAAGGTCTCTTATCTTGCAGGTTTATCTGACAGCCCTTATCTTTATTGGTGCTTGTGCCTCATCAGCCAAGGAGACAGCTTTTCAGTGTTATCCCCTTTCATGAGTTTAACTGAAAAAGTGAAGCTAATTTGTGCAAGATAACACAGGAAGTTTGAGATGGGCAAGGAACAATCTGCTATCTGAGAGTAATAGACCATTTGAGTATCCTCCTGCTCTTTAACAATAGCTCTACAAGCACTGTTAAATGGGGTACACAATGCACTACAAGCCAGCTATTTTCAAGATTACTTAATTAATTCATATCACTTAAGTTCACATTGAAACTCACAATCAGTCAGGTTTCACCCAAATGTCAACAAGCAGCCATGAATCACAGTTGTTCACTGAGCAGTATACTGATGGCAAAATTATCAAAGCGTCTGTGCTGAAACACAGATCAACAAAACTAACCAAGTATAAAACTACCTATCAAAAATGCTAGAAAATCTCTGTCCATCTAGAGCTATTTTTTATTGTTTTTATGGTTCTTTGTAGCTAGCCGAGATTGCATTTTGAAATTAAGTTCCTTTGGCTTTATAAAGAGCACCTGCAAGCAAAGTAGGACATTTTATAGCTCTTCTGTACTTCACTTCACTTTTTTTTTTTTTTTATTTTCCCAGTATGTCTTTACTGCATTACTGTCTGTTCCTGGGTTCTTACCCCCAGATCTAGCTTTACTAAGCAGTCTAAAGCAGGTGTAGCTTTCCGTCTGCATTGGGCAATGCCTGGTGAATGTTTCTTATTCTGCAACAAAGCAGCAGGATAAGGACTGCAGGATTATCATTACTACCTGTGGTGCAGTAGTGCCCACCTGCGATGGTGCTGCCCTGCAGACACTAGGAGACATTGTCTGTCCAAGGGAACATGCAGCCTGCTCTGTGATGTTGCCCATCTGCCTGGTGACAGGGATCCAAGAGGTCACTGCAGGACTTCTGCAGCAACCTCCACATTGATTTCTGATGTCTTTCCTTGTCACTGCTTGTACTACCAGCACAGGAGCACGTGGGTCTACGGGGCAAAATCTAATTGACTAGAATCAACCAGCTAAAGACCTGCTCATTCTGTTTTCCTTCTTTTCCTCAAATACAGAGCTTCTAGTCAGTGGAAACTACCCGCAGATTAAAATGGTAATGGAAACAACATCCTTGGAATCCACAGCTCCCTGACTGGGTCAAGAAAGGATATGTGTTACTTTTGGCTGTTATATGTCCTGGTAATTGTTGAATAAATTCATAATGTAAGACTGCCATTATTTTTGTACATCTGAAAATGCACACCACCTATTCAAATAAGTTTCACTATCCTTCATTAATTCATCTCCAGTAATACTGTTATTTCCTACTGTGGACCTTGGTCTTAGAAGTATGATATGGCACAGAGTGCTTTTCATCTTTAAAGTAAAATACAGTCATGTAGCAAAACCCCGTAGTAAAATAAGTGGTAGGTATATTGCCTGAACACAGAAAGTCAGCGATAAAGCAAGGTGTTATTGTAGAGAACATGATCACAAAAGTAGATAAGCTCATTTGAAAAGCTTTTTTCCAATTAAATTAAAAAACAAATAAACAAACAACAAACAAACAAACAAAAAGCACAACATCTTGAAGACTGCCCACTTATTTGTTACCATTGTCTCAGCATGTATTAAAACTCCATTTAGCTACTTCATGGAGGACATTGGACTTTATGCAAGAACTTCTGACTTAGTATTCCAGACATTCTGTTGTTCATATATTGTTTAACTATCTATTGTTTCTTTCTTTTCTTTTCTTTTTTTTCTATAATAGATAACTGGTTGAAAAGCTGAATGAACTGGAAGAAAAACACGTATATGGACTGTATAACAATGCAAGGTTAGCTGCATTGGTTAACTGTGTGCAGCGGTTACCTTCATCTGTGCCTTCTCTCTTTCGTGTTACCATACCAATTCCAGCACTTTCTAGTGTTTTCTCTGGGTAACACACTTTTTATACAGTCCTCCAAGCAGCAATGATCATGACATAGAGGTTTATTGAGCCCTTCTTTGTGACAGGAAAATCATCCTTGTATCTCCTATTGTAAAGAGGTTGGCGTGAGGTCTCAGTGCTGGTTGATGCATCTTATAGGTGGGGATGTGGGAACAGAGAGCAGACTGTCTTGATTAGTTACATGTAGAGGGGACCAAAGAAGTAGAAAAACAGCCTTCTAGGCTTTCTTCCAACACCAAGTGACCAGACCAAAAAATGTTTTTGTTCTTTTGAGTTCACTGTAAGGCATTTATAAGGTAATATAATCAAGGAACAATGCTTGCAGCTATAGTAGTCTTTTACTTTGGATCAGAAGTGTATTTTTAAACAAGTATCATCATCATCCCCATTTACCATACTTTAGTTCACATCACAAAGCAGTGTTGGAGCATACAAATTGAATTCCTTTGGTCTGAAACTAAACCAGAATATGTGCTTCAAATCCTTGCTTAATGCAGTCCAGTTGCCACCACTGACTTGCAATCCTTGGGATCAGATCAGAGCTTGGCTGAAGTAAAACCCTTTGAAATGTGTACAGCATAGATGCCAGGTTCTTAGCACCAAATCCTTTGATTTAGAAATCTGTTCCAGTTGGTTCAAAGTGGTTGTTACTATAGCCATAGCCAGTCTAACCTACAGAGCCTCCAAAAAGAGAATTACTGGCTTCACCCAGGAGCTGCAGAAGGCAGCAGGCAGAATTCAAGGACTGCTGAACTTTCAGGAAAAAAAAAAAAAAAGCTTTCTAGCCTTCCAAATACTACTGATCCGATAACAATTGACAGTGTCATTGTTGTTGGCTAGAGGACTACGATATTTAGTACTATTTTTTGTAGGAAAAAGCTAATCCTGTAAGAATAATGATATCAACAACTGCTGCTTCTCAGTGGATCAACAATGTAATAAGTATGGATCTGAGCAGCTAAAAACTGGCTTGGCTTGGCAAATGCTTGAGACCAACCAGTTTGTTATCAGTTCTGATACTAGTATGAGAAATGTTATTCATTTTTATATAATCATGTAGAATTCTTTTTTTTTTTTTCCTTTACAGTACAAAATCTAAATGCCATTTTAGTTTTTATGAAATTCTAGCCAGATAACTAGTCTGGGAAAATAAATAGCTAGCCAAGTTTGATCATACAATTACCACAAGTACCTAAAATTTAAGCATAATAGGGAACTTAAGTGACAATTTCAACACTCCCTGTCAGTTAGTAAAGAGAAGAATGAAGTTGGAATAAGATAAAACTCCAAACAGTGACAAGGGTGGTAGTACAATAGCTATACTAACATTTTAAAAATTAATTTCTGAGGAATTTTTACATAAAGACAGAAGAATGCCACCACCTGATTTACTGACAAATAGTGTCTCACGTTTATCAACAATAGAAACAGTATTGCCTTTTCTAAAAGCAAGATTCTGAAATCATGTTACTGGCAGATTTTTTTATGTGCACACATTTACCATTTTCACTTTCTGCTACAAACTACATAATTCATATATTAAAGTCTTCACTGCCAAGTGTCTTACTAGCTTTCAGCTTTTCCGAGTGTTTTAGTGCCAGCTTTATTCCGAGTCACGTAATGGCTGAGGTGGGAAGGCACCTCTGGAGACTGTCTGGTGTGACCCCCCCTGTTCGAAGCAGGGTCACCTACAGCAGGTTGCTAAGAGCTGTGGCCAGCTGGGTCTTCAATATCTTCAAGGATGGATACTCCACAACCTCTCTGGGCAACTTGTTCCAGTGTTTAATCATCCTTATAATAAAAAATAAAAAATTAAATGTTTTCTTATGTTTAAATGGAATTTGTTATATTTCTGTTTGTGTCCATTTCCTTTCAGTTTCCATTTTCTTGTGTTCATTTCCTCCTGTATTTCAGCTTGTGTCTGACAAGTTTTCTCACAGCAGTGCTTAAAAATAATTAAGCTATATGTTAGTTGCCTTAATGTACTTATGATGGACTTCATCTTTAAAACAACACAGAGGGAGGTAAGTTAATCATTGATGAAAGGACAAAGGTTTTGATTTATGATATTTTCCATCTTAAGTACCAAGTTGGTCTCAAATGCTGTCAATGCACCTGCTTGTTGACTGGATAACAACATGGACTGGTTTTCTGTGCCTGTGCTCCTAACGTGGCTTCTCCTGCAGGTGGTCTGGAGCCAGGTAAGAAAACAAAGAATACATATTCTTTATATTCTTAAGTAAATGATGCAGGTTGAGATGAGTTTGAGAAGAAAAGACTTAAGTATGTGGTTGTTGCAAAATAAGAAGTCCGTTGTCTTTTTTTTTGTGGAGGAGAAAAAGATTTCTGTTTCCTTGGGATCCTATAGCTGCTATTTTTAATAGGCTTTGTTATACATTAGAAGAGCCCATTTGCACGCCCCATCTGAGCAAAACGTCCACTAGCATTAAAAGTAGTGTTACCAGAATTGTAAGTCTAGAATTAGAGCCAAGATAAGTATTAAAATTTATTTTGCTACTCCATATTTGAATAGAAATATGGGGTGTGTGTGTTTTTCTCACTACAACACATTTTATATTGAAATTGATGCATTTTTAGCTGCTGGATTTGCTTTTCTATGACCATTCTCTGTTCCTCCAGTCCAGCTAAACTGCTTAATGCCAAAAAATAACAATGACAGCTTTGAGATTTTGTATTTCCTTTCTTTTGTAGAGAAGGTAGTATTTTGCTGATCTTGTGATAATTCATTGTAGAGGCCAGGTGTATTGGTGATACACAATACAATTAATTCAGAGAACAAAAACCAGAGGGTTTTTGTAAGTTCACCTCTGCTGTTAATAGCTTCAGGGTAATTTACAGAGTAAGGTATTCCTTTAAGTGGAATAATCTTATCTTTTTTAATTTATGCAACTTAACTGTCTGATTTTGTGAATCCAGCTCCAATATCTTGCTTTGGCAGTCAGATATTCTTTCTCTCCATTAAGAGATGTTCATATATCTCCCTCAGTCAAGAGTTTAACCCCAACCCCGCAACTCACATAGCTCCCTGTATCCCCCACTGCCTCGAGTCCTACATTTCTATTTCCTCACACATCACAACTTCTTCTTCCCCTGTTACCAAATCTTTGCACACTCAACCCTCAGCCTTGTTTAGATTCCACTGAAGGCTTTTATAAATCATGTAACAGGCGGTGCAGACTGCTATCAGCATCTACAAGCTATCACACATCAAGCTGACTCCTAATAACCAGTTCCTGGGTGAGGCAGGAGCTTAAGATCATGAGGGCTCCTTACTTGGTTTCCATGTTCATTATGGCCAGGAAGAGCTCCGTTCATATGTCTGGATGCCAATACCATAAGTTACATAGTCTGGAGAAAACATTGGTAAGTTAGGATGTCTCGTCCAAACTACCTGACCATATTCCACATGAAGTCTGTGGTGAGACCAGGAAATTTTCATCAGGTGATTCATCACATCTTTGTGTAGAAGCTCAGCGAGGTACATCATCTTTTAGACATGCCAGGACATCATGGGGGTGCCATACCTATTTTCAGGAGCGATGAATTATGTATACAATTACCCATTTATTTCTCCACTGATTACATGTCTAATTTTAATGACTAAAATAGGTGAGGTGTTTTTCCCAACTGTTCAGGGTGCACTTGAATTACTAAACAGTTAAATGTGCTGACAAGCCATGGTTTGACCCACCTTTAAAGTAACTTAATTCACATGAATCATGTTGTTTGCCAAAGTTAGGGAAAAATATTATAAATGTTCAGAAAAAAAATGTTCTGGGTAGATTTAAAAGTAGCGTTGGTTAGACTAAATTAGATTCCTCCTTGGTAAACCTCACTTCATGTAACCTCCCCCTGTATGTGACTGTGAACTGTGAATCTGTTATTTGTTCACAACATTTTCAGAGACTAGAAATTCATCGTATGGGTCTCAGTTGTCAGGCTGGTGCTGAGACTGAAGCTGTTACTACTCAAACAAGTAATACACAGATACTCCTTTGGGAACTCAGCGTTCTGCTGTTCGGATTCACATGCCTAAGGACCTAATTTTGTTCAGAAACAAGTAGAAAGGAATGATGAAAGGAATTCCTTCTGCGTAAAACATCCAGCGACGGTTTTCAGATACCGGCGACCAGCCTGGATTTCAGTTGCTTGCTGAATGTGGTATTCTTCAGTGATGGACTCATAATTTGGTTTATGCACCATAAATACCACTGGACTTAGCTACAGTTATTTCAGTTTATGAGCTTTGGCTGCAGATAAAGGAGCTTTTCCATGAGCTAACCAGTTTTTACCTTTAGAGCAGTTACGTTTTCTGATTAGTAGAAACGGGAACATTGTAATTATTGAAACTAAAGATATTTTACTCTCCATTAATGGCTGTAAGTTTATTCAATACATATAGCTATGATTCCTCTCCTCCATCAACAACCTTTAACAGGAAAGACCACAATGTGATTTTAATTTTTTAATATTACAAACTTTACTTCTCAATGTTTTTCTCTCACGTTACCTGGAAGTCTGTCTGAGGGCGGGAGTTTAATAGCAAATAAATTGCTCAAAGCACGTACGACACATTTCGCTTGCATACTTCCATCTTGTTTTATAAGCTTAAGTTTCATTTCAAATCTTGAATACGTGGATCAGATACTGTCTTGGGGATATCTTGTGATAAAGGAACATAATGATAGGATATGAGTGCAATAGAATTTCAGAATGTAAGAGACATCTATTGACATTACATATTTATGGGTGATTTGTCTGGAACATATATTTTGTTTCATTGAACTGTATCCATATATATTTATATGATTATTCTTTTTCTAAATCATTTTTTATTTCTCATGTATCAGTGTAAACCTGAATAACACCAGTTAACTCAGTGAAATATGAGAGCAAAATCAATCCTTCAGCATTTGTGCGTTTACATTTGCACAACTTTAGCAAGGGTTTTACAAAGGACTCATGCACTTTTCCATGATGATACTAGGTTTTTAGGAGTCAGGTATATTGAAACCTACCATAATCTGAAACAACCCAGAACTGCGAGGTACTTGTTCTCTAATAACATGACCGCTTCGGGAGGAGTTGGGTTAGGAAACAGATTCTACTCAATGGTTTCTGGAACTGACACATCCAGGTAAAAAATCTTAAACTTCTAAATTATAGCTTCCAGTTTGTTAGGCAAAAAAAAATGTTTTCCCCCTCTTAAGCAATCAGAATAAATGACTAAAATCTGAAAAAAATGATGAAGCAACAGTTTGAAATCATTTTAGTTCAGATGAATCAAAAGGATAAAATGAGATTTCAGGCTTTTGTATTTACAGTATTTTTTGTGCCATTTGCTGACATTTTTACAAGACAGTCATTTCAGACTGAAAAAGAAATCCTTCATTAGAAAACCAAAGTAGGACATTCTGGCAATTTCTATACTTTCTTCCTGAGCCTTTCCCAAATGAAAAATAAATAAATATATATATACATATATATATTTTTTTCTGCATTTGTTTACTGTTTTTATATGAATCCAATCAGTCTTAGGGCCCTCAGTTATGTTGGCCTTCAAAATTATTCCTATCTTTATGTGCCAAAATTCATGTCTAAAAGAACACATGCATTTAAATCTCTCTTGAATATTCTGGCCATACAATTTTCTTATCCACTATACAGATGGAAGAACTGACCAAAATTTAGTGCTGTTTTGGACTACATGGACTTGATTTTTGAAGCTTTTCAATATTCTGAGCTTGTACTGTTCATTGCTTCTAATGGAGGCTGCAGATATCTACCGCAGTGGAAAAATACATTCTAAAAGATACTACATGCAAAATTACATATAGGAAAGATAGCAAATTATTTATACAGAGAACGAAATCAGTCAGGAGTAGGGGAGGAAACTATAGCAAGAATTAAAGTAAAAATCCCACCCTGCTATACAGAATTGGAGTTATAACTTACTATTTGAAGTATCCACAACTTATATTGTCAGGTCTTAAAATTTAAGTGTTGTTTACCTTCAGTTTTTGAACTTCTTTTCAAACATACAAATAAAAACATACAAATTTCATAGAAGTAATAGGTTGTGAAAACTTCACAGGAGCAGTGTTGGGTGACTTGCTTGTTGGGCAACCTGCAGTGGGAGAGTCCAAAGCTGTCACAAGCAAATGAACATCTCCAGTCAAAGGAGAAGACAGTTGGTCTGATCAGCCCAATACAAAGCATGGTGCTAAGTGCTGTTAGTTGAGCATAAAACTTAAACTGTTATACTCTTATACCGTTGAGAGAATAATGTTAGTTGCATTTCATTGTGTGCCTTTCTAATAATACTTTTTTTATTTCCCTCTCCCCAGCCTGCTCCAGAGACTACTGGTGAGTTCTGCTTACAGATCTATTTGTATGCATGGGAGGCAGTCAAAAAAAAAAAAAAACAAAAAAACAGCTGCTCATAAACATCACTAGGACAGACGCAGATTTATAATTACTGTTATTGTTATTGCATTAATTTTCACACATCATAAAGATAACAGCAAGGGCTAATGTCCTACCTCACTTGTCTTTTTACTTTTCAGAAATAGACGTAGATGGAGGAATTGATCAAGACATCTTTGACATCAATGAAGGTATTTTCTTTTTAAATTCAGTTTCTCTTTTAAATTCTTTTTTTTTTTTTTTTTTTTTGGTAGCCATAGATCAATAGAATAACTGTATGTTAATCTCCTTTTCCCTTTAGCTTTAGGACTAGACCTTTTTGAGGGAGACATCAAACTTGATGGGGTGAGTTCAAATATTAAATATAACACAGGAACTGTGTCATCGACTTGTGCAATGTAAAGTGTTAGTGGCATGAAAATGATTGATGCATCCTGCTCATACTAACAATAAATAATGTTTATGTTACAATAAACTGAAAATGCTTGGGGATAGATTTCTACAAATGTCATAGACAATGAAGGATTTGGGTGGATTTGCAGAAACATTATCCAGAATAAGGTCAGTCTAGCCATTAGTCAATATTATTAACATCATGTTTTCTTCACTGTGGTTTTCATATTTTTACTTTTAAGATATTCAGCAGCACAGATCACATCCAGACAGGGTTATATAAAACATTCTTCATTTATCTGCACAATATTTATTATAAGCCAATTAACTTTACAGACCAGTGCTGCAAAACCTTCATCATATATGTAGATTCACCAAAGCCATTGGAAAATTAGATCTGTGAGTAATACCACATTTTAAATCATCTGTCCCATATCCCTGTCCAATCAATAATATTAAAAAATATTTGCATAGCTAGTGACACCTCAAAGATACCTAGTGAAAACACCTAAATTGTCTTATACGCCTAAAAGGGGTAGTGTTTTCCTCTCCCTTTAGGTGAACTGCTGCTGCTCAGGCATATCAGCGGAAGCAAAGAAAGCACTGGAACGAACCCTTGCATTATGAAAAGCTAGAGAGTTATTGATGTCTGTGCTCATTTCAGGACTTTAGGTCTTAATGCTTCCCACAGGAGCTGAAGTTCTGCTCAAACGTATCAAAATCTCAGGCAATCTGTATGGAGAAAATGCTGCAGAAATCAGAGTCATTAGTAGAAGAGAGTGAAAGGACTTCAAACCCGAGCCATGGACCTCTGAGTGATCTGTCAAAGTCTTTGAATTCTTTGATTCCTTATATGTCTTAAATGGACTTGTAAGAGACATAATGCATGTTTGCATTAACACTGTTTTAGTTTTTGATCACAGATCGGTTTGTACTGAAAACTGCATACTTATTTTTTCTCAGATGCAGGAGCGAAACTCCATCATTGGTGACAACTATCGGTGGCCCCACGTTATCCCCTATGTCCTTGATGATAGCCTGGGTACAGTATTTGCTCTTGACAATGTGTTTATGTCATGTTGATTGAAATGTTAAATACAGGTCAGCAAATATCTGTGGCATCTTTTCCTCTTTCTCAGTGCCACACTATAAGTCTAGAGCATTTCCCACAGCAGGATTAGGCCTGGGTGTGCACCAGCAGGATATATCACCTTGGTCTTGGTGCTGGGGTCCCACCTCCTTTCTTAACCTGGATGCTTCTTAACCTGCCGTAACCCAGCAGACTGGTTTGTTTTTAAAGGCACTTGTCTGAGACATGAAACTGTACTAAGCAGAAGAAATAAAATGGCACTGAAGATCTTTTTAAAGCCAGGAAGCTTACTTGGTCATTTATATCACTTAGAGCACTGATGGCAGCTTGGTATTCTGGCTTGCAAAGAAGTTTGCAATGATACATTGCTAGGTGCCCTGCTGTGGGGCCAGGGACACATCACAGCCGGTCTCCATCCCTTCACTTCCACCCAGCTGTGGCTTTGCACGGCAGAGGTGAGTGGTGAGACAGGGAGCATGAGTCCTTGCTGTATACCAGGTGAGGAGACTGTGCCCTCACTAGAGTGAGGAGTCATCCTTCTGGTCTGTGACAGAAAAAAAAATCACCCACCCCCAGTTTAGGTTAGGAGCTAAAACACTGAGTGGTTTGAAACCATGCAATCTGCTCAGAGGAGATAAGCCAGACACAAAGTCAGCACGTTCAAGTCCTGGAGAGATTCTATGACAGATATGTAGCTTGCAGTTTGCACTAGCTGAAATCCAATGTCTTCGTTCCCTGTTTCTTTAATACTTGCTCAGATAAATCTCAACAAAGTGAGAGAATTTACAAAATTAAGAACCACACGCTATGATGTATTATATATCTAACATGTCATATTTTATACTGAAGTACCAAAGCAGAATTACAGAGAAACAAAACAGGAAAAAGATAAAATGCCACAACTGCCTAATTTATGGTTTTTAGGTTCCTACTCAGGTCTTAATCTAGCAAAAAGCTTGGTTATTTTAATCAAAGATTGCCGAAGCAAGATCCACCCTTAGGACTTGCTCTATACGGGTATCAGGACAAAACCGATTGGCTCAATATTGACAAGAACACTGTTTGCTTTGCAGAAATTAATGCTAAGGGGCTCATCCTGAAGGCATTTGAACAGTATCGACTCAAAACCTGTATTGATTTCAAACCTTGGGAAGGAGAGAAGAATTATATATCTGTGTTCAAGGGAAGTGGGTAAGAGGAATAATATAAAATAATTGTAATCCCTTTTGGCTACAGACTGTTTTTATGACCAATATTCACTCTAAAACTCATCTGATTGTAATTTTCTAGTTTTGTTGTGTCCTATTTCCAGTCATTTTTAACTAGAAATTGTAGTAGCTTCCAAAACAGGTCTTACCTTGGTAGTAATTAACAATTTCTAGCTGATGTTTGTTTCTAAATACAAGAAGTAATTAAGTCCTTAAAGAGGTAATTTTCTTGGCATGACAAAAGTTCTGAAACAAGCCAATTACTTTCTTGACTGACCTTTGTCTATATGGACTGTCACTTTCACATGGCCATACTGAGCATACCTTAGTTTTTAGGAAAAAAAAATATATACCCAGTGGAAATGTGATCGTTTTAGCTGTGGGAAAGCAAATTTGTTTCATTATAACAAATGGAATTCTGTTTGAACAATGTCAGATCAGCATTCAGATATTTTTATATACTGCACATCATTGAGACATTTTATGGAGGTTTCAGTTTATTTACCTATTTGGATCAATAGTTACGCTATTTCACCTCAAGTTTTGCAAAATAAGATTCTAGAAAAAGGTGTCAAAATTGCATCAACTTCTTCACTTTCTAAGATAGTCTCTACCAAACAGTGGAACAGAACAAATATATTCTCCAAGCTATGCTGGACTATTTCTCTCATGATAGATAAGTAGATCAGGGAAATCCTGATAGCCTAGTGAGGAAATTTACTTTCAGAAAATAATTTCCTGATACAAGAATGCATTCATAAATGGGAAAAGATTTTCTGATAATCAAAATATTTCCCATTCCCTTTATCTTGTTCTGAGATATTTGTAGCAGATAATTGTTTCAAAATTTCCTCAGTCTCTGTCTCTTTACATTTTCTAGTCTTCATACTAAGCATGTGATTTTGAAACTCAGTCCTAAAAGATGTATAAGTGGAGACTTAGGAAGCAATGTGTTTTCCCAGTCTAATGATTCTTTGGCTCTTTGAGCCAAACGGAAAACTCATGTAGCTAAACTCTGGAGTTCTTTGTCACATAAATCATGCATTTTCTAATAACTGTACCTGGAAAAAAAAAAAAAAAGAACCACAGTATTTAGCCTATGACAATTCAGAGACTTCTGCACAATGGCTCATTTATTAACTTATTATTTATTTCCTATTAGAAATAAATGAGTCATAGTGATTAAGACAAGTCACACTATTTGGATAACGTGTCTTGCCTTCTTGCCTGGTGTATTGCTTGCCCTGAAATGTTTCTATTATCTCAGTTATCACAGTTATTATAGCACTAAAACTACCCATGGTCACTATACTTTTTACAAGCCTGAAGTTAAACTCAGCAGACTCCTGAAAATGGCTGTCCAGTTTCAGTGAGCTAGCTTTGGGCTGTACAAAGAAATTATCAGAACACACCCTGCATTAATTGCCTTTCATTTCATTCCATTCCCATGGTCTGGTATGGACAAGGTAAAGAATACATGAAACAACCCATTTCCACTCTGTCATTCCTAGTTTTTTGTTTGTCAGCTAGGACTCCCCTGGCTGCAAACTGAAGAACTCAGTCCAGAGGGTTCGGCACACATAGAGGCACAAAGGTCCTGGCAACCCCATCCAGATTCATAAAGTTTTATTGCACCAAAAAAAAAAAAGATGATAAATCATCTTCACCTTTCTGATCTGGCTTGCATCTATGAAACGTATAGAAAAAGGTGAGGGAACTTTCCTAGCAGGTCACAATATCCTCGCCTGGATTATTTTTTTGAATTCAAATGAAGTCAACCACAAAGGAAACCACCTGTCATTCTGTTGTCTGCCCTGTATAAAAACAAGCCTGCAGTCTCTGATACACATACACAGTGTCATCAAACCCTATACAAAAAGCTCTCTCCTTTATTTTTTTAGGAGGACGTTGGTGTAAAAATGTGCCTGGAATAACTGCTGCTAATAATTTGTAGACAGTATCATCACTATTGATGGCATGTATCGCCTTATCACCTGTCTTCCAAAAAGCAGGCTGGTGAGATTAGTGACAGCAGTTACTTCCCTGCTCCTCTAGCCTCTGAAAGAGCAACTAGCAGTGCAGAAAGCATTGAATTGGTGAAACAGGCTCTAACACGTATGGAGAAGCTGGCATTCTCCATCATTTTCTCCCTTCCTAAAGACATCACTCCCTTGGGGCGGTCCCAGGTGTCCCTTGTCCCACTCGCATGGTTTTATTCTCAGCACTGAGTGATGCAGAGTGCACGTTTACTCCTTCTGTGGTTGCAGAATGATGGTGTCGTAGGCATTTGGCAGACTGAAGGCAAGGCGATACTGCAACCCCTGGTGTTTGGATGCGGATATTAACAAGTGTCCAGGATGTGCTCGTAGCCTGCTGCGCTCTACACAGCAGCTGCAAAGCCAGAGGTGTCTGCTTTAGTATAAAGTGGGCCCAGAACTATATTGGACTTCTTAGACTTTTGCACAATCAGAAAAAAAAATCATAGTCAATATGAGGCCATGTTCAAGGGAAGCCAGTGAAATTATGGATGCTGTATATGCTCCCTCCCAGGCCTCGTGCTGTGATTTTAATGAGTAATCAATAGCTAAGGCCTGTGCTGGTTTGTGGAAAGAGAAATCCTGTAGAGTATGTTGCACTAATAAGTTGCAGGGTCCTACAGTGCCTGGTGTGCTTGCTTTTTACATTTCTGGGGTGATGGGACTGCAAATTCTATGGTGTATTTTGTGCCCTATTAATTTTATGGACTTCATTGGGTAGGTGTTGATTTATTTGCTGTGTAAAATATCAATTTAAATGTGTTTGCTAGTTTGTGGACATGGGGTGCCATTTTATTGGCTTGTGCAGATAGCTCACAGATTTATTTATTTTTTTATTCTTTAATAAAAACTTCCAGCATAGCTGTGGTTTTGCACAGCCTTGTGAGTGTGTGTCAGCAACAAGTGCCCTAGCACCATGTCTCACAAATAGCAAGAAAGAAAAGAGGTTATGAAAAGCCCTGTCAGACCCACTAGCCTTTCAGAGAGTAAGCGCTGTCCCCTGGGGTGGACCTGGCCTGGCAGTCGCAACCCCTCACCAAAGCAGAAGGAGAGCACAATGTGGAGAGGCAGCTGAGATGGAAGAGGTGAGAAGTGGCATGACCATGGTTTGTCTGGCAATAAGGCAGGTCCAAAGTGTGCTTGCAGTCAGTTATGATGGTCCAGCTTAGTAGCAGCAAACTTGTTAATTCGCAGTAAATAAATTGTTTTAAATCATGTGCCCATAGTCTTTGATGTTTGTCTTCGTTGCTCTTTTCTGTCACAAATAGTTAAACTTTTCTTTTTTTTTTTTTTTTTTTCTGCTAATGAAAACCAATTAAAAGCAATCCAGCCAGAGCGGGAGAACTGCTTATTCATCGAAGCAGAGCTAAGTGTGGGAGGAAGGGATCCAGTAAGGAACAGATCAATGAAAAAGCGCTCACTGTTGAAAATGTAACTTTAGCACTCAAAATATGCCTGTTGAACGGACTGAATCTGGAGTTTGCAGGGCACAGGGGTGGCATGTGCTTCACAGATCCATCTTTCAATCTTATTTCCACGTTAGTTGCTGGTCCTCAGTGGGAAACCGCCAAGTGGGCTTGCAGCAGCTCTCGATCGGAGCCGGCTGTGACAGGATTGGGACCATTCAGCACGAGTTCCTTCACGCGCTGGGCTTCTGGCACGAGCAGTCGCGGTCCGACCGGGATGACTACGTGTCCATCATCTGGGACAGGATTCAGTCTGGTCAGTCACTCCGTTGGTTTCCCATTCGGGCTCTGGTGTGATGTATTTTGGGTGTGGAACATCTCTTTCTGCCTTCCTCCCATGGCTGAAATGTTCTCCTGCCTTGACTTATTTTTCAAGGCCAGCGTATCAAGAAATTAAATGTCAAGTGGCATCTATTTGGGACAGACAGCCTCATTTGTTGTTGCTGTGGTTATTACTCGTGTCACGGCAGTTCCCAGAGTCCTAACCAAAAATCTGAGGCCTACTGTGTAAAATGCCATACAGTCAAGCAACAGAAGAGAGTAATTTCATTTGTTTGATACTATAAAATCACTATTACTGAGGGAGCCTTTAAATAATTAAAAAATAATCCTGCCCTGCAAAACCTGGTGTGACCAAAACCAGCAGAAAATCTGGAGGGAAGGGGTCGGCCTTTCTCTTTCTCCTCTGCTTGCATCCCCAGGGAGGGCACGCAGGCTGGGGAGACCCTTTTTAGGTTTCCGTCACGCAAGCTGTTATTTCGGCAACACAGCTTTCCATTACAACCACGTTGTGGCATATTTGGCACAAGCCAGCCTGTGGCACAGGGTTCCTTAGGGCTGTGGTCGATGCCTACTTCTTCAGCACACCACCATCCTCTGTGGCTTCCATGCAGCTTTGAAAACAAGCCTGAGCCCAGACATGGTGCTGGCCTGGCTCAGGCACACTCAGAGGACTCGCAAGCCCATCAATGTTTATGAGTAGCTTCATGGTGAAAAGATTTCTGATTTCTGAAAAATCCTTCCTTCATGCAGCAGAAATCATCATGTTACATTCCAGTGGCTGAAAAGGGAAGCTAAATAAATCTAGGCTAGGATTAAAACAGTTTTACAGAGTAAGTACAAGAAAATGATTACCAAAGAAAACTCTTGGGGGGTCTAATTGGTTCTCTGACACCTTATGTACATCAAAACTTGACCAAGGTCATCTTCAGCAATAAACAATTTTTACTTCTATTTTTCCCCTTCAGGTAAAGAACATAATTTCAATAAATATGATGATAAAACATCAGACTCCCTGAATGTTCCCTATGACTATACGTCTGTGATGCACTATAGCCAAACTGCATTCAGGAATGGGACTGAACCAACTATTGTGACGAACATACCAGACTTCATGGATGTAATAGGGCAGCGAATGGATTTCAGCGATTATGATCTCCAGAAACTGAATCGACTGTACAATTGCTGTAGGTTTTTCCATTTCCTTTAAATTCTTGCTTCTGGTAGTTGAAGGAAATAAGGGTGATATATACACGCTGGACTCATCCAGCCACAAGTAAAATATACGCAAACATATTTGGAGAAGTGAATTGTGTTAAAAACACCAGAAATATTGGTACAGCTAGAAATAACATAGCCCTCCTGCAGAAATACTGCTGTGTAGCTGAGTTTTCTGTGTAGCTCCATTTGACCTTTAGTTAAAAACCAGCTTCTCTCAGCAGCTGATTTTGTTCGTCCCTTCGGTGGCTGTTTAAAACATGTGCTTCTAAACAAAGCTTTTTTTTTTTTTTTTCCTTCACCCCCGTTATTCCACAGCTGTTCAGACAGCATACAGAAATTAGTGTCTTTGCTGTGGCTCTCATACCTACTCAGTTCTCAAGCAGTCTGTGAGACAGAATGTGTGTCCATGCAAATAGGTTATGGATGCTGTTAGGAAGAAAATGCAAGCACTGAAAATTGTTGATTTTAGTTTCAAACCAGCCCCTTAGAAAAGTGGTCAAAAGATTGGTTTTGCTCACATGGGATTTCTTTTAGAAAGTTGAGTGACAATAGGAGACTGGAGAATATAATTCTGAATTGTGACTGTACCTGTTGTGCCCTGGCACTCAAATGAAAACTTTTACTTCATTGCCTCAGTATACCAAGCAGTGAGTAAGGTCTTACAATTACATAAAAAAACAAAAAACAACAAAAAAAAACCAATGTATTTTTATGAGTATATGGTTCTGATGGAAATATTTCTGTTCACATGGGTCTAAACCAAACACACACTTGCACTCAGCCTTAGCTTCCAGCACTTGACACACAGTCAATTAGCTCTTACATAAGTGCTTAAAGCAAAGGATGTCTTTAACGGTGGACAGGGTCCTTCTTACTCTCCATTAATCTTATATACTTTCCATAATTCTCACATATTATATAAATTCTTCATGACATTATAACTTTATTCTTAACCAACAGTCACATGTCCTTAGTGAAATAAACTCCACACATGCTGAAACTAGTGACAAAACTCCCACCACCTTCAGGGCAATCAGGATTTACCCTTCACCCTGCTCTGTCACTTGGCATAGTATATATAGGGTGTATGATATCCATAAGTGGTCTTCAGATCACCCACTGCTTGCTCAATGGCCCCTGTGCCATGGAGGACAGGTTCTTCATGGGTCCCAGCCCTCACCCACCCAGTTCCTAAACTGATCCTTTCAGGTTAGAGGAAAGACCAAGAATGCCAGGCAGGTGTTCTACCAGAGGAATCAAAAGATTGCCTTTTTTTTTTTTTGCTGAGCAGGATTTTAGGAAAACTTTAAGCGGAATTCCTGCTAAAGGACTTTGAGGTTAGGAATTGACATTAAAAATTGAAAACTTGGTTCTTAAACTGAAACAAACAAACAAAAACCAACAACCTACAACCAACAGCATAAGTATTCCTGACTGCTACTTTAGTTCTGCTCTGATTTCTTCTTCAGGACATATGATAAAGGTAGATTTCAGAATGTTTTCCCTTTCTAGCATATTATGTAACAGAAAAGATCATGACGTTCCTCAGCCACTGGAAGTTAGGACTCAGCACTCATCCCCCCATGTACTGTCTTCCAGTCCAGCCTTTCACTAAACAGTGAGAAAGTATCTGTCTTTCAGTGCAGATGAGGTTCAAAAAGCCGTTCTCCTGTGTCATTAATTAATCTAAGAAATGGATTGAATGCTGTTGGGTCTTGCTTTTCTCTCTTCTTGTCCTTCAGTTCAGCATGCCATGCCAGCCAGCACTTTTTAATTAGTTAGGCTACAGCTTTCCTGTTTGGGCAAACTGGTTTCATATTTTGTTTCATGTTATGATTTCAAAGAGTTCTTTCATTTAATAATTCACAATTCTTTTTGCTTTCTTGTTGACACCTTTGCTGTTTTTTATTTATTTTCTTTCTCCAACCTTCAATATAACATTTACCGTGAAAATCTTTCCTTGTTTTATTTTTATTTTTATTTTTTTACAGCATTGCACAAATACTGTATCTTAAAAAGTATCAGTTATACAACACTTCTGATATCATTGCTATCTTATAGAGTATTGTTAGCTTTCTATGAGGACAGTACAAAATAGCTCAGCAGTGCAAGTAATTTGGCAGCAGTTCAAATTTAAGTGCTTCCCTGAGCTACAGTCTAAGTGAAACATTTGGCATGCCATTGAGATTGATTTTTGTGATACTCAAGGTCCTTTTTTTGTGGTGCAATGAAACCTTTAAACCCAACACAATATTTTATACATAGGTTGAAAAGCAATAATCATGAAACATTTTATTAACTTAGTTATTTTCAAATCATAGCTGGTGTTACACAGAACTCAGTTGTAGTACAACGGGAAAGAAATCTAAGAATAGGGATAAACCTGGACTGTGGGTCTGTGTCTTCTTTTACTCATCCAGAGTTTGATTTAAACAGAGAAAACATTTCATACAGTATTTTCCCTTTCCTAGTCAACGGCAGTCTTCCATCACTTTATTTTTGACTTGTTAATATGCAAACCAGATCTTCAAAATTTGTTTGAGATGAGATATCCACCACTCTCAAATGTACCTTTACCAAATGTTTTTCCAATTCTGCATTTTGAAAATCAAGCAGAATGAGCAATTGCTCATTGCAGTGAAATGCTGTTGCTGTGCTGTATTTCAAAATAAGTGCTCCAGTAGGTAAGTTAGTGAAACTTTACCAAAAGCTGTGACCATGTATCACAACCTAAAGAAAGCAGAGGAATGAATGGGAAGTCCTCAGACCTTTTGGCTATGTGAATGTTGATATGTCAGAGCTGGTGCTGGTGTTCCTTTTAAAAATAAAAGATATCATATGATAATTAGTTGGCAGCCTCCTGTGCTTGCTAAGTGCCCAGAGTGGTCCCGATGACATCTTATTAAAGTCAATGTTAATTGCCAAATGCTTTGAGTTCCTGAACTTTATATGTATGAATGCTGATGGTATTTGAAGCCACTGATTATTTTGTATTTGCATTTCTTAGTCTGTCTCTGCTCTTGACTTCGAATATCTTGTACTAAATGTGTGCCGTGTAACAGAGATTCATGCTTTTATTATATTTATTTATTTATTTGTTTAATATTATAGCCTCCTCCCTAAGTTTCATGGACACATGCAGTTTTGAACTTGAGAATATTTGTGGCATGATTCAAAGTTCAGATGATAGCAGCGATTGGCAGCGTTTGTCTCAGGTTCCTACTGGGCCTCATACTGATCATACTAACATGGGAGAATGCGAAGGTACGAAAAAACACTGTTCTTATCTCTCTGGGAAATTTTTTCTGCAAAGGCAAGTGAGTTGACTTTGCTCTTGGCCTTGTTCTATGTTTATTTGTTGACAGACTATGGTTAACTTTTGAACCAAGCAATATAAAACTGTATAGTTAGGGACGCCATGTGACACATTCTGTTTTCTGCTTATTAGAGAAGATTCAATGTTCTTATCTCTTTTGATCTGTTCTTTAATCTCAGTGTCACATCCTCACAAGAGAATTATGTAAAGTGTTCTAACCTATGGTACAGGCACATCAGAAAGACTGCTGCTTTTCTGAACAACTGCTCAGTAAATTTTTGGAGAGGATTGGTATTTAGCAATTACGTATGTTATCAGGGCTCAGGTGAGCAATCCACAGAGAATCATGGAATTGTAGAACCACAGAATGTCCTGAGGTGGAAAGGACCCACAAAGATCATTGAGTCCAACTTCTGGCTCCACACAGCACCACCCAAAAATCAGACCATGTGTCTGAGAGTGTTTTCCAAATGCTTCTTGAACTCAGTCAGGCTCAGTGCCGTGACCACTGCCCCAGGGAGCCTGTCCCAGTGCCCGAGCACCCTCTGGGTGCAGAACCTTTCCCTAACCCCCAGCCTGACCCTCCCCTGTCCCAGCCCCATGCCGTTCCCTCGGGTCCTGTCGCTGTCCCCAGAGAGCAGAGCTCAGCGCCTGCCCCTCCGCTCCCCTCGTGAGGGAGCTGCAGGCCGCCATGAGGCCTCCCCTCAGCCTGCTCTGCCTGGGATGAAAAGAATGAAAGAATGTAGCCAGCAGTTTCCTAACTTGTCAAAGAAAACTGTGAGTTCAGGAGCTTAAACCAGTCCTCCAGAGAGAATATCAACTGTGAATTACCGGCTCTGGGTGAACAGTTAAACGAGAGCACCCATGCTTTTGAGTACAAATTTCTAGAGACAGCCAAAAAAAAAAAAAAGAAAAAAAAGAAAAATAGAGTTCCAAGGAGAACAGTTCTGCCCCTGAAGAACATGAACAAGTAACAGCCCTCAGTCTGAAGATTTAGACAGGATCTAGCTTACTGTAACCCTAAATTTACTGTCTTGTAGCATTATCACAATATGATGTTAAGAATACATGTGCACCAGGACAAATTCGTTTTCACTCTACCATTCTTTTTTAATTTTGACAGGTTCTGGCTACTTCATGCATTTCAATACCAGTGCTGTCACACAGGGAAGCACAGCACTCCTGGAGAGCCGAATTCTGTATCCCAAAAGAGACTTTCAGTGTTTGCAATTCTATTTCTATCACAGTGGAAATGAAAGCGATCTGCTCCATGTCTGGGTCAGGGAGTATTCTTCAGCCCATCCAAATGGTACTTTGAGATTCATTGAACAGATAAAAGGTATGGAATAAAATTTCATTTTGGTTTAATCTATACTTGGTATCCTTTTCAAAGTTTGGGGGGAAATATTGTATGAAAGTGACTCATCTCCTAGTTTTATTCTTTTGCTTCTTCTCTAACTATGTAATTGAATCTCTGCTGGTGAAATTATACTTGACGGATCCTCAGTCAACCGTTTTCCTATAATATAATCAATTACAACAAATTACAAACTCTTGCATTATCAAGATAGTTTTCTCACCAAAATAGCTAAAATTCCATGAGCAGTCATTTTGACTGTTATAGAATTGCTGGTATCAATAGCAACAGATGAAGTTGGTCATTAGACTAAATTACAATGAATAAGAAAGAAGTAATAAAGAAATAGAAAGTATAAGTGCCCTGGAATACCTAACATACGAAGACAAAAAAAAAAAAAAAGATAAATAGAATTCAGCTTACTTTGTCAACAAGGTTTGGAGTGACTTATCCAAAATACAGAATAATAGAATCATTTAATTTGGAAAAGACCCATAAGATCATCAAGTCCAACCATCACCTAACACTACCAAGCCCACCACTAAAACATGTCCTTAAGCACCATGTCCACCAGTCTCTTAAGTACTTCCAGGGATGGCAACTCTACCACCTCCCTGGGCGGCAGACCATGATTTGTATTTTGAAGAAAACTAAGTTTTTGTGGTTTTAGGAGTCTATGGTCTGCAAAATGAGCAACAGATGACAGTTAATGGATAAAAGAGGTCCTTAAGCTAGAATTGCCAAAGTCACCTTTTGATTAAACCATATCCTCAGATGTTTCACTATTGTTTGATCTCCATTACAGCTACAACTAATTCAGTCTGTTAGTTACACAAAGGTCTTGGGGAGTTCTTTTACACAATAGATATCAAGTCTGCTTCTTCTGCCTCTTTCTGTGCCTTTAGGCTCAGCTACTACCCGTGCCTGTTTACAAACCCGAAACTGTTTTTGCTGTCCTGCAGCAGCTCTGGTTGCCTTCAGCCAGGAGCAGGGCAGGCAGTGGGGGCATGACATATTACACTGCAGTAGCTGTTTTGCTCATTGAACATGAGTCAGAAACACCTGTCTTGCAGTGCACATCTGTGCAGTTCAAACAGGCATTACTTAACACAGGAGGAAATTTAATGGAAAATAGTGGGGTGTTTTGTTCTTGTTTCTGGGCTTATTTTTTCTCCTCCTAATTAAAACAACAATAATGAAAAACAGCAAAAAAATGAGATTCATATCTGAGATACATTATATTGTGTTTAGAATTGTTACGAAAGTGAAGCATGAGTTCTGTACTTGGGATTGGCACTGCCTAGTCCAGAAATGTAGCTGAAAGCCTGGCCTTCCGTTCAGGTGAACAGAAACCGACCAGCAAAAGAAATTATTTTGCTGCATGTACTGTTAACAAAGGATGTCCTACTTTCACTTCTTTCACTTGCCTTAAAAGCCCTTTGTGCAAAAGTCTTTGCTTCTGTGCAAACTGTTCTTGCAGTCAAGTGGGATTTACTAGTGAAGGCACTTCTGGACACAGAACCAGACTTGCACTGAGGTTTTATTACATGAAGTAGGTTTTACAACTGCCGGGCTCTAATTTGAACTTAATATCATTAATCATTTGATGGGTGAATAGTGATTTTGCAGAGGCAAATTTCCAGCAAGCCATTTAAATATCAAAAAAAAAAAAAAAAAGTAATAACAAATAGACATATCTTGCAGTTCTAGGCTCCCAGAATCCTCTGCAGCTTTTTTTTTTTTTTTTTTAAGATCTGTTGTTATTCAGTTATTTGAATATATTTGGCTCTGATTTTTTTCTTTTCTTTACAATAACACAGGTGACATTTTGTAAATTTAATTATCACAACATTTGGACTAATTTAATGCAATGTTCTTTAAAAATGTAAAAGAAAAAAAAGTCTGAAAACATTACCATTGTTTTCACTCTAATTAAAGAGCTACTATGCATATTAAATCTGGTGAAAAAATGAATTGAAAGAATATGATCTTGCACTGAAAAAAGTAACATCTAGATGAAAAATGTTCCATCACTTCAACGCCAGTGGAACTGAGGAATTCATACGTAACATTAAGATAGGCTCTCTAGACCTGTACAGTGTTTGATTGTACTGCTTAGTTAGAAATCCCTACTCTTGTTTTTCAGCTGCACCTGCAAATTACTGGCAGCTCCATCACGTTTCTTTGAACGTCACAAGTAAATTCCGGGTGGTGTTTGAAGGTGTGAGAGGAACTGGCTTGTCAACTGGAGGCCTCTCTATTGATGACATCAACTTGTCAGAAACACAGTGTCCTCACCACACCTGGCATATCAGAAACTTCACACATCTCCTCAACACGAGTCCTGCAGGGCCAGCAGGAAGAATATACAGTCCACCTTTTTACTCTAGTAAAGGGTATGCTTTTCAGGTCAGCTTGTATGTAAATGGTACCACAGATAACCCATTTAATTTAGCAACGTACTTGCATTTGATTTCTGGAGCAAATGATGATCAATTGCAATGGCCCTGTGCATGGCAACAAGGTACCATGATTCTGCTTGACCAGCATCCTGATATTCGTCAACGGATGTCAAACCAAAGAAGTATAACGACAGACCCTCTGAAATTATCAGGTTAGTTAAATTCAGATGTGCTGTCCAATACATTCAAAACAGCCAAAAGATAAGGAGTTAATTTTTTTCTTTGTGCAAATTAGTTCAGCTTTTTTAGCTTCTGGAATGGGTCATTTCCTTGCAGCAGCAATAAAATTGATCCACAGACAAGAAAAAATTGAACATGTAAGGTAGGTTAAGCTGGAACCCTCAGTTTTGAAGTAGATTCACATAAAAAAGAGGTGGGTCATCCATGCCTAACATTTCTTTCATATGCTCTGTGAAGATGCATTTATATCTGCTTTAATGAGAATGCAAGTCTTCCAGAAGGCTTGAAGAGAAAAATACTGAATTAACAATATGCACAGATGATAGCAGGTGAAAGTGTAGCCCTTAAACACATCATCTCCCTCCTTGCAAAAGGAACTGGTGTCAGCGCAAATCCAGAAACCAGATGGACAAAGTACTGATTCATATTACATAATCTGCACTTGTTCAAGGTGTGACAAGATAAGGAGCAATTGTCCACAATAACTCGGTAAGGAGGCAAATTAGGTAAAGGTGTAGCTCTGAGAAATGTTAGGAAACTCTGTAAGGAGATATATTAAATTAAAATGACATGTTCAGCATTGGATAAAGATTGAATTTAAGCCAAAATGATTTTCTGCATCAATATAAAGATTTTGCCAAAAGGAACCACCTCCACCACTGTATTAGCTTCCTGGGCATTCAGACTACAACATTCATAAATGAAGGAATGCACTAAAATTTCTATTTCTTGGTATTATTTAAAAAATAATAATCCATGGTTGACATCCATTATTCTCTGACACTCTGTTTCTACGTTAAAACAATGTGGGTAATTTAGAAAGCCTAAATGGCCTCTCCTGTAAATGAATGATGATCACATCAGGTTCCCCACAGATGGTTCGCATTTTCCCTGTGCTCTCTGCTGTTATGGCCACAGCTCTCAGCCCTTTTCCTTCTTTAATGCTGCGGACTTGCAGTCTGTTTGTGCTCTGCCCCTTATCCCTTGTTTATTTATGTATTGCTTGTAGCCCCAGATTCCTGAGATAAGCCTTGTGACTCTTATCCTTTCTCTAATCAGTAGACATACCGGAGCAAGCAATTTGATCTCCCTGCTGGATACTTTTATAGACAATCATGCTCAGCTTTGAGATTTTAGATTTAGGGTCTAATGAAGGGGACAGCAGCAGCCTGTGATCACTTGTGTTGTTCAAGTACACTCTGTCCTCCATCCACATCAGCAGATGTTCTTTTTTTTTGAGAATCACCTAATTAATACATTTTACAGATGATTCATGTGCTACTCATCTTCTTGCCCAATACACTTGAAAAGGACTAAAAGAAAAAAGAAAAAAAAAAAACACAACAGGTTTTCAAACAGCACTCCAATAACTTCATCTCCAGCAGGCTCTTTTCTCAATACCTCAGATCAACCCACTGAAAAACTTCATTGTCTTGTGTGTCTCATCAGTGTGGAATCTCAAACAAAAAATCTACAAATTGTAGGCAGTTTCAACATTGTTTCTACTCCTTGAGTTTCAGGTAATTTATTCTCATCTCCCTCTTCATGATGTCCACGAGCAGAAGCAGGCAAAGTAGGGAACAGTCTGTCTTGAGTGTTGAGAGAGGCTTTAGTACTACTTTGCAGCAGAGATTAACTGAGAAGGAAAGAACCCTACTGAGAAAAAAATCCAGAGTGGTCCCACACTCATATTCAGTTATTTTTTTTTCCAGATTCTTCATTAACTTATTTTTGGGATAGGCCAGATAAAGTGGGATTAACAGCTTCTTTTCCCAATGGAACTACATTCATGAGAGGTCCAGGAAGTGGAATAAGTGCATTCTTAACTCATCAGAGACTTAGAAGCCGCAACTTTATTAAAGAAGACAGTATTTATATTCTTTTAACAATGGAAGGTATGTGAACATTGATGTTAGCTGATATTCTTAATAATACAGAAAATACACAGTGTCACATACTAACTAGTCACAAGTACTGTAGATATAAATACATGATGTACTTTACATGAGCAATTTTGGTGTTACTGATGTATCTAAAATCAAATCATGTATAAATAAATGTGTGGGTAGCTACATCCTTTTTCTAATCCATTATCTCATGTGTAGGTTGAAATCTAAGTGTATAAAATGATGCTACTCCTGTGCAAATTATTTTGAATAGAGTACTGTGAATAAGATTGTCTGTTTAAAAAATTAAAGAAATTAGGACATTTCCAAAATACATCATGCTCTTGAAAGTTAAAAAAGACTTTTTATCCATTATACCAGAGGAAGATGTAGGGTAGTTCACAGGATCTCTGCTCTTTATTATTAGAACTTATCATTCAAATAAGAGGAAAAAAAAGACATAAAGTAAAAGCCTTGTTTCTTGTGTTTTCTCACGCAGATATATCACATCTAGTATCAGCACAGCCAAGTGTCTCACCAACCTTTGTTATGAATACTTCCACTGCCACCACCACCACCACGCCCACCACCACCACCACCACCACCACCAAGCCCACCACCACCACCACCACCACGCCCACCACCACCACCACCACCACCACCAAGCCCACCACCACCAAGCCCACCACCACCACCACCACCACGCCCACCACCACCACCACCACCACCACTACTACCACCACCACCACACCCACCACCACCACCACGCCCACCACCACCACCACCACCACACCCACCACCACCACCACAGCTAAGCCTACCACCACCAAAACACCCATCCCAACAGCCTCTGACACCCTGACCGAAGAGCCAGACACAGATACTCCAGACTCCTGTCCAGACAACCCGTGTGAAAATGACGGTGTCTGCGTTATTGTAGATAGAAAAGCAGTGTGCAGGTAACTGTCTTTATTCACTCAAATACAATTTTAGTAATGAAAGCTTCTAGTAGAGTATGTCTTTGTTCCTAATGAAAGGAAAGACAGACTATAGCTAATTAAAAAAAAATAATAATCTCCAAAATCTGTTATTGCAAGAGACTTATGACCAGTTTGGGCAACAAAGTTCCTATCCTTGACATTTGACCATTTTGATGTACTCTGTTTGACTTTTCTGTAAATTATGTTTAGAATGTACTTATTTTGACTGATATGTTGGTCCAATGTTATGAAAAGGACTGCGCATCTCCAAAGAAGTCTATAGCAAAATCAAGAGTTAAATATAAATGCACTTGAAACAAAATAGGATTTGTATCAGTATAAAGTATTTTTAATAGCTCTCAAGCAGTGTAAGCAGAATAACTTTATTTTAAAATTTTACTCAGAGATATTGTGTAGAGAAAATTATGACCACAAATTAACCAATTCTAGTTGCTTGCTTTTAAACCAGTGACAAAGGCTGAGGACCAAAATGCTTGTTTACCCTGCAAGGAAATGAATAGCAACTTCTTTTAATCCTCTGTGGATTCATTTATGCAACCCACCTGGCTGATTAGCATTGTTCCTGCTCTCAGACAAACTCTAAGGCTGAAGATAGTAACAACATGCTGTGAAGCAGTGCCAAGGCAGGTAGACGGGGGGAGTGCTGTGAGGCAAATGTCTAAAGGCCAAGAGCAGCAAGAGCCGGTATGACTCACTGTTATGTCTCCCCATTTAGGAACCTTTTAAAAACAATTCTGTAAAGGGGCTTGTGCAACACAACAGAAGCAGGTCATGAGTGCAAGAAAATGTCAAGAAGCTGTTCCAAGAAGACAAAAAAAAAAAAAAAAAAAAGTCATTCTGAATGTTATGCTTGATTTCAGAATTTTCTGACATCTATTGTCTGTTTGAAGCTCAAGTGCCTATGTGTCCTACATGTCACGCTGGAGAAGTGTGTGACCAGCAGTCACTTTCTGCTCTAATTTTCTACTGGAAAACTAGAGGGGATGTGATAATAACTCTCTTTAAGCCTGATCACATAAAGTCCAATGGAGTCATTTTCAGGGCTGAGCATGTAGTTCTGATTAAATTATTTAGACAGAAAATGGAAAAACAATGACATAAGGAATAAAAAGGGTTAGAAAGATAGGTGCAGCTGTGAATTCAGTAGTACTGCACATATATTTTTTCAGTTAGGTCATTGGGAGCCTCACATGCTCATGATAAAAAGTTTCAGAGCTGAAAGTGATGCTGAATAAGGTGAAGGACTCAAGGCTTGGAGTCTGTATTTAGTGCAAAACCAGAAGATGGCTAGAATGTTAATCTTGCCTTTTTTGGGGGAAGGCAGAGACAGCTCACACGCGTTCTTGGAAAATAAGCCCCTTCTGGCAATGAGAAGGTCTGACCAGAACTTACACATCTACTAGTGGAGAAGTACTGAGCAGGGAGAGGGCAATGTGATGGGTCAGCTGGGTCAGTCTTAGAAAGGGGTAATTCCTGCACCTAAATTTTGCTTCGGGTACTATCAGGTCAATGATACAGAGTCTGGCCTGTGGTCTTGACCCCATTTATCTTGCAAGTTCGAATTGCTGCATAAGGTGTGTTGAAAATTAATAAGGCAAAGAGCATAAGAGGAATCAGGAGGATGAGATTTCCTGGAGGGTGGTAGATGTGGCTTGATGGGATAAGAGCAGTGTAAAGCTTCTAGACCAGTTCCCCTCTGAGTTTATTCAGCTACTACCTATAAAGGCTTTTTTAACTGACTGAGTGAAGAAGATAGAAGGGCTTTGTGTAAAAGCTGAGCATGCCAAAAGGCAGAATTGCATCTGGATAGGAGGCAATTTGTATAGTGGAAGCAAATATTACATGATAGTGGTTCTAGTGACAGGTATCAGTTTCATGGAATGGAAATTGAGCTTTCTATCAGCAGAAGTGCTATAAACTTAGAGGAAAAGGAAGCAAATGAGTGAACTGAGTGACTCATGGGGCTTGTCTGTTAGTAGCAAAAGACCATTCTGTAGCAACAGCTCTGCAGATCAGCTGTGGCCAAGCCTGAAACAGACAAAAAAATCAGGCTGAAGCTCAGGTTTTCCAGCAAAGGCTCTCTTTGTCTTATAGAAGAAATGACCTGTAAAACAGTGGGAAGCTGAAGAAAGGGTACAGTCTATCCAGATAGGTAATATGGATAAAGTTTGGGATATAGAAACAGCACATCAGATATGCAATATTTTAAGTAGTCTTTTCATGCCTTCAATCTTTAAGTGATACCACACATTTGTTCTTTTACTTTCTAGATGTCCAGCAGGGGACGACTGGTGGTACATGGGAGAAAAGTGTGAAAGGAAAGGCTCAACTCAAGAAAACACTATAATAGCTGTTTCTTCAACCATAACTGTATTCGTTGTTATGCTTATTGTCACTATCACAACTGCGGTTTGCCTTAAAAAGAAATACAGCAAAGGAAAGGAAAAAGTAGAGAGCCTGACTCTAGAAGAACAAGTAAGTATTTTGCCTTTTCAACAAAGATTATATATTAAAAAAATTAAAAAAGCAAACAGTCAAATTCAGTAAAAAGTAAGCTGGAGTATGTCACATTTAAGTCTGAAGACTCCAGCTTAAGAATTAAAGAGCTCTATTAAGTGCTACTAATTTTTCAAACACCAAAAAGCCACTTAATTCAAAACTCCTCCTCCACCCCCACCAATCTTACTGCCCTGATGGGAGCCTACATCGAGTGGGAGATTGTGAACAAATACATTCATTTTCAGCTTGTAACTAAATTGTGTCTTTCCCTTAGTGAACTTGCATTTCATCTATTACAGCATTTTCTGCTGAAGATCTCCCCTTAAAACACCTGAGTAAAACAGTAAAATAAACCAACCCAAAATGCCAAAACAAAAAAAGCAAATTAATATCAATTTCCTTGTTCAATGGACTTTCTGTATGCAAGGAATGAAGTAGCCATGGCTTAAGAACAGGTGAAAATAAAGACTGAAGGTTAAAACTGACTGGATCAGAAGTAAATAAGATATTCAAACTTGTTTTGACAGGAAGTTTCATAAAGTCTCAGACATCCAGACCCTTAGTTTAAATAGTGACTTAATCTTGGAAGTAACATGAATGACATAACTTAGAGGGACTTACAAGGCCCAGGAGAAATTTTGTAAGCATATCGATGAGGAATAGCCTTACAGAGATCAATTTGAATTTTGTCCTAACATTGTTTGTGTGACGTGCTGTTGAAGTGCAGTAGCTCTTTGTAGTGCCAGATACTGTCACTGTTACTTTATGTCTTCCAACAAGTTATTTCATTTTCTTTGAAAGTAATGCTTTTATAGTATACACATACTTCCCTTCCTTACATACATGTCTTTTAAGATGTTTTTTTTTTTCCTATTTAGAATAAAACATCCTTCTGAAAATAATTCAAACAAGCATCAAAGACACAAGATGAAGATCACTGAAAAACCCCAACTATGTCATCATTCTTTCTGTTATTTTAAGTTCAGACATCATGATAAAGGTTTGTAAAGTCTGGAAGATAATGCATCATCTGGATAAAATACTAGGCTAATGCCAGTGAAACTTCTGATAGTGTTGTGTGTTGTTGCAATGCAATGCAGAAAGAAATGTTTTGTGTGACATGCCTGTCCTGTTCTTTAATTCTATATGAACATGAAGGAAATGGGTAAAACTGTGTCCTGACTTTGAATCAACACAGTAAAGCCCAAGTTTGACATCTTATGATAGAGTTGCCCATCATAAAAGAGAACCGGACTCTGTGATCCAGGGCTACCCAGGAGTTCTGAGTTCTGTGACAGTTGTCAGCAGTGTGAGAGTGTGTGGGGTGTGAGAACATCTGTTTCATGAAGTCATTGGGTTTTGATCTACTAAATAAATTTAAAAAAATAATAATAATAATGAGGAAAGTGCTAAATTAACTGCACAGACATGCAAACACAGGAGACAATAATGAGGACCCAGAACTCTTCAGCCACCGATTGATGGGCCATTAAAGGAACTACTCAGGCATAGTCCTGAAGAATGTGAACCTGAACTACAAATCACAACTGATAAGAAGGGGAAAACACAATTTGCATGAGTATAATAGGTTATATGAGGCTTCTTGGGATATTGGCTATCTGAAGGGGATTGTGGGTTTATGTAAAACTCGTTATGGGACATTTGAGTGAAGGGCAAAAAGGTCCAAGGGAAAGGGGAGGATTGTGATGGAACAGAGAGGTAGGCATGTGGGAAAATAGTGCCAGCAACTGCAGAGACCACCATACAAAAGAGATCTGCATGTCAGCAACTGGAGATCACAGGTCTTAGGGCACATAAGTCTGGATGCTAGCATGTGGAAGGATGGCAATGCAAGAGGTCTGTGTGCCAGTTAATGGGGGACTGTGGGCTGCAGAGCTTGGAGGTCTGAAATGCCAGTGGCTGGAGGGACTGGGGGGTGTGTGTCAAAAGGTCTGAGTGCCAGCAGCTGGAGCCAAGGCCATGGGAACCATGGGTGTAGGTCTAGGTAGCAGCAACCAGAGAGCTTGGGGTGCGTGTGGGGGTGTAAGAAGCTTTAAGTGCCAGCAACTAGAGACCTGTGCTTTTATTTCCTCAGTTAACTGAAGCCTTTGTTTGTGTGTTTATAATTAGTTAGCAAACCTCAAGCTGGACTAGCTGGCAAGTAGGAGGAAATGCACATATGGAAAGACTTTCGGTGTGAGTTGGTGGTTAGGTTACGGAGCCCAGGGTTCAGACGTGGGTATTGGGCAGACCAAGAGCTGCTGCCTACACTGCTCTGTGTGTGTGGCAGTCTGTGCAGCCAACTGCATTGGGGACCTGTCTGTATGTGTGTTGTGCATCATGGATGCACGGTACCCTTGCTAAAGGCAGACCTGCCAGCTGGAAGAGCAGCTGCATCCCTGGGACTGGGATGGAGAGATCATCTGGGTCTGGGACCGCTCCTGGCTGGGCATGACAGCCAGGGAGGAGGGATCTCAGGTCTGCTGAATTTGTTGGCTCCCTTAGCACCCCTGATGAGTGGGCTGCAGTTCAGGTGGGGGTTTGAGAAGAGAGAAGGCTTGGGAATGGAAGGGACAGAGGAAGCAAACTGTTCTTTCCAAGGATATTTGCAGGGTAAGATAACAGTCACCATGGACAAAGATCATCACATTTGCAGCAGTTTGGAGGGGACTCCAAGAGACAGGAGTGCTAGTGATAGAAATGTCAGGTCACACCAGATGGTTGGTAGACTGGTATGTGAATATGTTCACATTTAAAGGTCAGCAGCTACTTTGATTCCCCAGAATGGATGATGATGATCACAACATTTATTGTGTAATTTACCCTAACTCTGGGCAAGAGCAGTTCAAATATGTGGAAATATATGGAGCTAGTCTTCCTCTGAACACTACTGCACAATACAAAGCAACAAATGTGTATGGTTCTGTACTGACATTACTTTTCTAGGCCTCTGATTAATATTCTATGAAAAGTAGTTATATTTTAAGCTTTCATAGCTGGTTTTATTAGCTTTTGTTGGAATCCAAAGATTCATGAAAACAGTCAGACAAAATTAACAAAGATTTGTCAGAGCTGACAAACATCCTGGATAGGGAGATACCCTACTATAGCTGTCTTAAAATAACATTCCTATTTTGACATGTCTTCATCAGCAGTTTTCATGCAAATAATTCTCCAAATGTGCCTTCAATTAAGATATGCACATAGATTTACATGGAGTTAAGAAGACACAAATGAGACTGTTCATAAATTCAACCCTGGCTAAAATACTTAGCATTATAAACAGTGAGCATTTCATCATTTCAAACATGAAGCACTGGATTTGTGACTGCAGAGATTGTTTGATTTTTTTTTTGAATCCAAATTATATGAAGTGGCATAAATACTACCTGAATTGTAAATGTTTTAGTGCTGTCATTAGAAGAAAGCTTAATACATAGAACAATACATTACAACACACTGTCTAAGATACAAATTCCATAGAGTATATCCTGAAATGGTAAACTTCAATGGAAAAACAAAATAAAACAAAACTTTTATCTTCTGCTTATTCATTTCAGAAAGGAATCAGTGAAGAGCACAAGCTGAAACTGAATCTCATAGTCCAAATAATAACAACTCACTTTTCACTTTTTTTTCTGTGCAGATTCCATAGAGCCAAAAAGGACTGACTTTTTATTAATGTCATTAACTGAGCTAAGGGTTTAATCAGACTCTGATTTTTGTGAAAAAGAAAGAAGTCTAAAAATACTCAAAAGGAAAATACATTTTTTTCTTTCTATTTCCAGTGCAGAAAAACTACTCAGGAAGTCCTGCATCAGATTCATTGTTGCGTTTCTTTGTATATTAGAAAAGTTATATTACTACTAGCTCAAGTTCCTGAACGCAGAAGTATTTCTTACAAAAGCTGTAGCACAACTGACTTACAGTGATGGCATTTTCTGTGAAGAAAAGAAGTGAGATGTTACAAATACGTGTTGTTTGGGAAATGAAGTGGTTCAGCTGGACTCTTCTTTAGGAGCTGATGCTTTACTTGGATTTGTGATTTAACTGTTGACGTTGCCATATCCCAGTACAGGTCACCTCTTGTAAAAACAGAAGATTCATCAGTCCAGGTCATAATGCCCTCCTCTGGAACTGACTTCTGTGCTTTACCAAGACTTTTCCTACATGGTTACTAGGACTGCGTCTATTATAATGTAACAGCTTAAGTTTGGAGACATACATATGACCCATTTACAGATGACATGCATATTCAGATACTATGATGCTCAGGTACTATGTTGGCCAGTTGGAGAGCCAGTCATGAGGTAGCAGAAAGACTGGGAGTTTATTTTTCCTAAAGCAAAATTTTCACAGAATCTTTATTGTAAGTTTCTCTGTATGAGATCAATGAGGTGATAGATACTAATATGGTACTAAACCCCACCAGCATTAAGTCTCCACAAAATTCCACCTCTTTTTCCCATCCTTCCCACACTTTTATGATTCAAGTTAAAATTTGTAAGAAGGAATTGTCCCTGGAGCCACGCAAGGCAGACACACTCCACTCTCTACCCATCAGAACTTGTGTAAATGTCTGCTGTTGGGCTCCCATCATGTATTTGAGCTGCAGACGTTGATGCCCCAAGCTGAATACCTTGCTCCTCATTCAAGTGCAGTCTCAGCTGGTACCCAGTGATGAACCCCCTCGCAGAGACCCCAGCTTAAAGGAATGGTGGCTTCTCTGCTCTCCTCTGCTGCTCCTGCTCTGGGCTCTGGGCTGTCAGTACAGTACAGCCAGAGCCAGCAGAGTGCATTGTACTTTGAGCTGTGTGTGTGACTCATCCCCCAGTGTGGAGTCTATCAGGAGTTACAGCATGAGCTTAGAAATAAATAAATATACAAATACATACATTTCTAGCCAGTGGCTCAGGTCTGGAGGAAAAAAAAACCATGCATACATACACACAAACACAAAAGCAAAGGTAAGTTGCTCTATCTACTCGTTTGTCTTTCTTCAAGAACCTCAGAAAGGTTTCAATTGCAGAAAATCTAGGCATACTACCTAATATCTATGCGAAACATTATGCACAGCCTCCTATTCCTGTTACAGGCAAACCAGACCAATTTCAGTGCTATTTGCATCACACAGATGGATCGGCTTGCTCAGTTTAGCTTTTGCACAAGTAGCAAATAACTGAATCATAATGCTCTGGCTGGCACTGCCCTGCCTAAATGCAAAAAAAAGGGGCTGATCCTAGACACAAGTTATGTCAGCTAGGAGTTTCAGGCTTCTAGCAAGGTTCCAGTGTGCAGGGCTGGAGTCAGGAGGTGTCTTTTCTTTAGGTGCAGACTGCCTGTGATATCAGAACAGAGAACTGGTATTTCTCCATTTTTTCACTCTTAGAGCTCAGGGACTTACCCTAAGATGCAGATTCTATCTGTCTGTTAAAATAGCTTTGATTTTCTTAAATATAATCTTAAGTCTCCTGTCTACCTGGACCGTACTTTCAATCTATCTGTCTTTACTGCCAGTAGCACAGATAGTCAAGTATCAAAAGAAGACAACTGCCAAACAACCTGCCTTTTCTGAATAGTCGTGCAGTCAATTGCTGTTTCTCAGGTCTAGAGTGGTTGCTTAGAGACTTTTGTAGCATTTGATGCAGTAATGGCAAAATATCTGTATTATGCTCTGATTGTGTTTGGAAATTATGAAGAAATTAAATATATGATGATCTAATTTTCCCACTTCTTTCAATTTTATATTCTAGTTTATTACAACAGAGAGAGTTAAAGTCAAGCTTTAATAGTTCCTTCTGTGCAAGGAGATTAGGAATGCTTTGCAGCAGACATATTCCACGTGGCTGCTATCCTTGTCCTCTCTTCTTTCTGAGAATCAACAGAATGAACTGGGTAAAAATAACTATTACCACCCCAGTTCAGACTGATCACCCCACCCACACACAAATTAATAATTTGCTGGAGCGCACACAGATCAGTCTCCTTTGTGTTAAAATTCTTCAAAACCATCTCCAGTGTCTTCTTTCTCTGTCTTCCTTATTTCTTTTTAAAAATGCATGTTTTATTTTGGTTTCCCAGTCAAGTTCATTACTTACATCAAGCACACTGTAACTGGTATCAAAAAGGTTGCAGACGGGTTTTCATTTTCACTTGCTCATAATTCCTAAATTCCCTCCAATTGGGATGAAATGTTCCGTGCTTGATCTCTGCCTTTGACTTCACCTCCTGTGAAGACAAAATAACGTCAAAGATGTTTAACTTGAATGTCTGGAACTTAAAAGAACAAAACCAAACTTCACTGTTTCCCAAGGTTGCAGTGCTTAATCATACAGTACATAAACATTATTGCTCTTCCAGTGAAATACTCATGGGAAAAATGTAGTTGTGTGCTCTTTATCAGATTTGAATCTTATCTCTGAACAATTTGATGGAAAATTTTGATTAACATCTTAGTGATAGCATTTCTGCTGAGAGGCTACTAACATGTAACTAGAACCAGCCATCTTGCTCTGCTAGAGCTCTGTGTGTGTGCATTTTTCCTTGATTTTTTTTTTATTTTAGCACCATCTGGATCCATGTCGTCTATGACGGGGGGGGGGGGGGGGGATCAAATCCTGTTAGCAACACGTCTCCCTCTTCATCTGTGCTTTTTTTTTTTTTTTTCATACATCTTGTCATGTTGCGAACACCAGAGCTTGGCGGCAGCTTTCACTCATGTAAATGATGTTTGTTCATTCAGAACAGAGAGTGATGAGTTACACAAAATAACGTCAGGACTTCAGTTTGGTTTAAGTAAGCTGTTAGCTTATTAAGCCTAGTAGTTATTACACTGTTTGGTAAACTTCACTTTATTAATTGTGGTAAGTGTTTCTGTTGCCACTTGGAAAGGTCAGGCTGCTACTTTTATGCCTTCTTCATTAGCAAAGATTTGTCTGGGTAAGGTGGAATTAAGGAGAGGAGCCGAAAATGAGTGTATCTATTATCTCAGCTGGTTAAAGAGTCATCTCTGCAGGCACTTACGACAACTGCAGATTTGCCTTGGCCGAAAGAATAGTGATCATGCTTAAGCTTTGGCATCTGTGATTGCACGGATGTGGAAAAAGAAAAGCCACTGGGATAAGAAAATATGATTTTTCTTAAGTGAAAAAGAGCTCTGAAAGAGAGAGAGAAGGAGGGAGAGAGAGAGAGAGAGAGAGAGAAAGGGAGAGGGAGAGGGAGAGGATAAAATTAAGATAGCAACCCGCCACTATGGGTCACTGCATGTTAGTTTATGGGCCACTTCTCCCAAGCAGATGCTGTGTTGCAACATGAAGCACAAACAGTTCCTGCTGCTCAGGAGCCCACCGGTTTGCTCCACCTTCCATAGGTTCCCACCTCACAGCAATTGACACTACGCACCTCCATTTTAAGCCCATTTCCATTAGCTTCTAGCAATGCACACCTCTCATGCTTACAAGCACCATGGCTCGAAGGCTTCACTGGCACAAGCATCACAAAAAACATATTTCATTGCTGGAAGCTGCAAGAATGAAGAAAAACTTGGAAGCATAACACCTTTCAAGGCCTCTGCCGAGGAGAAGGCCAACGGTGGTACCCCGTGGTGCCAGCTCTGCTGTCCTTGAGGAGCGCCCTTTCCTCCACAGGCTGCTGCAGGGGGCAGATATAAATATCTGCCCTCTGTGGGGGAAAAGCCACCATCCCACACCCACGGCCCCTTGCCAGACCCCGAGCTGTGTGGCTTTCTTGGCCACGTCCCTGAGTGGTCGCACAAGCAACCCTACGTGGCCGGTAGGTTGGCAACAGCCCTCCCGTGCTGCCACAGCCCTGCCCACGGAAGGCAGGCAGAGCACCAGCGTGCAGTCGCCTTCCCCCCGAGAATGGAGCCTGAACTTTGGAACAAATTTGAATTTCTGAGAAATACAAATTGCCACAGACGCGTTCATTTTGAATGCAGTCCCAGCAACCTCAAAGGTTCTTCTGAACCGAACTATGGAGAAAGGAGGAACAGAGGTTTATTTGCCTTTCTTTCCCCCAAGGTGATCGGGATGAGCACAAGAGCAGCTTTGAATACACGAGCAGGCTGGGATTCAGACGAACAAGCTCCAATCCCTTTGTGCTAGCAGAGTTGTATAAACGCCTTCATTTAACTATAATCCCACCCTGGTGCCCAGACATGGCGGTGCCACTTGCTTTTCTAAGTGCGTGTCAGATCACTCTCAGACTGGTTGCGGATGGACTTACACATTTGCTTTCTGTCTTGCTTCCCACAGCATCTCAGTGATCTGGTGGAATAGGACTGGGCTAAAAATGACATTTTTTCTCTATTCTTTGGCTGTAAAATCCTTTCACCTTCCTTAATAGGGTGGCACTGGGACTATTTCAAGGCTTTGTTACACAAAATACCAAGGACACACTGCCAGAGAATAGCCAACAAGGTTAGCATCCAGGTCTGGCCTGGTGACATCTGAGGCTGAGCCCAGCTCTAACCTTCCTTCTTTGGGGCAGAAACACCACCACCTCGGGCCCAGCAAACCCGACCCTACAGCAGCAGCATCTCAGCTTTTCCCTGGGCAGCATCTCCATAGGGAGGGATGGGCACGCTGGTGGCACCAAGGCAGGTCCACAGTGCAGGAGCCAAGCGTGCAGCCAGCAGTGCAGGGCCTGGCGCACGACAGGAGGGCTGTAGAGCTCGAAAGACAGAAAGTTTGCTATCTTTGGAAATGCAAGGCTGAGCATCAGTTTCTTAATCAGCAGTTACAGCTGCTGTCAACTGCCTTCCTGGGGACCCCCTGCTGCCGGTGGAAGCGATATAGGGAATATTTTGCCATGAGAAGATCACCTCTTAAAGGGGAACACAAAGCTCGTCACCATCCCTCAGCTGCAGGGTCAAAGCCTTTTGCACACTGGTCTCAGAGCACTGCAAAAATGGAGTAGCCTTGTAAGCAGTAGAGAAATCCTATCCTTTCTATACTACCATTTTATTCAGCATATACATGAATGATTAATTTCGGCTGAATAGCTTGTGGGGTACCCATGAGTACACCATTTATTTCCCTTATATCATTAAATATTGAAACAAACATGCCCTCCCTTCCCACCATGTTAGGCTTTTGTCACAAGCTTTTGAATGCTGCAAGCATTTGAAATGTAAGTAGGCACTGATGAAGTCAAAATATTTTTTGCATGTTTTCCCCCCGCCATTAGTTACTGTGTGCAAACAGACCACGAACTCCTGAGGGCCTGGGTAGTCTCAGATGGAGCCACACATCAGCAGGACTCCTGCTGCCAAAGGTCTTGTCCCAGCTGCAGCAGGGCTGTTTATCTTCAAACCTGAAGCTCCGGTGATGTTTAACAACCCAGCGTGCCCTATGCAAACACACAGGAAGCTATTAAGGAAAGGGAAATATTGTGGGTCCCAGAAGCTGAGGCCCCGACTCCTCTCCATGGATGTGCAAAAGAAACACGAGTGGGAGGAGCATCATGGTCAGGGACTGCAGGATGCAGGCCCAGACCTCTCAGCTGGGAGTCAGGGGCAATCATCAACCATTTGCTGATGATGGCAACACTGATAAACTCAAATCTTGGGACATCTAATCTCTGGGAGGAATGAACTTGAATGAGATAAATGTTCTTGCACTTACAAAGCATTTTTGCAATTAATTGCCCAAGTGCCCCTGGGAAATGGGAAATCAGTTTCCTCAATTTATTGGAAAGACAGCTAAATCAGGACTATTCGGAGATGTAAGAGCTCAGAGTAAATTGAATTGAGAAAAGGCAATGTACCAGCGCCTGATTGTGCATCTGATCCTTGCTGCCCCAGCAATGCCTTTCAGCCCAGGGGTGCCTGCACGACCAGGAACACAGCCCTGGCTGGCCCTGAAACACTGTTTGCTCCTTGCCCCCAAACCCCGATGGCCAGTGGCTCTGTCCCTGCTGATGGGTCAGGAGATGCTAGCCCTGGTCCTGCAAACTCCAGAGGAGTTTGATGCAGCCAGCATGCAGTTATCAAGGCAGCAAGCATCGATAAGCTACCACTTGATATTTGTCATAAGTAGTTTTTATTCAGTGTTTCTAACCACCTTCCTGGTACAAGGAGGAACATGACTCTGAAAATGTTGTAAGCAAATCATTAGTATAAGGTGAGACCTGAATGTTGAGACGGATATTGAGAAGTGGCAGAGTTTTTCTGTTTTTCAGTTAATGAAGATCAAAACTTCTGAAGTTTAAAGCAGTCACTTAAACCTTGTTAATAACTTAAAACATCATTGGTGCATTTTTTTTTAAAGATTGCAGCCTTTTATTTCATATGTTATTTGAAAAAACGGGCTACATATAAACGTCATGAGGTGTAATTTTCAACTCCAGCTGAACTTCAGAACAGGAGAAAATTGCAAGCAAATTAAATCAGCACCTTTCATTACTGCAGGTGCAGGAGCCTGCCATGCTCCACCAGGATCTCCAAAACCAGAGGTTCAGGCCATTGGAAGTAGACAAAGTATTACAGAGACACATGCTTGAGCCTTAAAGTTCTCAAAGCTGAAAGGCTCTTATAAGAAATCCTTCGTATTTAGAGTTTTAGTTTGTTTTCCTAGCATTTCCTCCCCAGAATGCTCCTGATTCTTAGCAAACTTGAAAGTCTTGCACCATTGATTAGTTTCTAATTTGTATTAGCTAGTGATAAGGTTACACCAACACTACTGGAGTATAAGTATTACAATCGCTCACTTTGGCCTCATACTAAAAAAAGGAAAGAAGGAGAAGCTGGCATTCCTAAGGTCAAGAATGTAAACATATATTTAAAAGAACCATAGCTGCTTTCTTAAGGATAAATATATATATTACTACACTATTTTTACATAGCTACCACCCCTCTAGACATCACTGCAATACAGGTAGATACTACAGACTTCCTCAGAAATCCTGCTGTCTCAATGAATCGGAGAGAAATGCTTTCTATAAAACTATACTTTCTTCAAATTCTTGCTTCAAAATCCTCACAGAATAATATTTTTTACCTTCTTTTTTCTTTAAGATCTCATTCCAAATTTTGAAGAGGTATGTCATTGTCCAATCCAGCTCTCTGTTTTATTAAGGGAGCAGCTTTTGGCTTTATTAAGCTTTACTGGATAGTTCTTTGGATTACAAAGCCTGGCAGATCAGCATGTCATTGGGTGCCAGTCTATAAATGTGGCTCTGTGCACACTATTTTTGGAGACATGGCAAGGTAATTCAGGCCCTCAGTGAGCTCTTTTGACATGAAGTCATTGGGTAACAACAGATCATGGCAATTTCTGTCTGTACTAACACGGCTAAAACGTAGTGCAGAGTGGATGAAGAGTTGTGTCAGTGCTACCAGTATGTCAGCATATAAGTTGTTCTCTTCAAGAGAGAAAGGGCGTATTCAAATAGAGGATTATTGGTTTAGGTTTGTCCCTTTTTAAAGCAAGTTCTCAGAAATTTGATTGAATCTCAGTAGAGCTTGATTTCTGCAAGGGAACCAGTACATCTGCCAGGAGCTTCTCTGTTAGCAAGTTAGCATTGTCAGGTTAATGTAACTCAATTATGAGTACTGAACAGAAAGCATTTAGAAACGAAGTCACAACTGAACAGCCAACGTGCCTACAAGTGACAGAAGCAGAACAGTTCCATCAACTTGAGCAATAAACCAAAGCCCATTCGTGAAAGCAGTGGGTGTCTTGCCCGAATAAACAGTGCAGGATTAGACTCTATTGCACTTCATGCCAACACTAGCTAGAAACATAGAACAGATGTCAAGTAAATAGGGAAGTGTGGGACAAAACAGAAATAATTGTAAAAATGTGCCCAAGGATAAAATAAATTGATCCTAAGACACTAACAAACATTCTTGTATGAGACAAAATGAGTCTTTGTACTGGTTTGGCTTTTATTTTCTTGCTAATATTGCATAACAGAACTACACTGGCATGATGAGGAGGGGGGATAATAAAATAACTTATCAATGCACTATTAACTCTACATGCTCTTACCTAATAATAAGATATTGATGTCTCCTTTAATGCATGTCCCATTGTTGAGAACTTTCTCATTACCCTGAAGTAGCATACACAAAATGGCTTTTTTAATATACTCATGGCCATGAATGTTTGGTGCTAAAGACTTGCTTAAATGGTCAAAGATATCCTATTTAAGAAACAGCAAACACTTACATTGCACATTACCAACATTAGAATGGAATCTCATTATCCATTAGCTGGTATTAGTGCAATTTATAACTTACTTTAGTCTGAGCTTTGCAGAATTTCTTGATCTTTGCCACATCATCAACTGAGAATGTGGGTGCTATTTTGTTGCTCGTCAGTTTGATATTATCAGCCAGCATTATTGTCCCGGGTATTTTCCTTCAGATTAAGAGAAATGTCATGAGATTAACTATTATATAGGTTAACTATTAAATACATACTGGACCATTGTTTTCATGACACTGAAAGCTGCTTAGGAAAGACAATGTACAAGTGGAATCAAATTCAAAGAAATTATTAGGTTTATCCATTTTACTATGGCTTAGCAAGTGAAATCCACACTAAAAGAGGATTTAAGGAAGTTTCAACATCAGAATTCAAAAGAACCAGAATGACGCAGTACAGCTGCAGAGCACCGGGGATTTCCTTCTTTCCTTATCCCTAAATGCTAGTGGATTGGATATCTGTATTCGGTGAAGCGTGGGACAGCCCACCAAAGGATATATTTCGGAGTTAGGGCTAACTTTGAGGGAACAAGAGAGGACAATTGATTTTTTGCTTTGTTTGCAAAAGGCTGGTCGGGCTACTGGGCTTTGTCAGACGCTCTCCCAAACACTGATCGGACAAGTCTGGTAAACCCCGCGGGGTGAGAAAAAATAATCATCTTGGAAACTTAATTTGTAAAACAGAAAGCAGGGAAATGCCACCTCAGCTTCTGCTTTGTGACACCATCAGCCTGCTCGGGCATTGAGCTTGGGGGAACTGGCTCTTGGCATCCAGGCTCTCCCAGACAGACCCAGCACATCGCCCTTTCAAACAGGAACCAAGCCCAGTTTCTGGCTCCAAAACATATGGGGTCTTGGCGAGTGGGTCCTTAAGAGAAAACTCTCAAGGCTTTTTGGTAATGATTGATCTATTTGACACCATGATCCTGATGAAAAGCTGCTTTGCTGATGCACCCAGCTGCAATGCCATCCGGCAATGCCTTGGGAAGGGCTGGTCGGCCAAAATCACCTGCATGCAAGGAGATGTTTGTGAGTGTGTATTCCTCCTGCACATTCTCCAAAATAAATTAATTTTAATGTAAGTACCTTCCATGCAGTCTGTGCAATGTGGTAAGCACTGGTTGCTCTTGGGATGGGTGATATTCGGGTATTTCCTCGCTTGGGTCAATGAGGGTGGACGTCGGCTCCCATAGTTGCAGTCACACAACCGTATGGCAAGGAAGGGAGCAGAGCATACGATGGCATTTCAGCTGCCTGTATTGTTATTTCCATGCCCTTACTACCCTGACCTGGAGCTCACCCCAGAATATAACAACCCCAAGCCTGGAGGATACCCTCCCGCAGGGACAAGTGCTGTCTCCCTTCTTCGGGGCAGGACCAGCGACACCAGCAGCACAGACAGAAAGCACCACACTAACACTCGCTGATTAAAACCCCCGACAAGTGGTGCATATTGCCTTTACACAGCTGAGAGAAAAAACACAGACGGAGCTACAACAAAGCTTAAATCCAAAATAATTACATTTTGTCACAATTCCTTCCACACGGCCCAAGCTACCAAGGAAGCGAGCTGCTGGCGTAGGAGGAGAGACATGATTTGCTCCACAGCTTCCTTCAATCCCAACACGACCATTTCCAAACGTTTGAAATAGGGAGAGACTAAATCTTTTAATGCTCTCTGAAAAGCAATCAGCTCACCGAATGCATCATTCAACAGCCTCCAATATAAAATAATTAAACCATGAAAAGCTGCTACAGTAATCTTACTTTAAAATCCTAAATTCCTTTACATTTTGAGGATCTGATGGCATTGACTACAGTCAGGCACAGGCAGCCAGCTTCTCCCCACTCAGCTACACGCACCTCTTCCACTCCCTGAGCAGAGACAGCTTAACTTTATGAAGATTTGTTGTTGCAGCAGAACTATCCAGGAGATACAGCTAAATCCAAATTCATTTCGTTTCCAGCCAAATTAGATTTTGATGCAGGTCGCCAGAAGCTAATCTTTCATCTCTATTTTTCATACATGAAAATGAAAAAAAAAATCAGATTCAAAAGCATTTATCATACTAAATAGAATTAAATCAAATGGAGAATTGCATGAAGAAGCTCAGTTAAAACAATCAAATTTAAAAGCCCTTTACCTGTGTGAATATAATCTTTGATTTCTTAGAAGAGAAAAAAACATTATTAAGCAAAGTTGAAAGGGAGGCTGGATCAGCCCTTTCCCGTTTCCCTGCTCTTGAACTGTCAGTCTGTCTTCACAAACAGATTTTGCTTCCTGTCTGTCAGGCAGGTTCACTTACTTGCTCTCGCACACTAGAAAAACTCGTGTTTTCGGTATTGCAGAAGTGCTCGAGCTGCACAGAAAGTAGCAGGCAAGTAGCAGATTTTTTATTCATGATTTTTTTTACTTACATGCATATGCACACATACATTCAGGTGCACACACATACGCACACCTGCAGTCGGTAATGCAACACAGCTTTAGCAGAAAATGAGCTAATCAGGGGCCAGCCAGCTTTTATTGATGCTCTGACTTTTAAAGAGCTCTCATCTCAAACAGCTTGTGGTAAGCATTAAAAATTAAGAAATTGCAAAGCCTTCTAGACGAATCCTATTTAAAATTGTATCAGAAATAATATTTCAGCAAAATTAAAGGAATTATAATCTATTTTTTCAAAAAAAAAAATCCAACTCTTCCATTACATCAATTAAAATGCATTTATGGACTTGGCTTGCGGCAAAATTGAGAGCAATAAACTGTGGCTGCTATGGAGAATGGCTCTCTGGAAACAATTTTCCTGATGTATAACACAGGCCTAAGAGGCTCAATAATGTCTTGGGTCAGAATTTGCTGATGAACATTGTCTCAATTTCTTGGCTGGAATCCCCTTTAGCTTCAAAAGATCCTATTTCATTTCAGGGTGAATTTTGTCAGAGGAAGAAATGCAGAAACTCACGCAGTAAGTTTGGTTTCACAAAGAACTTGAGAGGTGCTGAGGTTGTGGTCCAGGACAATGTTTATGTTGATCCTTGTATTTGGGACTTTTCCTTCAGAACCATGTGAATGAGTGGGTATAAAGTGCCTCTCTTAGAACTGGGAGGGCTTTTTTCTCTCCAGTCATACAATCGGAGAATCATCTAGGTTGGAAAATACCTTCAAGATCATCCAACCATCAACCTGACCTACTGAGTCCTAGCGCTAAACCATGTCCCTTAGTGCCACATCCATGTGTCTCGGGCTGGGCCACCGTGGCTTCTCCTAGGCTTGCTTTTATTCTGTGTGTGGGTCCTTTGCACTCGGAGATGGCAGTGTGGCAGAGGGGCCTCTCCTCTCTCTTAGAAAGTTCCTCCTCACTACTGGTTTGCCACACTTCAAACATAAGACTTTCCAAAAGAAATTTCAAGGTTAAACCTTGTATATGTAAATTCATGGCTCCGGGAAGATTCTGGATCAGCCTTACAGTTTCAAGCATAAGAGTAAGAACCTGAGACCTAAATATATTCCTTTTCACTTATGTTATGCCCTTTAATTTTTCTATTTAAAGCCATCAGTTGGAATTATATCAATTTTCATGGATCATCTATATGGTTTTATTCAGGTAGATATTTTTTCTTATAAAAACACTGGTTTAAGGAAATATGAACACAAGCTATTTGGCCAAGTTACAAAAATCAAATTCCAGCTGCTAGCTATCAAAGATAAATGAAGTGATATGTGCTTGTGAAACTGAACTCCATGCAGCTAGATGGTAGCTGGGGGTGACTCAGTATTCCCCAGAGTGGGGAAAAAACGAACTGCTTTCAGGGAGGTAGGAGCAAAAATACCATGCCGTACAGTGGGCTTGGGGATGGGTTGATTTTTCATATGAGGAACTGGGAAAGAAGTACTTTTTTTACTGTTTTGTACTGTTTTGTTGCTCTCTCAGTTTTGTATGCTTGGTCCACTGCACTCCCGCGGAGGTTCAGTTTCCAAGTTCGAGCTTTTGGCACTGCACAAGCAAATCAGATTGAGCTCTGTAAAGCTCAAAGCTCAATTCACGGGGAGATTCCATGACTTCACACTTTCTTCTTTCAAGAAGAATAAAATAAAGCAGTATTAGAAAAGAATCAAAAGAAGAAACAATATGTACCTAAGATTGTACCTAAGATTTTTTTAGATTTTTTTTTTCCTCAGGAAGGAAAAAAGGCTATTGGAAAGCTTACTGGATAGGTAAGAGAAGAGTGCTTAACTGTCATTGGCTTTCATTGCAGGAAACAGAAAAGATAAACATTCAAGAAATCAATAGTAAGGCAAGAGGATGTCCATGACATAGATGTAGACATGCTTTTCTCTATTGCAGTCCCACTAATTTGTTAACAAAGGGAGAAATGCTAATCCAGTACGATTTTCCAGACTGTTTGAGGAACAAGAATACCCTTTGTCTTCAGGAGGAACGTGGAGGGATGGCTACCAGGATGGCCCATGCTTCGCCTGCCAGGAACAGAAGCTGTCTGGCACTAGCATTTGTGATCATTTCTATCTGTCAGATGTTTCTCCTGTTTGCAGATCTGCAGTTAAACAAATAAGGTTAGTCAAGATATATGCAGTACTTCAGGGCTCTGCCAGTGTCGACCCATTAGAGTTTCCTCCTGCTTTCTGTTTGCATGAACCCACTGGAAACCGGGCCCTGGCAACCTGCCTCGCCGACCCCTGTATTCATTAAGAGTAATTGTTGATGCTGTATAATGGAACAGCAGCAGCGGAATTAAAACAGATCCTTCTTGTGGCAGCGCATTTATGGGATTGGCAATGAGTCCTGATGAGTTCCCTGACCCCATCTGTCTTTCTCCACCACCCCTACTGCAGGTTTCATCTCCCAGCAGCCATGTGCCGGTCTGACCCTGTGTGGCACGTACAAGTACTACACGAAGCAAGAGCACGCTTCCCTCCGCTTCCTTGCCACCTCCTCAGACTTGGCATCTTAAATGTGTTTTCTCCTTCCTCCCGGTTTTGTTCTTTTGTTCTTCTTCCTCCTACCCCAGACTCCCTCAGAGGAATGGTTTTCATTTAATCCAAGCGTGTTTGGCACCAGATTCCTTTTGTCCCGCCTGCGAGTCAAGGGCATTTTGAGGTCTCGTTGAGCAATACATAAGGACTTGGGTCATATTTCTATTGCTCACATTGTGGTGGCCTGGATGCCCATCTTGAGCTTTCCACCTTTGGAATTTCACAGCGAGAATGGGGAGAAAGACAGCCCTCTGTCAAACCCACTCTTCACATCAGCTCTTCACTGTGTTGAGTGAAAATGGGTAGCAATGCTTTATCCTAGCAAAGGATAAGCACCGGTTCTTGGCAACTGAATAAAAACATAAATACTGTCAACATTCAACAAAAACTGGCCTTGTTTGAGCATAGAGAGGGAAAAAAAATATATATATGTATGCAGAATAAAATTAATCTTGACTTTTTGAGCAACCACCAGAGTTGCCATTTCAATGCCCACCATACAAGCAGAGGCAGTGTTTAGCAAGGGATCCCAAGGGAATCCCTAAAAACCATGCTGGCGTGGGAGCAAGGCTGCCAGGGAGCTGGTCCAGCAGCGCCGAGGGCCTGGGCAAAACCACCTAATGGCAGCTGCCCCGGCAGCCCAGATTTTCTGCTCATTCAGCAGCTGCTAATCCTACCGTCTGTTCATGGCATGGAAGAATCAGAGTCATAGAATGGCTGGGGTTGGAAGGGACCTTAAAGATCATCTGATTCCAACCCCCCTGCCATAGGCAGGGACACCATCCACTACATCAGGTGGGCCAAGAAGCAGAGGAAAGGATCGCTGTGCCCAGGTTTGCAGCTTTCAGTTGCACAGGAGGAAGCGGTTGTGTAGGCCGTGGGCATCTGGTGGTACACAGCATCTTCCTACCAGGGCAACAGCGCACAGTGACGAGTGTCCCAGGCTGTTGATAACCTGAGTGAGCGCAGTCAGCCACAGCTAAGCACTTGGGCCACTCATCATGGCGTGGCAGGACGGGACGGCCGGCTCCTGACACATCCTGAAGGCCACAGCATCTCAGCTCAAGGACAGGAGCGCCTGTGAGAGGGACAAGGGGAAACTGCTCGCCTGAAAGACCTACAGGAGGTTTTCTTGGTGAGTGTGCCGTACCAAGAGGGGAGGCATGCCTACGGGTGTTAATCTTGCACTTCCCCAAAGGAAGAGGGCCTCGTTTTCAGGCCGCTCCCCGGCCTGCAATCCCAACTGGTATTTACAGGTAGCCACGGTGACTAGAGGCAGATAGGAGATTGGTGTCAGGGCTGATGGCAGCCATAACATGTACACAGAAAATGCCTCCCTTCGAACAGCACTTTCCTGACAGGGAGACAGCCGCATCTTGCAGCGGGTAGAGCCTTTCCACTTCACGCACCGAACACTTCCCATCAGACCCTTTTGCGCAAGCCTGGAGCAAACCCATGGCAGCATTAAAAAAGCTAAATATTTTCCTTCCCCCTCTTCAGAGATGTGTCCTAGACAGCTTTGCTCTTGGTGAGCAAAGAGATTTCAGTTGACTTCCGAAAGCAATTCTGCCTCCCGCCCCCGCATTGCGCGCATCCTGCCTCCACACATGCTGCTCGCCTATCCCAGATGTGAAGGTTGGAGGCAAGCAGACCCCATCTGTCTCAAATCTGAGGGCAACCACTGTGGCAGATCCTGCCCTGCTTTATTTCTCATAAACATATATTAACGAGTCCCACCATAAAACCCTCCACAACTACTGCTGTGCTGGAGAGAACTTTTCTCTTGGCCTAGCATCAGTGAGCTTTGTGCCGAAGGGGAATTTGGCACGACAAGCAGCTTATCCGCACGACACATGGATGGCTGTGGAATTGACGTTTTCCCCTGTTGCTGATATTGGAGGAAACGTAAACAGGCAACCTAGAGGAGAACATTGCTTTTTCTCTAATTCTCTCCCCAGCCAATACATGGTTTAGAGACTTCTTGCAAATCAGAAATACTTGCGCATGGTCTTGTGCTTAAAAGCATATCCAAACCACAAATGAATACATTTTCCAAAATACAGATAATAGACTGAGGGCTCAGGAAAATACGGTTTTAGGTGAATGTCTGCTGGAAACAGGAAAGCTGTGTGGCAACAAATTCTTTGGGGAACGCACAGCTCTTCTTGATGCACAGGGGATCAAGCAAAATTACAAGACAGGGAAAACCAGCGATGCGTCTTGAGAGGTTAAACACAGAAGCCTGATTGCTCTTCTCAGTTGCCCCCATCCTACTTTGTGAACTCAGTGTTTGAGAAGCGGTTATTTGGGACTTGTACTGAGATGAGCAGGAGGATAAGTCTGTGAAATTACTGAATGAAAAACAACCACTTTATGTAGCATGTGCAACCCAAATGATTTAGTACAACAAACTCAGTACACGTTTAAAGTATCATGAAAATAGTGTCTTTAATATACAGTTTATATACTTACAATACACGGTTTAAATTTGTTCATATACATTACAGGGATATTTATTTGCACCTGGTTTAAATAATAATCTGCCTTCAGCCTTTTACACAAAAGCCCAAAACAGCACAGAATTCCACAAAAACCATGCTTTGTTTTATAACGGAAATGTACTTAGCTGAAGTTTTGGGGCTTTCTCTCTCTTTTCTTTTTGTTCTTTGTTTTTTTTTTTTTCTTTCCCAAATGTTACTTTTTTTTGACCTACCCAAAGTGAATCTAAAGAACTAAGAACTAACAGATAATTTTAATATAATTCAGAAGATTGTCCAAGTCAAGAGAATCACTCTGCAGATTTTTGCTCTGAAAATTTGGTTATTATGCACAGAAACGGTAAAGTCTGAGCAACTTCCAGATTATTAGAAGCTTAAGACATAACAAAGAAAGAGTCATTTATTGCTAGGTCTCAGCAAGGGGCCTGAATTTCCTTACTGCCCTGACATCCCTAACACCGCAAATAAAATGGACAACCCCTTGCTTCGGTTAAGATTTCATTGGTACCTTCCAGTTTGCACGTGGGAATGCTGCAGCTTGCAGAGCATCAAAGAGACAAGCCAGGAGAGCAGGGCTAAGCCCTTGTCCTTCCCCAGGTGGCTGGTGCTTGGATTTTAGGCAGCCTGGCCCACGGGCACCCCACTGAGCACATACAGCCTCTGCTCTCCCCCTGCACGCAAGGAACTGGTGCCAGCAGGCTTTGTGTAGCGGGGAGGCAGTCGAGGAGTTGATTCAAGAAGACAGAGGAGAAAACACTTCAAGTATTTACAGACAGAATGGAAATATGCTGTTTTTGAAACAGTATTGCTATTTACACTGTTTTTCTTGAAACTGTTGTGGAATAAAGTCAATTAAAATGGCAAATAAAACTGTTGTTTTGCAAAAAAAAAAAAAAGTGTGATACACATTTATTTCAAACCCTTGCTTCTAGCTGTAAGAACACCTCAGAGTATATTTTCCTTCTAATTTTGATGGACCAAATGTTTTCTGTCTCTAAATTTCTAGCCGTAGGCAATTTGCACAATACAGCAAGAATGCAAATAGGCATTTTGAGTTGATGTCAATATAACTTTGGTTAGCCAGACAGGCAGCAATACGAAGAATCTTAATCCTAGGCACAAGTGTTTAAAGGAAACAAGCATTTCCCCTCAAATTTTCTCCCCGTCCCTTCCCTTGCCCATTGTGTTTCCACTCCAGAAAAGCCCCTTTGCTAGAATCTAGCTTTTGCAGCTGAAGGCAACATCAGTACTTGTGCCGCAAGAATGTTGCATAGAAAGGATGTGTTTCCTGGTGTGGGATAAAGAGACATCTCCTGACATAACAACGGGCCAGAATTTTTGCTACCAAAACCCCCAGACAAACAAGAACCCTGACAGTAACACAGAACTTCAGACAGCACTAATGAAATAAGCACCAGAGGCCTTGCATTTATTTAAAAGGAGGAAAGAAATCCGAAGTTAGGACTGGCCTATTTTAGCAGGGCGTCTCTGAAACATAAGGGTTCTTCAGCCCACTGTGGCGTGACAAGCTTTCTCTGAACACAATGGCTACACCTCTACTAGCAGACAAAACGGGCCAGAGCCCACTTTTGGACCCCGAGGACACCCAGCACAGCTCCCTACAACCTGGTTGAACTCCACGCTCTCCAAAGCAGGACTCGCCCCCAGGGAGCAGTGACTGCCAGCCCCGGGGCTGTGCTGCCCAGGATCACCCCCTGCGTGGGCTGCTTGGCTCGCACCAAAGCCGTGCAGGAGCCCACGTCAGCACCTCAACAGCGAGCGGCTGCCACGAGGGTACCGCTCGGGTTATTGGCGCAGATGTAAGCCAGGAGCACTGCTGGTCTTTGAGGCGAGTTACACACCACTTGGATGGCTAGGGACAGAGCTTGTACCACTTGCCGGTGACAAACTGGAGTCTTTAATACAGTTACGAACCTGTGTTCAGAGCACAGACCTGGCTGAGTACGTTATTCAGGTTAAACACCAACGGGGCCACAACCTGCATCTTTAGGCTCAAAACGCGTCAGTAACTTGCATGAGTGCACAAATCGTTAAATGTCTCTAAAATCACAACGAGCGCCCTTAAAGGCACGTGAGGAACAAGGAAGCAGACCGGCTACAAGCACCACAATGCGACCAACACTAAAATCAGCGAAGGCAAGTCCGATCAAACATGGAGTGCTGTCTCCTCTACTCGCATCAGCTGGTGGAAAGTCCGTACCACAGGGATACTCCTCAGAGCCTGCAGATCTTTCTAACCACAGTGGGAACACTGAAGCGCCTTTCCATCTTGAAGTACCGTAAGTAGTGCAGCATTTTGTACCTTTTATAGGTTGAGGTCTCCAGGTTTTACACCCCACCTCTATAAAGAGACTGCGTGTTTCTCTGCCACGGCCTGAAGGACTCCTCTGCTCCTCTCCCGTTTCACAAGTGTCACCTTCTCCTTAATGCCAGGGACTTGCTGTGGGACTGATGTGGTTACATCGGTCTGCTGTATTCAGGCTACCTTTTACAGTACCAAAGGCACCAGAACAGAAGCTTCAGTCCTGCCTGGGCATTTGTGCAGGTGGCTCGATGCTGCAGTCCCATCATTCACACAACACATTTAGGTTGGGAACACCTAAATCGCTTTAAAAGGTTTGGAAAGTTAAGGTGATGGGCTGCTCAGGGCCACAGTAAAGGTCAAATGCTAACACACTATGCATAAAAATAAGTATGCAGTGCCAAGCCAGAACAAGACTGCTGGGAGGACATCGATAGCAAGTGTGCACCTAGAGGTTTCAGCTGTAGTTGTGTACCTTGCAGCTGCTTCTGAAATTGTGGTACACTTTTGTGCCTTTCTACAGGCCAGCTTTATTTTGGTCTATGGATACAGGATGTCAATGCAGCAAACTCATGAATGCGGATTCCACCAGGCTCTTTTTTTTTTTTTTTTCAAGAAAAAAACGTCCTAAGCAGGCGAACACAGATAATGATAGGTAACCATCTGTAGCCAAGGATCACTGTTTTCTCAGGGATGACAACTTCCTGAGGCCATTTGAAGTATTTAATATTATCAAGACTACAATCCCAGAGAGAGAGAGCTTTTACTTTTTTACCCAGAATTAACAAGCCAAGGAAAACAGAGGTACCCGGTATTTAAAATCTGGCCCCTTCGGATTTGAATGTTCATTTGACATAGTGAGGGTTAAAAAAACAGTCGACTTTAACTTGCATGTGCCTACCAACAAGCACACACAACAGAACAGTACTTGAATTTGACTTAGTCTTAATTGCAGTTAAAATATTTTAGGACACTAATTAAAAAGCATCCAGAAAAAGCTATCGATCCGTTGCTAAAAGTCAATACATTAACAAAAAGATTAAGATTATGAACTCTTGGGGTTTTTCTATTGGGATAGATTTTGGCTCACTGCCTCCTGGTACCCACATCCAGTTGCGCTTTATTCTCTGCTTGGGAACTGGTGGTTTGCATTATTGCAAGACAAATGATGCATCCTGGCTTCGGCATGGAGACATGACATGAAATTTGCCCAGGCAACAGAAAGCTCCACTTGTTCCACATTTGTTTTAATGAGTCCGTATAATTGAGAAAACAGGCAAAATGAGACTGTCTTTTTTGTCCCTGCACTCTATTTTCTCTTGACGCTCCCACTACGTGCCCTGGAAGGAAGAGAGATTCTTTGTCCTTCCAAACAAGAAAGGCAGGTGATGGTGTCACCCCAGTCAGGGCTCTGATCTGCAGCGGGTGAAGGAGCCAGAGCAAGGTGAAGCTGCTCCAGCTTCCCTGGCTCTGACCCCTGAGGACCCGGGACATGCAGCTGCAGAAGACGGACTCTACAGACTTTCCTGAGGGCCTCCACAAATCCTTGCCTTCAGCACTACAAAGGCAGGGGATCCGCAGGGGATCCTGGGGTTCTGAGGTTATTTAGACGTGTTTCTGAGAGCTCTGCCAACCACAGGATGTCAGCAACAGATTATCAAAAGTCAATCCTATTTCTAGCCTTCTGCACGTAAATTCAGAAGGTCTCCAGGGGCAGCCTCATACCCCCTTTCCGTGTCTGCCCTCACTTCTGACTGCTGCTTCTGTGTGGCACCAACAGACAAATTTTTGCATCTGGGCAATTGAGTTAGCACGTCTTAATGATGCTACAGTCCTTCCACTTTGACACCCATGTTCTCCCAGTCCACTGCAAGTAAGACAGGTGAACATCACAAGCATTTCCCGAGGCATGGCCCAAGCTCTCACTTGGCCCCCTCTTATCAGCGTGGCACGTACTGCTTCTGTTCCTTCCTACCTCACCAACGTTTTATTTCAAAGGCATCCTACAGGAGTACTATCACCTTCCCACACAGATCCGACTCCAGGAATAGCACGGCAGCATGGAGCACATTTTCAGATGGTCGTAACAGCAGCAGAGGAAACGTAACAGGTTTCCTTTGGCCAGAGCAAGACAAATGGAAGGGCCGCGCTAACAGGCTCCTCTGATGGATGTGCTGGCAGCTGCGAGGGGCAGGATCTGCTGGGAAGGGTCTGTGCAGGGGACTGCCTTTCCCATGAGAAAGCTGCACGACCCGAAGTCGTGCTGCTGACTGCAGCCATCTGACTACAAAAGCAACTTTTGAAATCCACAGGTCATAAACTTTTAATTGGCCAGGGCAGAGTGGCTCAGTAGGAAAATCCCCCTTCTCCCTCCCCTTTGGGCACTGAGCTAAGCAAGACTTTTCTTTTTAAACATTTAACTCTTTTTGTTCAAAGTAACATGGAAAACATACCCACATTACAGGTAGTCAGGAAGATACTGTTAATAAAAATATGCTGCAAGAGTAGTGTATTAGTGGCACTTCACAGCAATTCTTAACATTTTCAGATGTAGTGTCAAAATCATGTTTTTGTATATCTGAACATGCTTTTTGTTAACAGAAAAGGAAAAAAGTCACAGCATGTTGCCAAATATTATTTGAACAGAAATAATCCCATAAGAAATACATTTTTTTGCAGTTAACACAAAACTGTAAACTGGATTGGTATGTGTCTTTCAGCATCAAATTGTTCAGTAATAAATACGAGTAAGTCTTAACAGACTACAGAGTAAGTTCCCTTCGTGTCCAGTTTTTAGCAGCTGTTGAATGTTCAGGGATGCACAAGGCACACCTCTGCAGATTCTCTACCTTTATTATTGACATACAAAAAAAAAAAATCCGTTCACCACTCAAAAACTTTTATCTGCATAGTAAGAATTTTTCCACTACTATTTACAGGAAGGGCTTTTAGTGCAAAAAACAGACAGTGATGTATGAGCTGAAGTGCATCTAGCACATCTCGTACAGTTCCACTAAAAACTAGTCAGCATCACATCTTGGGCCGCCAGCCGTTAATGAACTGCAGTATTTTCTTCACCTGCAATTTGCTTAGTTTAAAGTCTTCTGACAGGATTTCTTCTGTAAGCTGAACCAGTAAATTGCCATCAATCTTCTCTGTAACAAAAAATGATATGACATCTTCTGACAGACCAATGAACCTCAGCGATTTAGACACTTCCTCTATGGAGAGTCCAGAAAGGTCTGTGGGTGGCTGCCAGGGAGAACCATCCCCGCAAGACCTTGGTGCTAACTGGAGGTGGAGGGGAGACGAGAAGGGATAGGACACAGAGAATGTATCCTGCATGCCCTTTTTAACGAGATACTGATCTTCCAAGAGGTCCGGAGAACCAGTTTTCGATTCCTCCTCAGCACCATCTATTTTTAGTGGCAAGGGACCCATGTCTGTAACTGGTTTCTCTTCGCTCGGCTTCGGTGCCCGAGGAGGTAAGGCAGGACATGAATGACTCTGCTTTGTGTTGCTGACTCCCAGAGTTTTCTCATCAGTGCAGTCTAGAGAGTAACTTGCTGACTTTGGACAGCTGGAGATGGTATTAGTGAGCTCTGCTGGGGTCAGCTGGGAGTACCCCGCAGGGAGCTCACACCCATCGAAGTCAAAAGTCAAAGGTGCTGGACAGTTTCTCTTTGGCGTGCCTGGAGTCTTCTGTCTGGGGTAACTGTAGCTCCTGCTTGGATCGAGCAGGAAATCGCTCCTATTCAGGCCCTCCGCAGTTCCCGAAAAATGGTTTGGCCAAGATAACCTAGAAGGCAGAGCTTCAGTTGAAGGGCTTCCAAAAGGCATCGTGTTCTCAGGCTCTTTGGATTCGGTTTTCATCATGGTACAAGGGTAGCAGGAAACAGGTGTGCTGCTCTCGGCTGGGTTCGCGTTGTCGCTCTCTGTGACATTGCTTTAGGAACAAAGCAGAAAGGTTGTAGTTAGCACGAAAGAAAAAAAAAGTGGCATTTGAATAAATTTATAAATCATCTGACAAAATCAGAGGGTGGCTGTCACAAGGAAAGAGTCTTTTTTCCTCCAGCAAAATGTTTCGGATTGGAATTAACAATACGTTTGAATTCCACGCTGACAGTTCTTTTACTCTTCCTACAAGCCTGACAAGATGCTGATGTACCCAAAAGCCTCATGAGGAAGACTCATGTCTTGCTTCTTAGAGCTCAGAAAAAAAAAAAAGATGTCTCAATTCAGTTTTGTGTCATCTCCCAAATATTCAGTTTTTCCTCTGCTGAACTCCTGAGGGATATCAGCACGGTAAAGGAACAGCCTCATGTATACTAGAAGATTTTCTAATCCTGCACTTTGTATTTATACACTGCAGATGTGTCGCAGTAGGCAAAAGTTCGCAATAGGGGCAGGTTACCATTGCGCTAGACACAAGCTTGATTGACATAAGAGATGACCTGTGTTTTGGGGCCAGTATTTTCATTTGGAATTGTACCTGCTACAGTACAGTAACACAGAGTACATCATTGTTTATTGCCAAAGGAAGACTTTTACCTGGAAGGCTAAGTAGACCTAGCTGCATTTGTTGAAATACCAGTCTTTAAGCTTAACCCACAGTAACTCGTTTGTCCTCATCTTTAAAAAGTCATGACAAAGAAACACTTGCTTTTCAAAGGCACCTAAAGAAAGTCAGCCTGACCTACTTCTAGGCGGTAAATTAAGCTCAGCCTGTCCAAGGAAACTGATGGTTTATATCCAAGTTTTCCCAAAAGACTTAGATGCTAACAGAAGCATGCAATCCGTAACCAAAAGCAAATGTTTGCTGCTTTTATGCCACTTTCTAAAAGAGAGTCTGAAGGATTTGGTTGATCTTTGGAATTCTGGCCGATTAAGCCAAGAACACCACAAAACCAATTAACAGACTTATAAAATCCTTACCTAACACAACAGAGGGAAAACAACAGTTGAAATAATTGTTTTAATTACTCACCTCTCTCTCCTGGAAACTAATTACTGAAGAAATAAACTAGGCAGCTATTCTGTGACAGCTCAATGAAAACTGCTTGAAGAGGGCAGCAGCTTTCAAAAAAGAGCATGGTTTTGAATAGATTGCCACAGCTTTCAGAGGGTGAAAGAGGAAGCCAACCTGGACTTGCCCAGCTCAAATGCAAAGGACAGACGCATAAAAGCAGATCTAATCTTCATCACTGGAAAATTAGTCATTAAACTCAGCTCTACCATAGGCAGTTTCCCTCCCTAACCACCTGTTCTCCACTCCATGCTCTCCAAACTTTTCCCTTTTTCCTGCACAAGGCTGCCAGTTAAAGCAGTTGAACATTAAGAATAGACCTTTTTAAAAACTCTTAACAAGGATACGCCATCCACTGGTCATATCTGGCATTTAAAGGCCAGTTGGTGTAACATACACATTCAAGGGCATTTTTTCACAGATCTAGGTGTTGGGCTGTTCAATTCAGAGTAGACAGTCAATGAGGTGTTATAAACAACTAACCATACAGAGGAATTAAAATGATTGATCCTGCTTCTGTTCTCTAATCCGATATTAGAAATTGGAACATTTAATGATTTAAAAGATTAATGGAATTATGGAAAACTGATGAAGTAACATTTTCAAAGTGCTTCCTTACTCATCCTCTACCAGAATTAACCCACTGGGACTCAATGCCAAAGGATGCAAGAGAAACCTAAAATTTACAGGCATTTTAATAGGTCAATAAGGAGAAATCATATTGTTCTTGTTTGTTGAGAATACTGGCTGCAACCCTTCATGATCTAGAGAATAAGATCACTGATCAAAATGGCAAGACTTGAAAAGCAACTTCACCAGCAATCTGGTTTCTCCACACGGTGCCTATTTTCTAGCAGCTTCCTCTGCAGCACTAGGTCAATGCCACCAAAACGGAGATATCTGGACTGGACCCAAGCTGCAGATGAACTTAATACAAATTCTGTGAAATCCCAGGCAAATAATATCACCTGCGTTCCTGTGAAACTACACTTCTCACTGTTTTCCTGGTTTCTTGGGAGGCAGAGGTATTGTTAGCTATGAGGAGAGAAAACAGCATTTGGTGGGCCCCAAATTCTGGGAGGTCTGTGCTCAACCTCCTGTGGAGGAGACCTTGACAGAACTACCCAACAGGCTTTCATAAAAATAAATGAGTAGCCTTGATCTAGAGTGATCGTTGCCAGATACACAACACTAAGCTGCAAATATGCAGTATGGCTTAGAAAGGCAATTCCAGTACAAATTGTTATACCAATTGCATCTAGACTAAAATGATTGCAGTGGCATTTCTGATCAATTCATAATAGTCGGACAGGCATTATCTTTGTACTCTCTTAGAAACAAAACCGAAGAGGTACCAAAACTAATGGCAGCAACACATTCAAGTCAAGAAGGAGGTGAGGCTTCAAAAGGCATACACACTTCCTCAAGGCAAAGGAAGAACACTGCATTGCTAAAAAAGATATGCCATGTAATTCAAAATCCACCCTCAATTTTCGACTAGCCTGAGTGGATTTTCCAGTCTGTGGTTTAAGTTTGTGCTGAAGTGGGTTTGATCTACAGGCTGCCTGGCTGCATTTTGTGTTACCTCACTTTGCAGTCAGTGGTGTCTGCTGACCTCTCCGTTCTCCATCACACCCACCTGTAGGTTCACATATAGTTGGCACAAAACATTTCCTGATCACCATGCCCCTCTGTGCCCCCAGTTAGCAAGAGCTGGTTGCACTGGATGCATATAGGACTGAATTTCCTCCTGAAAACCACCTTTGAGTTAATCTGGTTGCAAGATTCATGCCACTCAAGAAACATACATAACCGTAAAGTATTTTCCACTCAAATAGTCTCTGCCATTGTATGGTGAGATTACCTATAGCAGCATGTGCAGGCATTTAATATAAATTGCTACGTCGTATGTAATAAACCATAGTTTCTGTTGGAGCTCTGCTTCCTCTTCATTCTTTAGAAGTAATGTGATAGGACAACCCATTTCAAGAAAAGTCAGCAACTCTGACTCAGTGCCTTTCTAAACAAGTGCCTTCAAGAAGATTACAGCAGCTTCAATACTGCTACATGTAACTTTCTCAAAATGCCAAGTGCTAGCATGGGGCTCTCACGGCTCACACACATACATGTTGTGCAGTCCTGAAGAATAGTAGGACAGGGTAGGGCTGGGAGAGCGGGTCTGTTGTCGTGCAGGTTTGACTGTGCGAGGAGGGATGGAAGGGCTGGTGGAGGATGGCTTTGAACTCCGTGGTGGGACAGGGGGAGCATTCAGGAGCCTGCATTCCTCTTTCACCTGTACAAAAGAAGAACACGTAAGTAAGCAGCCAGAAAATCTGGGCAACAGCACTCTCAGCCAGATGAAACACATCTGGTTCAGGCTTATTCCACGAAAGGAAATAATTAAAAAGGGAGGGGAAAAGAAAAATGATGCTAAGTATATACATTTGCAACAGTATGTGGCTGTCATAAGGAAGACCAAAAGAATGCCTTATTACCAGTAGAGCTATTAACAATCCTTCTGGGGTACTTTGAAGTAGCTTGATATCCACTCATTTAAAAAGCAGCAGCAATGAAACTATATAAAAAAACCTTCCAGTAACATACAAAACCAGACAGACTGTTCCAGATATTTTACATTCTGTAAGAAGCAATTCATTAAGCTTAAATTCTATTAGTGTTGTTTATTTAGATGTAATAAACCAAGCTTACGTAATGAAAAGATCTCAGCAGACTCTGATGTTTCCTGACTTACTTCACCAGCGATACCCAGCCATCCAGCTCTGGGATAACTCCCTGCAGCCCTCCCCAAGGACTAGCACACGCATCATGTATTTAACAGATGCAACCAGGACACAGTTATCTGCAGGAGAGCACTAAAACAGACTTGTTCTTGGTGGCCATTCTCACTTCTTGCTGCTGCTACTTGCCCTTTGCTCCTTGTGAGAGTGCTGCTGTGGTTGGGCTGCTCCTCCCTTCCCATGCGCCGCCCAGCAGAGGCCGCAGCACCACCAGTTGTGCTCCCTGCCCTTGGCATACTTTCACGGCACACTTCTAATGCCAGACCTGATGTAGCAGGTGTGTGGAGCTGCTTTTCACTATGTAAATTATATATAGATATATATAAAAAAAGCACACCATACAACAAAAACAAAAAAAAGTCCCTTTTTCTTTGCCCTCCTCTGTGTGTATAAATGACGAGTTCAAACTGGGAGACTGCAATGTTCCAGTTATTTGGATGCTGGGATTCAAATTTGGAGCTTCAGTCCTTCTGCCGTTGCCAAAGAGGTCCAGGATAAGGTTAACTACAAACTGTATAAGGTAAAAGGTGTGGAGTGGAAAAGGCTGCTCAAATAAGGCACCCGAAAGTATTTCAAGCGGAAGGACCTCTTGTTGCCAGCCACATTTCCAGACCACACGAACCTTGCTTCTAGGATCAGGGTAGCAGTGGACAGCTTTGGTAAAGCAAACAAAATGGATTAGGGACTACAAGGACTTTTGCTGAAAAGCTGTATAAAGCAAAAACTACTCATGAGTTGCATTATGAAAATACCGCAGGTCTTCAGTCTACATTTCTTCAGAAATGACTAATATTAAACACTAGGAACAGAGCCAACAGGTCTCCTTATTGTAGCCAGCTAACTTTCCAGCTCGAAACACACGACCGGAGCACCGTTTATATAAAATTTAGTTTTGTCCTGCACAGGGAGGAGCAAAATGCCAGGATCTATCCCCACAATAGAAACGATGAAGACCTTAATCTTATCAGGACGTATCAAGGAGAGCAACTTTACTTAGCAGGACTAGAGGTGCGTGAGGGTACTGAGAATTAGGCTGCCAGGCCAGCATTTTGAGGACTCACCGCCTCCCCCAGGCAGCAGCAGATCTCCACGGTCTCCTTGGTTGACATCATCTCAGATGCCCCAGAATGGGGAAATTCTCTTTGTGTTGGAAAGTTAAAGTTTATTTTTAAATTTAACAACGCTGCAGAACTAAAAGTTATCTTAGCAGTTCTGCAACACATAATTAGCAATTAAAGTGATTTAATTTATTTAAAAACAAAATAAATGCGGAACCTTTTGCAATCCACTTCAGTGCTTTCAGAATGCAACAACCCGTTTAGTACTTAAGTAAAATGGAAAATCGGGGACTGGGACATTGTAGTACATTTTTCCCTAATTCAGAACAAGACAAAATTAGAGGAACTGCCTGACAACAAAAAATACTGAAATAAATCTTGCTCTAAGGGTTCTTATTTGCTCTTTCAAGAAAAAAGAAAAAGAATCAATTTTATTCATGTTTGTTATTGAATTCAGGCATAAAACTCTTCAACCATTTTAGTGCTGTGCCCCAAGGATGCCTAAGGACTATTTTTTTTCTTTCCCCAAGTCAGACTAGGCAAAATTAATACTGCATGCTATCGAATATGTGCCCATGGGGTTACAGAGACCATTCAGGGGAGCTCTCGGAGCACAGCGGATGGTCAAGAGGTTAAAGAAATTCTCTCCTGGGAAGACTGCTGGCATTCAGAGGTACTGGCAGAGCGAACTATGCCAAGCTCCTCCACTGACCTAGATTGCAGATCAGAACTGGGCCGTAAATAATACCAGTTTGCAGTCCCAGTTGGTCCCTGTCACAAGACTGCGATTACAGCTGCCAGGCACAGCTCTCGGGAAAGGCAGCAGAGGAATGAAAAGGAGATTTTGCAGATTAAAACGACAAGAGCAAGGGGAAGCTTCGCAGGAGATCCGCGCTTGCAGGGTCCAAACGAGAAGTAAGGACACCGACGAGGGAGAGGAGGGGAAGGGCGTCGGGGTGACAGGACGACTGCCTGGGTGACTGCTGTTACTACACAGAATCATTCTTTCACCCAGCAGCACTCGATGCCACGCAGCTGCCAGATACAGATAAAGTGCATGTGCAACGAGAGCCCCGGGACTTTCACTCCCAGCCTCCAACGCTCCTTTCGGCGGAGGTCCCGGTGATGGTGACCCGTCCCGACGGTGCAAGGTGCCGCAAGGATTTTAGGCAGCACTGCAGCTCGTCTCATCCTCCTGGGTGCCACAAGCCCCAAGGGAGCAGCCCGGGTGACCCCCCCGCTGCTGGCACCGCCGTGACGCAGCGCAGTGTGCCTCGCCTGCAGGAGCGTGAACCTCCGGCACGCTCCAGCCCGGACACGCCGTAAATCCATCAGGAAAACAGCCTCTGGTTTTATGCAGATTAGTGCTCTGGGACTGCAGCAATTGATGATTTACAGGCCTGAATTCAGAGGGCATTTTCGTTCTCTCTTCCCCCTTCATGCCGCTTTGATTTTCTGAAAGGTATTTCGGAAATACACATTATATCAGACCGCCTCACCCTGCAGGTGAGGAGAAAGACAGAAGGGCTCCTGAAACACCTGAACCTCCTTTTCTCCTACAAACAGCTCCTGCTCACATATTTTAAATTTAGTGCATTGCAAAAATACAATTGCCTGCCAACCTTTATAGAGAAACGCTATGGAATATCATTCTGGAGGGAGTGATGACTAAACCTCATGTTCACCAGCAGCTACCGAGATCTACTTATTCTATAAATACCCTGCAAGGAAAGCGTGCAAGCATCTTGTTGGCCCCAGCCCCCTGATGAACTCGGTCTGTCACTGATACTCACTCCAACGCTGTCCCAGGAAGCCACAGAACTGACTCTAAATTATTATCCCATCTACAGAGGCGCGATTCTTATTTTATTTTATGAGGTTACGCCCCTGCCTACCTCTAAATGCCATTTAACGGCGTTAGCAGAAATCGGTTCTCCCGCATGGCTAGGAAATTGTGCTGAAATTGCTGACAGCACTCATGCCCATCACCTCAGCTTTGGTAAGACAGACATGACAAAAACGCACGAGACAGGCGTGTACCCCAAATGCCACCCCGTGTCCCCAGAAGAGCTCGCTGTGCTGCGAGCCGCCGGCCTTCCTCCGCGCCCTCCTCTCTGCTCCTCGGCCCTGGCCCCGTCGCTCCTGCGGCCTCGCGCCGAAGCGGGTCAGCTCGCAGAGACCAGCGGGGAAGTAATTGTTTTCCAGATCCAGACCTGGCTCCCTGCCCAGGCACAGGAGTGCCAGAGCCAGCGCAAAACAGAAGCCAGGACCATGAGGCTGGGAAAGGAGGAGGAGGAGGAGGGTGGGATCAGCCCCGTGGCGGTTCACATCAGCACAGGCTGCTGGGGGACCTCGTCCCAACACGGTGCGAGTGGGCGCTTCTCCAAAACCATCTGGACAAAGCTTCGGCTCATACCTGACCTCGAAGGCAAGGAAGCGCTCTTGGGCTCCAGCACTCAGATATAACACCTAAATGCTCTTTGTGCTAAGGAGATGTAGTGTCTTGACTTCCCTGTCTTTGCTGAAGCTGCTGCGGTTGCTTTTTGGGGAAGTTTTGAAGGGCTGCAGCTGTGCTTTCCCCACCTGTGCTGGCAGTTGTGCCTCCCCTCTCCTCACCGCGCCTCCCCAGCGGCTGCATAGCCCGGTGGTGGGAGCAGCACGTTCGTTCACCGAAAGCTAACCCGGCACAAAGAAATAAAACGCAGTTTTCAACCAGATCAGGTTTTCAGCGGGGCTGTGACCTGCCTCATGATGGAAAGGCTGCTGCCAGCACTGCCGAGACGGTGAGATTGCAACGGCAGAGGGATGGGGTCACCACGGTGTGCTGCAGTGTGGTGAGGCCCAGCTTATTGTGCAGCCATAGTTTTGGAAATACTGTGAAATTTGCAAGTGGGATTTTTTCTTTATTTAAACGCCATCAAAAAAAATGCAAAATCGATTTACTGATTTGTCAAATAATAGTATCTGTCAAGATTCACTTGATCTAGGTGTGTATCATTTAATCTTGCTAAAGATCCCTAGACACTCTTTTCTGGGTGAAGTTTTCTTCCTTTTTTTTTTTTTTCTTTTAAAATAATGTGTAGGACTGTATCAAGGGACCATGCAACAGGTGGATTTTCCACCAAGCCCACATAAGCTCCTATAGGCACAACATTTTTTTTTAATTTTTGCCACTCCAAAACATTTCAGGTTTGGAAAAGTGATTTCTCCCAGGTTTTCATTAGGAACCCTTGGTCAGGAAATGCGTTCTGTTTAAAATTGAGTCTTCTATAAGGCTAATTTCTGAACTCCCCAGAGTTCCTATTTAAACATATTTTCCTTCAATAAACACTACAGAGTGATTACGTTAGCTCTGTTTTGGTAAAGTGTGGTTGAGGATAATGACACTTAATATTCCCTCAATTTTAGCAGGGAAGACAATCTCTCATTAACAAACATTGCAAATCTGTAAAAATTCTAGCTGTCATTACAGCCTGTTAATCACAGATGGACACGCTAAGGTAACCTGTGGCAGTTCCAAGTGGGTTCATGTCCCACACACATGTTCACGTCCCACACTTCAGCCAGGGAAAACATAAGAAAACACAGAACGCACGTGGAGAGATGATGTTGAAAGCAAGGGAAGGAAGTGACCTAAAAATTCTTAGATCCTGTTTGTAGGAGCAAAAAAGCAGTAAATGTCACCTGGTAGTATCAGGATCAAACTACAAGATCACTTATATTAAATATAATCTGATTTTTTTTAGGACTTACAGTTGGTTGGAGATTGCACACCTCTTACCATTTCCTTGCCCTGCATGTGCCCCCCCACCCCACTGAAGTCTTCCCTAAAGAATTCCCAAGCAAACATTTATCTGCTGGAAAAGAAACAAACCGACATAAACCACCCTGACTTACTGCTTCAGATTTGGGAGGCACTGGAGGTGGAGGTAGGGAAACATCCGAAGACTTTGTTGTTGCTCCGACGGTCCCAGGCACAGGAAGTGATGCAGTACCACACTTTGATCGGAAGGACCCTCTGTAATTGTCACATTTGCTCTTCTCACTTAGCGAGCGAATGAGAGGCTGCTCTCCAGGCTTTCCAGAGCCTTGGTCCAACCACAGCTCTTCGTAAGGAAGTTCTGGTTTCGTAGGCAGAAACATCGATTCCTCGCTAACCTCAGGAAAAAGATAGTCGCTGCTACTGTCCCCAGAATCCTGGTACTGAAGAGCATCATGAGAAAAGAGGGCCCACTCGTTACACAGATCCCTGCAGCCGTGCAGGTTTACCTCGCTGTTGCCGTGCAGGTTGTTCCCGTAGACGCACACCGACAGCCGGTGGAAGGACTGCGTGAGCTCGTCCCGCGCGTAGCTGAGCGAGTTGGGCACGTGAGCGTGCCCGCTGCACCGGCTTTTCTTCGGGCTCTTGCAGTCTTCGTTCCAGTCAGCTTTCACATCGCGCACGGCACGGGAATACTCGTCTATGTCGAACTGTTCCTGGCATATATTAAACCAGTGCTGGATGAGGGATTCGTGCCACAGCTCCCCCTTCACAAGACTGTCAGGTAGGGTAAATTTTGGAAGCGTCAAGTGCAAGGGAAAATGCATGGGAATAATTTTGTTGCCACGAAGCACGCAACAAACCACCACAGTCTTGGTCTGAATGTTGACAAACTTGTACCTGTGCCCTTCCCGGATAAAATGCAGGTCGTAAGGGTTTCTCGGTGTCGGACTCGGCACAGTCACGTTAACAGGCAGCCTGGTTTTTTCTACTATATTGCGAATTGTGTGCTCACCTTCTTGCATCTGCACCTCCAGCGGGCTGCGGGTGCTGAACTTGCCCTTACACTGGAACGGGAGACTGATGCTTTCATTGGTCCTGTGGTTCATGCAGATGAGGCAGGGCATTTTGCCTCTGCCGAGCTTGCTAATTGAATTAAGCTTCCCAATTTTTTTGAAGATGGTGTTGAGTCGGGACTTCTCCTTAGAAGATTTTGCATAAAGGATTTCTGCTTGCCCCATTAAAGTCAGCTCATCCCCAGTACTAAGGGTAATGTTGTAAACTTCAGTGTCTTCGTTGCATTCACCTGAAGCCACCTGCAAAATAGCAACAAAAAGTTGTTTTTCCCTCACTGAAGACAATATTCCAAATCATATCAAACCTATTAAGGCTGGACTTAGGAGAAACTAATTTCATTTGAACAGCTGAGCAGTCAAGTGTGAGGTGTTTAACCCAAAGCTTGGCCAAGTAACTTTTTTATTGTTTTACACGTTCTTCCATCTTAGTTGAGGAGAAGCAGCCACCTGGAACTGTCAAAGAAGGCATGAGAACAAACACAACCAACTTCTAAAGAAAAGACAAATCCCAGCAATTCAAATTCATTTATGTCACACAGCTTTGAGAGAGCCTGTCTGGATTCACTTGCGTATCTTTTTCCACCCCCCTTGTTTTTGCTGTAACTTATTTGCCAGGCTCTTGAGGGAAGCAAACATTTTTCTTCCACCGTCTTCAGCTCCCTGAGGAGCAGAGAAGGTGATCTCATCATTACGGATGAAGCATATCCCTTTGATATAATCTCTTCCAGGCTAGGGCGAATGACAGATGACATCTAGTCCCTGAAGGAGAAGTGAAAGATATTGGTTCTATCCCACAGGCCTAACTCCCCCTCTGCCTTGCTCTTCCAGTCATACACTTCCATACACTTCCTTCCTCATTTTTTGATCATAATTACAATTTAAGAGATTAAACAACATATGCACAGCCATGTGTGTGCATTTCTACTATGGAAATTGTACTGGAAAGGAAAAAAAAAGCGAAACAGATGTCCAAGGCTCATTTGCTCCTGAAGTTATTTCCTTAACACTGGAATAACTCTTCATGCACAAGATTGCTCTGCTTCCTATTTGAGTGGCTTAATGTGAAAGGCCTTTTTCAGGGACCTAACAGAACTCGCCCAGCTCTTCCTCAGCAGCAGCAGATGCTTGACCATAAAGGAAGGTGCATCAGATAAGTACTACTGGCCTGTTACAGACTGTTTAATTCAGGAATACTGACCGTATTAAAAAAAACTGCAAATGCAAAAAAAACAAGGTAGAAAAATAAGGTAACACAGGTAAATAAGATAACATATTCCTTCCTCATCTACACAGCCACTAGAGACTTGATGTAGCTGCGTGAAGTTCAAATTCCAGCCTTCAGAATTGGATGTCATCACAGCACAGCCACTGCATGAAATCGGGGCTGTAATTCCAATTAGTTAATAATTGAGAAGTGCTGTAAATAATCTTCCCCTTGTAAGACACGATCTGCAGCTCACCCGTATTTGTAAAGCCATGATTATCTTCTGGAAGCCTCGCAGAGCAAATGGCTAGGCGGCTCAAAAGAGGTGTGCCTCCCGAGCAGTTCAGCTTCAGCGCTTCCTGACAGGAAGCCATTCAAGCCCTGAATTATCTAAACAAACACTAATTGGTCTAATCCAGGAAACCACTAGGATTTTATCGTACATAATACCCATTCACAGCTTACACCACCGGCCAGACAATATATTGAAACGCGGCGACATGAAAGGAAAGCGCTCGGATGTTTTCGCCGATAACAGCGGGATGACGCTTATTGCTGTTTTCTCCTCAAAACCGTGACCGAGCGCTGCAGCCCTGACCTCGGGGGGCTGAGGACACACAGGGCTCTGTGCACGTCCTGTTCAGTCCCCCCTTCTCCTCTTGAAAGGGCATGTTCTGTCAGAATAGTGTTTTCTAGTAACTACAGATCCCCATGGGTGGCTTCTCCGGGCAGCGCCGTCCGTAATTTTAACGTGAGCCGGCAGTGTCCCGGCTTCTTCTCGCCCCCTGCACGGCAGGAGCGAGGGAGGTGTCACCACCTACGGCTTTGCTGCTCTGCTGCTCTGCCGACCGGCGGTTCCCTAGCAAGTCCCAAACAAACAGCCCCTGCACAAGGACGGCGCTGTGCAGACACCGAGCGGATCGACTGGCAGAGCTTCACCTCGAAGGGCTCCTCAAGCGCTGGCTCAGTAGAGGCATCCACTTCTACCAGCTGATAGCACGGGGATTTTTGTGTTGGACATGTTTAAAGACAAAATTACTCTAAATCCCCAAATCTGGAAAGTATTATTTCCTTTTTTTTGCAATGCAATCACAGGGTAATAATAAACAAATGTGGTTGAATGTTGCCATGCTGGAGCAGAAGAAGAATCGTGCCACTGTTCTAGTTTGGCACTCTGAGAAAAATACTGCTGTGCACTCTTCTTAATGAACAAAAATCTGTTAGGCGCCAGCTGCTGTCCAAAACTGTAACAAAGAACTGAAAAAGTGAAACCAAAAGTCTACGAGTGCACAACTCTGATTTCGTATCGATTCCCAAAACCTCACTCTGCTGAAATTAAGGCTGCAGGTACACCTCAGCAGGCCAAGGATATTTTAAAATATAAGCCCTGAAAGTCCAACAAGCTAACTCCTCTCTTCTTGTGTGAGGTTACTTCATTTTTTATTTTTATATTTACCACATGCTAGTTAGCATCTATAAACCATACCCGGTAGGTAAATATTTGTTGCAGTACGTTAGCAACAAACACATCCCTCCTTCATACCATACATAGCAAACCCTCTAAAATCATCTAGAAACACATGCGCAGATATCTCTCAGTTTTTAATCCCCAAATTACACAGCTAAATGACCTCTACTTCATCCCTGCAGCAGAGACCTATGAAAATCAAACTTGCTCTGTCTTGCTCACTCTAACATTTTACTTTATCGGTGGCCACAAAACTTTCAAAACCATCAAAAACAGGGCCATGGACTTCAGCACAGGTTATCGGGTAAGACTTGTAGAACCCTCTAGGCCAGACAGGACCTCCAGAGGTCATCTAGTCCAACCTGCTCCTCGAAGCAGGTGTAGTTACAGTGGGCTGATCAGGGCCACGTCCAGTTAAATGTTCGGTTTCTCCAAAGATGGAGAATCCACATCTTGTCTGGGCAACCTCTTCCTGTGTTTGACCCCCTGATGTTAAAAACTACTACAGAAGGCACAATGGACACCACCACACTGGGCTCGGCTCCCTCTGCCGTCTAAGCTTCCAGCACCAACCCAACAGGATCTGTACCTTCAGGCACCCCTACACACCTTCATGTCACCGCTCAGAGAGCCTGGACAGCCTGAAGCTATACCTACCATACCTCCGGACGCTGTGTTACACACAAAGTCTTCTCCAATTCTTAGCCTTGGGAGCACCCTGGAATAAACCCTTCCCCAAACACATTTCTCTTCCTGGTTGTTGTCCCCACAAGTGCTGCTTTACACATTAAACCAGTGAGTCTTTTAGTTTTACTCCTCCCTCACCCCTCGTTTGCCCTTCCCAGCTGATCTTCATTTTCATGTGTAGGTGAGAGCAATCAGTGCTCCTCGCTCTGAGGCAGTGTCTGCCACATTGCCCTGCAAAGCCATTTAGAAACCACTAGATGCTCTGATCGAACAACTCCGAATCGAAGAGGGGACCCACACAACCAGAAGCAGCCTACTCCGTACCACGTATACCCTCCACCTTCCAGATGCTGATCCACACTAATGGTTCAGTACTGATGCCAGGAGGATGACCAGAAAGGCTGCTGGCTTACAGACAGACGTCTTGTCAAACACATTACAAAGCAGCAGCGGGTTCAGTCACTATAACGCTCTAAACTTGCAATTCAATAACCATTCAGAAGCCAATTATATCTACTGCAGAAGACAGGCATCAGCAAAATGATGAACGATCATTTAGGCAACATGTTCTTTTGGGAAAGCTCAAGCATACTGTTTCTTTTGCTTAAGGAAAGGTTAACTCAGAAATAGATTTTGATAACACCTGAGTCAATATCCTGTCTCGAGCTCCAATTGTTCTAATTTGTTATAGTTTGAAGCAGGAGTCTTTAATCACTTGGGCATGTAAGAACTCCTTATAAAAATGATTTGTAGTTTTATATAGCTTGTTATACCTGCTAGATCTTATTAGAGCAACACAAGCATCACATTGCCAGTAAAAATTCACAGTTAGGACTTTTTCCTAGAGCTTTTCTTTTTTTTTCTTTTTTTAAACTATGAGGCCTCTGCTGCAGTTACTGCATGCAGTTTTTACTATTAAAGCCAAGGGACCAATCAGAGCATATTTTTTTTTTTATAGGGCATAAGAAGTGGATAAAGATTTTTATTTTTATTTAATATAAAATAGACAGTGTCCAGAAGACCTACAAACAGAAAAAATAAGCAAACTTTTTCAAGGAGGTTGATTAAATTCTCTGTGACAGCATCCCATTTTCCTTTCTTTTATAAATGTTTGTCTCACAAGACGGAACCAGCAAGCACAACTATTGTGGTAGTGTATGTGTGCTTGCCTCCCAGCTGGCAGGGACTTTGCCCTGGTTACTATGTTAAAAGCTGGCTTTGGTGTTGTTTTAAGGATGTCTCAGATAAATCGATGTTCCAAAATAATGACCTGAAATGTGACAGGTAATACTGCAGAGCTGTGACATGACACCCCTCTTGATGTGGGATGTCAGGAAGGCCAGCACAAGTTACCACAAGGCAATGGAAGCAGCAGCTCTGCTTCTCTCTCAGCCCAAACTATGCACCAGACCCTGGAGGAAAGAGGTTGGCAGGCTCGTGATGCTGACATGAAGCCGCAGGGTGGTGAGGGGACCGAAGCACTCATTCCCAAAATGCAGTACTATCAACTGCGTGCAAACCTGCACACAGGCTGATTTCATCAAGTCACTGTTGCAGCACTTCAAAACGCCCGCGTAGGTTACAGCCTTCTAAGTATGTGCTCTTTGGAAGCTCAGGGAAAGTTTATTAGGGCCAACAGGACTGCAACCAAATCAGGAGATCGACTATATACTGTACGGACCAGTGCAGTTAAACCAGTGTGAAAAGAGGATTACATCAAACAAATCAGCTATCAAAGTTCACACCAACCAAAACACGGCTTTGATAGGAAAGAAAAGAATCATGAGGCTAGTTAACTCAAACTCATGTACCTTTTCCATCCTGGAAATTATCTGCAAACAGTTTCACAGCCTCTCTAAGGAGATGGAATGGTATCTTCAGGACAAAAATGATATCCCAGAAGATTTAAAGGATCCTGGAACACCGAGTGGGCTGTTTTTTAGAGTGCAGGAATTCATGGCTTGTCCGATGTTCTGTCAGACCTATCGTTCCTTTTTTGGAGAACTTTTTGTGAATTACCTCAGTATGATTTGCAGGTTTTGTTCTCCACCAGTCTTAATGCAAATAGCTTCCTGGGTATCTGCACAGACTGCTATCTATATGGGACCTCAGCATCCAGCTACAGAAACCTACTGTTGTTGGTTCAGCCCTGGGATAGCTCAACTTTCTTAGTAATGTTTTTCTTCCAAGCATAAAGAGCTAGAAAAACCTCATCTTTGTAGTGTAATGCTGTCATGTAAACAAAATTCTCTGCAATTATGCATTGACTATTAACACAAAAAAGGCCATCAGCTATCTGTTCAGTGAAGGATTGACAGAATGCCTCTAATTTTCATTTAGGAATAGATTAAATACCTATTGACTGAGTGCCATTAGCTTATCCCCAGATCACTCTGAATTACTGTGCCCGTAGATGCCGCTGGCTACCAGGTACGTGAGGCAACCATTTGCGTATACAAGCACAGTACCGATACGTATGCAATCCAAAGGAACTAACAGAAGTAGTTCTAGCCATTATAAAAAGTTGGTTTAATTTAAAATTCTAGTTTGCTATTCTGTGAAAAGTACTCAGGACTCTACCTTCTACTCCCAGCTCTCCTTGAGCATCCATTACAGCACTCCTTCACAAATAGCACAGGTCCTAAACGTCCTGCCCCAGCACACTTCCCAGAAAGCCTGCCCAGCTGGGAAACATCAAGGAGGGATAGGAGATTCATCTCCTCTGCCTCCCCCGGGGTAAGGTGGCTCGTTCTTCCTTTTAACAATGAATATACAAATTAAAATAAAACCACCCCCGTGGAGAAGATGCCATGGCACAGCATAATGAGAAGGTAGGTCTCTAAACTACAGAGCTTGCTGCAAAATCCTGCCTAAGCAGCAAAGGATTTACAAGGAGGAGCAAGGTTCGCACAGAGTCAACCACAGCAGTGGCACATTGCCATGCTCAGGCAGACCTCAACAAGCACGGACAAAATTACACTGACTGTCCGGTGGCATCCTGTAACTCTACAGGCTGTTCCTTCAAAAATTACCTGTGGAAGTTTTGAGTGTTTTAGAACAAGAAAGAATTCCCAGACTTCAGGATTCCTCCTCACCTTAAATGCTTCATTAGACATTTTAGACATTTTTTCTTTTTGCATCAGATTAGCTACCTTCTGACACACTTCTCTGAATTTAAATTGCACACTGCATTGGACAGAAATCAACTGCACTTAGTATTCTTCCCTTGGCTCAAATCAGTTTGACACCATCTCCCTCATACTAAAATTTTAGTGTATGTCATTCTGTTGCATATAAGGAGTTATTAAACACTTAACAAGTCCAGTTAAGTTCATTCATTTTTTTGGAAGATGACAACCTTGGAACAGACTTCTATGAAACAGGAAAAACTGCCAGGAGAAATACTGCCAAGATAACTGTTTAACTAGGTTAAACCTGGATTATTATTACTGTTATTTAGATGAAAGGGTATGACTATAATATCTTTTAAAATGGATTTGATATCTAACAGTAGGCTATGCTTAATTCTGAGCTTGCTAAATGACAGAGATTTAAGAACACTTGTGCTAAACTCAAGACACAATGTTTTAAAGTTTTAAAAGCCTTCTTATAAAATCATAGCTGCATATTTTATTGTGCCACACTCTTGATTTGGTCATAGATCAACTGAGAAATATTGGCACAGCACTGGATAAAGCTAGCAGCTCCAAGATAACACCGATTTCCTGGGTAGAAATGAAATTTTCTTGTTGCCTTGATTTGGCTAATTATATCCTAAAATACAAAAATAATTTTAACTTTCTCCTAGAGTCTTCATTTGTGAAAGGCTCCGTTACATGGCTCCAGGTTAATTGACAGCATAAATGAAAACAACCTACTGTCTTGAAAGGCACAAGTCTGTGTCACTAAATGAATTAACTAATGAGCTTTTACGGTTACAGCAGTCTTCAGCAATCTTGTTTCACACCTATAAAACTGCAGACTAGCTGATGTCCCCCAGCTCTAGCAGTGCAAGAAAAAGACATTAAAAGATTGTTATAAAAACCCCACAGCACTACACAGGAACAGGGAACTCTGTACTGGTTTGGCACCAGCAGCATCAGCCATTTTCCCTCACGGAGTACACAATGTGGGTATGCACCAGTGCACCCCAGCTCCAAGACGCTGTTCAACCAGCCTCAGGTGGTGTAACAATAGAAGCAAAACAGGTGTGTTTGAAGGCTGCTCTGCTCTGTTCCCAGAGCTGACCTACCTTGTGTGGTGTCTTACTGGAAATATAGGTAAGGCAAGGGTGAGGAGCATGTTGTCATTGTCTTGTGCCACCACATGACAATGTTTGGTGATGGGAAGCCCTCTCGTGGGCTTGCTGACCCTATGATGAGCCCAAGAGGTGTGCATGCACAAACACACACACACACAACAAGCCTGTCTTTTTTGTAGCTGTTGGTTTTATTCGCAATGTCACTTAGCTGCAGTGATTTTGAGAGGAGCAACCCCATTATTTCACTCTGCAGGCTATCTGAGAATAAGGCTTTCTGGACAGGGATTTGAGCAGCTGCTGCTTAGCAGAGAATAAAATTCAGACTGCTGGAGGGGGGAGGAGAAAAGGGGCAACAAGCAACATTTGTTTAAAATCTGGCAGCAACATCCCGATTAGATGAATTATTGGATAGATCATCAGGACTGCTCCCCAAAGTGCCATAGGATAGGAGAGCCCTTAGAGGACGTGTTGATTTAGCACTGCAAAAATGATCCTGAAGAGCACCACCACAGAAGGCAGAACTGAAGACTCGTTTGTCTTAAAAATCACACTTCCCACACAGTGCCGTTGCTCACTTGCCATGTATATAAAGGTTGTAACAGTTAATCATTTAGACAGAGATAAATATTTATTCAGGGACTACCTTAACGTTGAATGTTATTTCCTCCATGACGTAAACTCGTTCAGGAAATGCTTTAGCCACCTCCTCCACACTGTTAAAATACTGCACTGGCTCCTTAATATCTCGGTCTTGTTCCAGCAGCTTAAACTGCCCTGAAAACAGATGATAAACAGAAGAGTTGTAAGATATTTACATTGGACAACTGTCACTGTGGCAACTGCTGGCTCAACTTCTTCACTATTTTGCTCGGTCAATTTTTCCGGTTATTAGCAGCCAAAATACGAAATGAAAGATTGCAAAGAGCCTTCTGAACCTGCCATGAAAGGCACCCAGTTCCACCAGGGCAGGACGAGAAGAACGTGTGGGAGCTGAAGTCAAATTTAAAAAGATCCTTCTATCACATGCTGTCTAGAAATAGTAAATAACTATTGAGGCGTCTGTGTTTGTGTACTTAATTCCCTCTAACAGTATCTATACAGATAGCATTTTTGGCCCCAAACATTAGAAGCTTTACAGAAAGAAAACACACCCATTACAGTAAAACCTCAAAACAGTAAACATATTTCTTTTTTCTTTTTTTTTTTTATACATATTTTAGCATCATCAAACAGCTATGAAAAAATGTGGGGCTACAGCCCTCTTCCCCTAGGCTTCCCTAACGGTGGAACAGCACCTAGCTTTCCTTAATCACGAGCTAAGCCCTTTGAGAACTTTTAACATGGCAAGAAATGAAACCGTACACGCTTAAAATTCTTTTGCAGGTGGTCACCTTTGGAAAAGCAGTAGGAAGAAGCGTTCCTCACTGCCTTCCCCCCAAAAAAGGCCATATGCTCAGTGTTGGAAGAGGCAAGAACCAGCAGGGAGGGAAGCGCCGTGGGCTCAGTACAGCCAGGCACTTCGATCACTCCTGCATGTCATGAACATAGAGTTTAAAAGCTTTCTTTTATAAATACAGTGTTAATGGAAAGCTCAGACAGATACGTTTGCTGTTTATATGACACAAGTCAGTGGAGGGATCTTCCGAAGTTCAGAAACATTAACTAGCACTAAGCTGAAGGATGATCTCAGTGAGAGAACAGCACAGCAGGCCTCCTTGTAAGAAACAACTTGAGAAAATGAGAAAAAGTCTGACTGAAATCTACAGTTTGCACATCTTCTGTAAACCATGTTTTAAAATTAGCAAGGCACCCAGCCGCTGGATTATTATTCACAGCGCTCGACTTCATGAAAATTCACCCGATACATCAGGACGCCAGCCACCTACAGAAACAGCTTCTCGCTCCTTCAGCATTTTTGTGCACCACACTCTGCTGCTCCTACGTACCCCCATCAGACCTGAGGCTTTTGCCATCTGTCCTGGGGACTCACCCACGCCCAAGGATTTCGGGAGCTCGGCAGGCCCCATTAAGAAAGGCTCATCCCAGGCCCTGCCAGGCGTGGGCACAGGCACGCACCCGGAGAGACCAGGAGTTCCCTGCTCCTCACCCAGCCCCAGCACCTTGCAGGCCGAGGCACACTTAACTGGAATGCTACAACGCTGTGGTTGTAGCCTGAATATCAGCTTTTAAGCCAAAAGACTTCCTTTAATTCCCTTCTCTACATTATTTCTTTCTGAAGTGACCACAGTAACTTTAAAGTATTATTAGCAGGGCTTGGGGTGCTGTATAGAGCAGCTAAAGATGCTGACATCTCCCACTTGCTGTTTTGCAATTGTTTAATAAACTTCACCGCACTTCAAAAATCAGTTGCCTTGGAGTTTTCCTAACTAACTCCGTGTCTGCTTCGGGACACGCTTTTATTTGAAGTTCAGCCAAGACAACTGAAGTACTTCAAAGACCAACGCTAATGCTCCTGTAGCAGGAATTGGCAGACCTTTGGTCTGACCTGGTGAAGCCATTCCTGTAGCGAACTACGTTGCTGTAATACAGTGCAGGAATGGCTTCACCAGGTCAGACCGAGGGTTTGCCTTGTGCAAGGTTCTGCCTTTGACAAAGGTCATTGGCAGATGTGCAAGGAGGGCTCTGAGAACAATTATAGCAATCCTTCAGTCCCTCTCCCGTGCCTCTAGGAGGAACCTGCAGCTCAAGGATGCCCAGAGCAGGGAAGAGTTACCTTTGGGCTTAGTAGCTCCAAATTTCTTCCCTGTAAGCTTAATTGCTTACTGAAGGTATCTAAAACTTTCACAGTACACAGGCCCACTACCTGAAAATATTATTGCAAACTCTTCTTCCACAGGGTTTACAGCGCCTCCAACACAGAGAGCAGAAATTTCAGGAGAGCCAAAGCTGTTCTGCCTGGCAGACACTCCAGATAGCCTGAGGAAATCCATAGCAGATGGGCATTTGAAAAAAATGCTTCGCATGCTCAGCAGAAATGTGTCAGCATCCTCCAGCTGAATTCCTCAGCACTCTGCTCTGAGCCCGTTCTGGTGCAAAGCAATCAAGGGGCCGTACAGACTGCACCCCTGGACAACAAGCAGGGAGGTGCTCTGGCAAAAGAAGCTGAAGCTGTGGTGTGACTGATGCACGAGGCGTGGAGAGGGAGAGATGAAGAGAGAAGAACCGCACTGTTTAATCCCCAGGCCACTATACAGACGGTGCAGTCCTGGTTGGGGATTTCCCTGTCAGCCACATCCTAGCTAGGAGGAAGATGCTTTTCCCAGCTCTGCAGGTCCTCCTCCCTCCAGGAGGGAGGAGAATTTCCTACAAAAGAAATTCAGATGTGTGGGGGAACCGAGAGCAGGCAGACCTTTACCTACGTGGATCCAGGATATCACGCAGCAGAGGGGCTTTGAGTTGCACCAGGGAGTGCCTGATAGCGCAGAGAAATGACCACACCAGAGCACAGAGCCCAAGGCCATGTTTCACTAATAGAAATTAAGGGCAAGACATTCTTAAATGTTACAGAGGTCGTCACATCGTGGTCTGCATGGATTGACCAGAGGCTGTTGCTCTTTCCTGCTTACTTCTGAATCGCTCTTCAGGGAGCACTGTTGTCCTCTTCAGCTAACAACCTGGCTGTGACCCTAACTGACTGCCCAATTTGGGATCTGGGAGTCTGATTTTCAGGATTCTCAGCTGTAGCCACTATTCAAGGCAAGCCATGATTACAATTTATAATGGCGTTTTATACTTAAAGTCCCCTGAGGAAAAACACAAACACCACCACTGCAAGTTTTAGTCACCTCAGACAGATCTAAACCCAGTGGGGTTACCTCTGATTTAACACCCTTACAGACAGAGCTGAGTTGAATACAACACTGCATGGAAGCTCCACAAGTTTCTGAAACTGTGAGGTATTGCAGTGATAACATTTTGCCAGTCCAGAAATAAATTAGGAAGTCTTGCTTGAAAGTTGGAATTGAGCTGGGTGCAGCAAGAAGGCATGAATTCGCATGAAAAATGCAGGAAAACATCATCTTGAATAATAGCATTATCCGAGCAATATTCATCCAGCACTTTGAATGAGGTCTTTTATGCTAGGTCCTCTAGTTCCTCAGTCTGGAAGCATACCAATATTATTTTACTACAACTGTGATATATTTAACAATAGATAGTCTGGTGGCAAAAAGAAAGCCAGTCACCCATCAGAACCCAAACTTCTCTACAGAACGGTCCCAAATTCCTCACCACAGAACAAACTCTTCAAGGCTGCGAGCAACTGGGAGCAGGGTCTGCTAGCTACCGCAGACTTGCACATGTCCTCGTAAAAAAAAAAAATCATCTGGAGCTTTGCTTCGGTACAAAGAGATGCTCAGAACCATCTATGTAGCTATCTGTGTCATCCTCCCCTTCCTTCAGCTGAGCCGCACAAACACAAAGCTGTCTGTGCCTTCGCTGCTAATAAGCAGCAGTTCACGAGGGGGTTGACTACAGAGGAGTACATACAGATCCCAAAGCACATAATAGAAGGGCAGCATTAATCTCCTCCTGTTATGAAATCAAGAAGCATTCTGTGCATGGAAGCTGTCAGGACTGGATGTTGAAATGCTTCGCCTTTGGAAAAGATCATTTATAACTCCACATTTTCTATAGATGCTTTTTTTAAATTTATATCTTCATTGAAAAAGGCAGACTTTTTTATTGGAAGGAGAGAAAGAAGGGCAGAAGAGGGGCCTGCAATACACACTTAAGCCAGATGTCAAGTAACTAACTAATGGGGAGGAAGGAGAGAATTTCTTATTATGTTCCTCCCCAGCCTCTACTCAAAGTGCCATAAAACAGTTTGAAATACAAGTCAAATGGACATAAGTCTGTCTCGATTCCAAGTTGAAGTGAAATTTTATCATCCTTCACCAAAGACAAGGTTTCATCAAGAGACTTTACAGGACTGAGAGCAGGCTTAAACAAATCACGGTACAATTTAACCGTGTTAATTTGGAATTTAACAAAAAAAAAAAAAGTAAATCTAAAACTAAAGCTATACAATTATAGCAGCACCCCTCCTCCCTCTTACTGGTAGAAAAAGAGTAATGAAATGTTCCTCTAGTAAATCAGGGCAGGTTCAGAGAGATCAAAGATTTGTTATATCTGCATGGTCCACTGAGCAGGTATGGTTACCCCTTTGCAGCCAAGTGCAAGGGAGTAATGAACTACTACTGCAAGCTTTATATCTCTTTATCTTTCAGTCTGGCCTCTGGCAGACAGGTTATTGGAACAGTTTCATTCTAGTATATATTATCTGCACAGATGATGAAATCTTATTTCCGTGTGAAGGTACTTACAGCAGAGATGGTAAATCCACTACTGATGGAAATGAATATGGAAAGATAAAACGTGGGTAAAGATCTAAAGCAGGGCTTATCCCCCAGTTTATGGAAGCATTTATTAAAAACGAGTAAGGAGACCAGTCCATCTTCCTTCTTGCCAGAAGTCAGACATTTGTGAGCAGGATCTGCCCTGGGTCATTAACTAGCCTCTTCCAGACTTTCGTTTGCTTCTGCCACTTCCACTGCTTAGGTTCTTGCAAGTGCAACCCATCTCATTCAGGTATTTCTGTAAGGTCCACTGGCTTTAGCCCCAATCTACTCTTCACACCCAAATAGTCCATCTGTTTTACATGCTCTCACTTGCATATCCAAAAAGAAAATCTCCCCGTTCTGTAAATAATAAGAAAAAAAAGTAGCTGCATGTCATCAGCAGAAAATGTGGAAGGTCACCAAAACATCTGTTCAGCTGTGTTCACGGGTAAATGTTTCTCTAAGGAGGCAGGAGTTGTATTGTCTTTCAGCAGCTTTGGTTATTTAGCAAGTCTCACATCTCTCTATGTGAGTCTACATGCGAAGCCCTGTGCTTCCCAAGAATGTGCAGACAGCACAGCAGGGTAGCCTAAGTACTGCAGAGGTTTATGTTTCATACTATTTGTTGACTGCTGACTGCGTTTCAGTATTTCAAAGAACAGCAGACTTGATTCAAAGAGAAAAGGCTCTCTACCTGCCAGAATACCACCATTTTGGAAAAAAGACAGTTTCTGTCTACATCTTTTAGCATTCCCATGCATCATGATAATAGGAAATAACTGTCTTCCACTGCAAAAGGGTGATCTTTGACAGAACTCAGCAGAGATGAATAGGATAAAGCTAGAGAGTACATAAGACGTGGTAAAGGAGGGCACACAGAGGTGGCTCACTAGATGCCAGGGAGAACGTCAGCTTATTTACTCACTTTTCACCCCATCAGCTGTCACATGCTAGAGTTATTTGTCCCTACCTAATCCTCAGACAAGGCAGCTGGTGAAGAATGAGCATGGCGAACCAAGACTCTAAAATAATACACGGAACACAGTCCCAATTTCAGCCACTCCAGCCTCCTTATATATTTTTTTAATCCTCTTTTTAAATTTAAATTGACATTTGCCCAAATGCTTCTGCACAGAGCCTACATTTTGTCGTTTCAAGGAGCGTTGGTGTGACAGTGCTTGTAGGTGTCTAGACCTGAGAAAAGGGAGAACAAAAAAGAACCTGTCTTGATCTTTGATGCAGCTATTGTGTGACCAATTGGAACCACGGTGCAACATTAATATTGTAGCTCTTTTGGGGATGTATTACTAAATAAATAAGAAATGGTTTGGCAGACATGCAGAAGTGAGTGGGAAATTAATGCCTTCCTTTGCTTTTATCATCTTCCAGCTTGCTGTAATGCAGAGCTTGTTCACAGCTCTCCACAGGGCAGAAGATTACCATTGGGTTCAGGTGCTGTGGAGCAGAAGAGCTCCCAGACCCCACTGCAGAGGAGACAGCGGAGGGAGAAAAGATTCATTATGGAGAGGAAGCCCAAGTATAAATGAAATTACAGAACACTTTGTTCAACAACGGGAGCAGACAGTAGTCCTCACGTCAACTTGTTCAGACAGGCTCAAAGCTTAGTGCCCATGGAGAGGACAGGAAAGCTAATCCCCTGCTGCCTCACCCGGGGTTCCCCATCAAAGGAGCTACCAGCTTCACTTCAGACTGGGACCTGCCAGCAAACTAACATGGATATGATGTATTGGTAAGTTAATAGCCTCAGTCAAATAAAGAGGAAGACAACTCAATGGTACGGATTCATCCCGATCTGCCATGCTGACGGCTTCTGAGAGCTATACAAAAAAAGGCAGGAAGGGAGGGTGTAAAGAAGGAAGAAGTTTTTCTGAATTATTCATAAGAATTTCTTTATTTGTGTATTGCAGCCTGCTGAAAGCATGCAGGAGGCTATGAAAGGGTAGAGAATACAGTGGGAAAATACAAACCAAGAGTCTCAGGTACACAGCTTCCAAGGAGTAACAACTGGGCCACAAACCAGAAAAGCTACAATTGATTCTTACATTGTAATCACCATAAAATAGCTATTCAACAGGCTTTGAAGTATGGCCTCTGTTCTTCAAGAGCTGCCTGTCTGTACTTTTTCTTGAGGGGAGAAGGGGGTAGAAAAGGACTTGCCGTGTCCCCATCTGTCCCCAGTCTTTTGGAAATGTTGGGAATGGACTAAAAAAAAAACCAAACACAGATGAAACATGAACTAGGGACATATCTAAGTAAACACAATACAATTAGAATTCATCAAGAGTACTGGAGCTAAACTTATGGCCCTGCAAAGCAGAGGGCAAGGCACAATGGCACATTCAGTCAGAGATTGTGCAACGCTTTATGGGGAAGGAGACCATCGGATGAATAGTTTTACTTCTCGGAAGTATTATCGAGATTTCGAAGCCTTAAATGCCTTTATTCCTCTCTGTGTTATGTCTGCTGTACAAATACACATTCAACCATGGCAGAATGAGTCAAGCATCACAACCTAGTGAGACATGTCGAAGCAGAGCATCAGCACACTGACGCAGCGCCTGCACGTATGCACACCGTTTGAGAGATCGAGGAAGGGAATCCAACCAAGTTTCCCACACAGCAACACAATGCTTGCATTTCTCATCAAAACCTCTAATCCCGTGCTGCTAAAGTGAAGGAGATGATACAGTCCAGCGTTTTCTTTTCCAAATCTTACTTCTATGACTCTTAAGTGGAATAACAACAAAAAAAAATCTGATTCTATTGGCAGCATAACAAAGAAAAATCAGTTCAAATGATGACTGATGATAGTATAAAGTAGATTTAACTAACAGATACTGCATGAGAGGGAAATTTAGGTTACTGATTATGTAAAGAGACAGACAGGGAAAACAAGTCTAACCTCTAACCTTTCTTTCGTAAGTTATTATCATCACAAATAATAGATTACCACAATGAAACGTTCCATTTTGTGAGGCCACATGTTGGAGTGTCTGGACTGTAAGAAGTTAACTAAATTCAAGTTACTCACTGGGTTAACATCGATCTAACTTGTAATTATCATTTCATTTCTTTCCCACGTGCTGCCAACAGACACCATGAATGCTCCATAGGCAGCTTTCTGTCTGCGTGTGAGTTCACACACTCCAGTGGTCATGCAGAGCAGTCTGGTGACTACTGCACTGTCTGACTTTCTTAATTATTACTAACAGAAGCTGTTGCTGGTTTCCTGTTGAAAAGTAAGATCATACACACACACATACACAAAGATGGCATGCTCTCCCAGCGAACAGCAGAGCTAACTCAGATTGCAGCACAACAAGGCATCAAGAGAAAAAGTTACAGAAAGCCCAACTAAAACAACCCAGAGCTTATGTGACACAGTGTTGAGATGACTTTATTTACAAGCAGATGTCTGTTGACAAAAGCTTTTCTTACGTGACTGTTGGTACTGCTCCTTCCACGCTGCAGTGGAGGCCCACCTACACCTCAGTTATGAAAATGGTAAGTCACCAAAAGCTAACAGCTCTGATTACTGTAGCAGCATCCAGAATCTTTATGAGAATGTCTGCTGGAACTGCCTGCCACCAGAGAAGATCTGAAATGAAGGTAAAGACAATGTGTGCCTCACTTAACAGAAGCCTCCACCAAGAATTGCTTTTTTCTATATGAAAGGCTGGAAAATGACTTAGAACCAAAGGTGAAAAAGTATGTGAGAATAGTTCTTACTGTACTTTGAATCACTTGTCTTACTTAGCAAATACGTCACCTTCATTTATACATTAACACTGACTCAGGGCTAAAGATCAGTCCTAACGAGTGGTGACTCAGCTCACATATGTCAAGTCGAAGTTTAGGATCGAACCTTGCCTAGGATGGCAGACAAGTACCTTAACAGAATCTTATTTGGCCCAAGAAATTGAACATGACAGATATGACACTGAATGGAAAGAGAAGAAAAATCACCAAAACATACACACAAAAAACGAAACAAAACAAACCAAAACCACCAAAACCCTGTATTAATATTTATTGGAAAATATGGACGATTGTTGAAAATGTAAATTCAGAAACTATTTTTTGCATTATTCTGCCCACGTAGATTTTCCAATTTTAGTGAAATACGTTACCTACATTTAAAGATAAGGGGCAGCACAGACTTAATCTCCCTTTAGACTTGTTCTTAGCTAGGTGATCTCCTCCCCAGTCATCAGTAGACACCAGTCTCAAGTCATTCATTAAAAGAACAGGGCTGTCTACAACAGATTAACATTTAATTAATGCAGAGAAGAAAGCTAAGATGAGAGTAACAGAATAAACTCCTGGTTAACATTTGAAATGAATATTACTAGTTTCAAGCAGGCTTCAACAGGCCATATTAGAATACCTGTTACAAGTTAGCCAGGCATACTGGAGATTTTGTATCACAGCTGCATCGAAGAAAAAATCTACCTTTATCACAGATTTCCTCATTAACATTGATTTGAGCTGATGTTGCCACCAGCAATGGTGCAGCTGTAGTTCATAGTCTGTGTGAGTCCAAATCCCAAATGAGTGCAGAAACCCAGCTCCCTCCTTCCCTTCGGAGGACACCTTCTCATGGGAAATCCACAGGGGAAGAAGACTTTCTTCCCTTCCACTCTTACCATCTTGGTTGGTATAGTGGACTTCAGTTTCTTATGGAACTGAAGCGTCAAGAAGAGAAATTAGAGTGCTTTTTAAAAGTAGCAGTATTTCACAACCTGAGCTCAGTTTAGTATTCTTCTACTTTTGGTATCTCAATTTGTCCAAAAAGGTAAAGAGGAATTTTGTACTGATAGTGAATTAGAGTATTTTAAACACAGACTGTGCTTACAAATAGTTTAATATATATCCTTATTACTGATGGACTCAAGTAAGTGAGAACTTTTATTTGAGGCTAAGAGAAAAGACAGCATTCAAAAAGAATTTTGTCCCATGAAGAAATCTTATACAGACAAATGGAAGAGACATCATTCCCAGAAGAACAACTGAGTTTGGAAAGAGGGCTACTCATTTTAGAGGACCAAAAGTTTATTGCACTGAAGAAAGCAAACTTTTGCAATTCAGAAACTATCAGGTCCCAATCGTTGTGTGAGGCCTGCTCAGAATTGTATCATGGTTGCAGTTATAAGGAAGAAATTAAGATGTGCTGAAATGAAGAAGCACATTTTTGGTCACAACACGGATTTCAGGTATTCAAAACCAGCAACTTGTGGATCTACGTTAGCCATGAGTTTCAGGATGTGGTAGCCATCTCTGTACATTTGACAGAACTGAAGCACTTTTCCAAACAACTTCATACGCATTCTTCTTCTTGGCAAGTCAAAGCTTTTGCTAAAGTAACGGCAGCAACTGCTAAGCTTAATCATTAACTTCGTGTTACTCAAGAACAGTTTTTATTTATTTTACAAAGCTAACGCTCACCAACATGCAGCTACACTGCTACGAGTGTTTCTGCCCCGGTGCAAAGACACTGCCTGCAGTCACCAGCCCACCACCTTCTCTTTCCGCTCTCTTGCTGACAAAACTTTTTCCTCCTGCTACTCCCACACCAGGATCTCCATTTCTATGGCCTGACTTTAACTTCATTCATTGCTATCTCGCTTGCTGAGCAGCCTTTTGTGCCCTTCAGGTTTTGACCCCGTCCCCCTCTACACAGGCCGTGGCGCAAGTGTAGGCCGGTGCGCAGCAAGGCCTCCCGGCTGACAAGGACAGCCATGTAAACAGCCCGGCCTCTGGCAGGCACGTTCAGCGCGAGACACAAAGCTAAAGAAAAACTGCATTCACGGAGCAGAAATCTTGAAAATGTACATAGCCCAGTACCGTATAAAAAGTGCTTTTGTTTCATGTTCAGGAACAGGTTTTTTAATTAACTGAATGGGAGGAGTTTTAAAAACCAGGAACAATGACTGAGTCAGCAGCTCCAGCTCTTAGTAACTTACAGGGCTTTTTATGAGGCAGAATAAACATATTTCATTCAGAGTTAAGACATTTTTTATCAATGTGGAGAGAGACTTCAGAGCTTGGGCTTGGTAGCCTGAAAGAACGTCTGTGCATTATAGAGCAGCTTATTGTTTCAAAGCTCGTATCTCATTTACTCGCTGAATACACATGTGGTTTACAATCCCTAGCAGAGCCTCTGCATTCCCCCCTTCCTACCGCCCCCCAACTTAAACCTACTGAAATATTTTACGCAAATTACTGGAGAACCTGTTGCTCAAACAGTTCCCGACATTTGGGTATCAACAACAGAAGGGAGGTGATTTTGTTTTTCTAGGCAATTTTCAGTTTTCCTATGAAAGGCACTATCCCCTTTTATTTTTCAATGCCCAGCACAGCCTGTATCTTAGCTTACATATTTACAAAGTGTATAAAATAGGAGAGAATGCAATTTATTATAGTTCTGACCACCAGGAATCATGAGCAAACTCTGAAAAACAAGTTCACTTTACTTCTGGAACAAATTAGACAAAGTATTTCAAACTGAAAGGAAGCCAATTTCCAAAGAAACTCCTTATTTACACAATAGATCCGGTTTACTCAGCTGAAGTCTTTTGTCAAAGAGAATATTCAGTGTTAAATATATTAATGCTACAGCTAGAATTATATTACAGTGAATTTAAACAAGCGTTAAGCCAAAATAATAGACAATCTGAAAATCACTGTAATGAAACACATGTAATAAATTATGCCCCCAATATTTTGTTATCCATAAATTGGAATATCATTTATTAAGCATGTAAAGGAACTTACAGCAAACATTTCCAACGTTTTTATTTACAATCAGCAGCCACATTTACTTCATCACCTCAGCTGAAAAGCAGAAGGTGCTTTGCCACCTGTATTCTGCATGTGGTAAGCCATCTTTTCAATCACTACATAAACGCAGTCGAGTCTGTCAGAATCGTTTGTCTGGTTTCCAGTATAAGATAACACAGATTCAGGGTTGTGCAATTTATATACGAAGTCAAGAAAGCTCTCAATAGCAACTCAAGATGAATGAAGGCAGATTTTAAGAATGAAGATTTTGGCGTATGTTCACAGCATGTATGAACGTGTCACTAAAAAAAATAATCAGATGGGCTGAAAAGATGTGTGTAGAGATGGTGAATAAGAGCATACTGCTTCAGCACTGTTACCTCACTTAATTTCCATTTCTCCTCAAAAAAGCAATGAAGACAATAAATCTAAAATTCAGATCTAAGCAAGACTTGCATCTGCCACAGCTCTTCTGAATGCATTCCGTCACACACATTTTAGTTCATTACTTGGTTCAATAACATTTCTTAAATAAGTTGGTTACCATCTAAAGCTCTCTTTTGCAGTTCACATGATTACAGCTGAACCCAAAAGGTGTAAACAAACAGGATGCCCAGCAAATTTTTCCCTCTTGTAAGATGTCTGCCAACTTGCTGAGAGCCAAATGAAACCAGTTAGTAGAGTCAGCCTGGCCTAAAACTGCTTGACAGAAAATAAATGCTACAGACTACACACTGGATGCTTTAATTTTTACAAGTGTTTCTAGAAGAGCACTCAGGTGATTTTGTTTTTTCCATGTTAATGATAATTCATGATTTAAGACTTGTACTATGGCTTGCTAATGCTTTCTGAGATTATATTGAATATTTATCTTGTCTGTGTTTCCAATGAAACCTTTTCATTAATCCTGGCTTGGGGCATCTCTGTCTGAAAGCCATTTTTGCACCAATTCCATTTTGTAGCCTTTCCCAGAAAGGGCTGTGAAGTGGTAATTATCAAAGTGGCTGGTCCCCTATTTGTCTTTGAATGCACATGGACTTCCCCAGCTGCTAGATTATCATGAGATATGTTATTACATACTAATTTCTAAGTACACAAGCTAACATTAACAGCTGCAAATGCTCTACAGAAATTCTGTGCATTAAATTTCTATGAAAGAACTTTTCCTTTAAAACAAGGTGATCCTAAAGCTACCTCTTGGACTTTGAGAAATACTATTAATATCTTTGGACTGCAAAAAAAGTTAGTCACTGAATAATGAAACTAAACCAACACTAGGCAGTTTGTGTGAGCACACAGATTTAAGGTGGTGAAGAAGCCATGAACGCAGTGGGAAAAAAAAAAAGAGTAGGGTTTCAGACACTTAGAATTGGTTACTGTATGTGTTATGAGAGAGAAAGAGAGAACAGGTTATGCTGAGAGACCAGAAAGACTGGTACATCAAGCTAAAAGCAACTCAAAACACAAAACTGTCAAAAGAGCAGTCTTTGCTAGTGTTATCACAGGGTATTGTAGTTTCCTCACCAGCTTAACACTCCTTTCAGGAAAATGACTATTTCCATTTAGTTTTCTGAACATAGGGAGCAGAGCTGCAATGACACAGTAAGAAACCGTACCTTTCAAACGACATGAATTGCACTCCTTGAAGCAATAATTTCATAAAACCATCCTTTCCTTTCTTTTTCAAATACGCTACTGCACACCCAGCAAGAGCAAAGCCCAACAACACACATGGCCTCCCACACACTGAGCCTCCACAGACGTGCAGCAGTACAGAAATTACCATGCTGCAAATCATTTGGAAAAGGATCACCTGCTTCAGGAAAGCACCCCGACACTTTTCTCACACTTTAATAGAATCACAGAGTGGTTTGGGTTGGAAGGAACCTTCAAAAAGCATCTAGTCCACCCCCCTGCCATGGGCTGGGACGCCTTCCACTAGATCCGGATGGGGCTTTGAGCCCCATTCAACTTGGCCTTGAACACCAGGGATCCAGGGATGGGGCATCTACTACTTCTCCAGGCAACCTGTTCCAGTGTCTCACCAGCCTCTTACTGAAGAATTTCTTCCTTATGTCTAATCTAAATCTACCCTCTGTCATCTTAAAACTGATACTCTTTGTCCTATTGCTACATGCCCTTGTAAAAAGTGTCTCCATCTTTCATATAACCCCCCTGTAAGCATTGAAAGGCTGCAGTGAGGTCTCCTCGGAGCTTTCTCTTCTCCAGACTACCAAATCCAGCTCTCAGCCTTTCTTAGTGGGAGAAGTGCTCCAGTCCTCACATCCTTTTTGTGGCCTTCCTCTGGACCCACTCTAATACACGTATGTCGGTCTTGTGCTCAGGGCCCCAGAGCTGGATGCGGTCTACCACACTGAGTAGCCTTGAGGGCACCAAACCCTGCCATTGAAAGCGACTCTACCACCTGTACACTTGGCCAACTGTACCTGCTGGGTTCACAGAAAGTAGTCAGAGGCACGGATTGCTCTGCCTGTACCCATGACTAACAAGCTTATTATCGACATGCAGTTTCAATGTCCATTTAACTAAACTGATACACTGCACGTTTAGGTCAGTCGCTGGACAGACAGTGACCAGCTCAGCTAAGTCAGGTAGAGTCGGACCCGTGTCACCTTACCAGCAGGATGCTTTCTGGCTAAGCGAAGTCAAAGGGGGTAATTCCAGGGTCCTCACCTTTCTTCCTCGCAATTGCTTGCTCTTTGTGCACAATATGCAAGCTTCCACAGCGACTCTTCAGTCTGAATTGACCAAATCATTGGGAGCCTAAATACCTATGAAGTTACTTAACATCTTACTTATGGGTTATTCTTCATCATAGCCTAATGCTGTGCTCCTGCCTGCTACGAGCTCTTCATGGCTGACCATGCATCTCAGTTGGCAGCTCCAAGAAGGCTCAGCTGAGCCAACTTTCACAAAGCTGCATGCCAGCTGACCCAAGACTTGTCTTGGACAGGAGTCAGGAAACCACTCTATGTACTTTCCATCTGATTCACATTAAACGAGCCTTATGATAGCCCAACACCACAAAGTGACAAACGTCTGCAATGTGATAGGAAGGTGGCTATTTTCCATTTTCCACAGCAGAGATGACTGGCGTATCTCAACAGAGTGAAGGCATATAAGCGTCACATACGCTATCACAGACATCTGCTTCCTTGAACGAGCACGCCTGACAGCAGCAACACAGATACAGCAGCACGGGCTTTAATCCTCAGCAGTGCAGTCAGTCTTCCAGGGACTCCAGGCACGCAGACCTTGGTTGCTACCACACGCTGAGCTGCTCCCGCTTCCTCACTATTGTGAACCAGGCAAGCCAGGACATGCTGTGATCTTAAACGTTCATTGTGCTGTGTGGGCAGACCCAAAACACCTCACTTTCAGGATTTACCAGGGGAAAGTCTAAGGCCACATCAGAAAGCTGATCTGTAAAGCTGCACACATCTTTGTGAGGAGCCAAAGGCTTAGCCTTGTCCTTTATATGCTACTTCTCCCCTGAAAAACGTTATGGGATGTCCCAATTCCCCCTGTTCCCCCTCTCCCTCTTGCAGAATTATTTTCCTCTGAAGAAAATGAAAAGCAAACAAAGGAATATGTTGAAAATAACAGCTGTGATCCTCCTCTAAAAGTAGTATACCTGGAAATTGGTATGACCAAAATTTCATAGTAAAAGTGTGAAACTTACAGTGAACAAATCAATGCCACTAAAATGTTTTTTCCTCATCTACTGTTAAAAAAGTTTTAGAGTTACTATTTCTATTGAGATCAATAAAAATTAAAAGGCATTGTTCCCAGATAATAATAGAGCATGAGTTTATCTATGACCATATCACCCCGTAATGATCAACAAAAATAAACCAAGCCAGATACTAATCCTTCACAACAGAAAAGCTACGGAATTAGCAGCTTACATACAACAGAAATAGCAAAACCACACAATTAAAGTCTTTATGCAAGATTATAGCATAAAGCACTACGGGCTAATCCAGGAACACCAAATAATTTAATTACACTTTCTACTGAAAAATTAAACCATATGTATAGCTCAAAAGATCAAGCTTTCTAACATGTTTCTGCTTTTGATATCCAACATCTGTCCGAAAATGAGATTTTCACTTCCCTTATGAAATCTGATTCCACCTCCACGGCTGAACTCAGGCAGTGTTGATGGAAATTACGTGGGGGAAAATGAGCAAGTGCTGGATCATTTGATCTATCCTTACAGCAGAGTTCAACCTCTAAATAGTAAAAATGTGTTAGAATAGGACAACTCTTTCTGTACAGGCGAAGGCACTATGGTGATGCAAGAATAATCTGAATTTCTTTCCCCCAATATCCTAAATTTTCTTCAGCTTCCTCCTTCACAATTAGGATCTCATTCCTCATTAAGTAATTCCTCCAACACTATATATAGTGCTAGCTCATCAGTTTGGGCTGTGTCCTTGAGAAAAACACATAGAAGGACTGCACATATGCAATGTAAAGACAAGAAAGAGACAAAATTTCTGCTGGATCAGCTCACCCGTCATCCTCAAGACCTGTTGTCTGCTGTCACTGACCAGCTTTAGAAACCTCCCCATCATGAAGGTCTGGGCAACGCACAGCACTCCAGCTCCTATGAGCTGAACACCCACACTAAGGAGAACCATATGAGCAGATTCAACCGAAAAATTCTTTCTGTAAGTTTTATTTTTACAAAGTTTCTACACCAATAAAAACAGTGTTTTTCTGAAGGAGGAAAACAAGCCTGCATATCTCATCTGTACTTTACTCTGGCAATTTGTTTGTCCATTTTTACAGCAGTGTCTTTCCAAAGGATCTTAAACTTCCTATGAAAAAATATTTTGGTGAATGCACAAAATTCAGGAACTCAGTTAAATGTTTCTGACCCTCGTACAGATGTGAAGTTTTAGTGTTACTTCTTTGTTGTCTGCAGCAGAACTATTCTGAGATGCTTTCTCAGTCCCCACAGAAGAGATGCACGCTTGCATGTGCACTCAGTGCCCCCAAGTCGGGCTAAATAACCTTAAAAACTGGTGAGCAAGTTGCATTCGCACTATACCTCTACTGTTTCCTTTGAGCTGGCTTGAATCCGGTCTCTCCCATCCCAGCTACAGAACCGATCTTTCTGCCCCAGTCAGAACCGTATATACACAAACAGGGAGAACTGCTCCAAATGATCCTTGGGGCAGAGCAGCTGATTACACAACCTTATGGCCAGGGAACCATCAATGTGGGAAGCAAATTTCAAGGCACTGCTTCAAACGCAGCAGGGCAGGAAATGCCTGAGTATAGACATCTTACATGTTACATGCAGCTTGCAGTCACTGATTATTGTGTGGAATTTCCATTATGGATCCGAGAAGCCTTTCAATTAAAACGGAAACAAAACAAGCAACAACAAAAAAAACCACACCCGACTTCAAATTGAACTCAATATGTTCCTGCAATAGTTTCAACAGGTCAGCATGCCCCCAAAAAGATGGTATGGCTGAAATTAAGTCTGCCAACTCCGATTTCAAACTGCTATGAAGAGATCATTATGTATGCTCACTTGCAACGTTCACCCATACTTACACTAATAGCCTGCATTTGACTACAGATTTCCTGGTGATGGAAATGCAGTACAAAGCAACAGCAAAATGTCTTACCCACGATGCTGTCGATTTAGCAGAGAAAAAATTAACCTGCATCCCTCTGGTTAAAGAAAAGTTTCATCAATACATGTCAGGCAGCAGTATCTGGAGCTATGTATATGTTCTTTTAATGACTTTCAAGTAGTGTTTGCTCATTACAGTAATTAAAATAATAGCTCAATCCTTTCAGGGTCGACAGTTTTCTAAAAATTAAACTGCTTTATTCCAGCACCATCCATCATCCTGAGTAGGAGATCACTCTTAAACCAGAAGGGGGTTCCTTCTCACCAGGCAATTTACAGGATAATCCTCGATTTTGCAGCGTGAAGAGCAGGCAGCCAGCACAAGGGGTGCATTGTTAGGACCCCCCTGCCTCGCAGGGGCACGCTGGCTCCCCTTGGGGCAAGGGTTCAAAGGCCTTGTACAAAGCAGTGGAAGGGGCAAGCTGCAATTCATCCTCAGCCCTGCCTTTCTCCTTGCCCTGGGTGCCACAGCTGACGCCTTGGAGACAGGTTTCAAGGATCAGGTCTTGTCCTTGACTTTCTGGGCTCTTCTGACTGGACGACAAACTCTCCCCAAGGCTGGTGGCAAGGAGAGGGCTGTGGCTGCATCTCCCACCCTGTCAGGACTCGTCCTGCAGGAGCAGAGACACAGTTATGCTGTTACACGCACCAGAGTTTTGTTTTCACTTGGCATCAGAACTGATATGGAGAATCAAAGGGAGGATCGGCACTGAACATTTATTTGTGTATCAAGGGGAAATCCAGAAGCCACTGAAAAAGTTTAAAGCAGGCTCTAAGAATAGTACAAAGAACAAACATTGCACTGACAGAGAGCATTTGTAGGCAAACCTCAATGCCTTTACCCTAGCTAAGTTTCATTAACATTTACATATATTTTCAGAATTTTATTTCTAATATTTAAAACCACCAAATAATGAAGGTTTCAGAGAAACACGGGTCATTGTGCCTGACCCTGACTGCTATGTTCCCCCCGATGCCAACCTTGTTCTGTGACTGAATTAAATTTACCTGGCAAAGCAAAACAATGAGAGCCACTTTTTTTTTTTTTTTTTTGGTAAATAAACGTTGAGGAAAAACGTTCAGGGAGCATACCAACTGCAGGGGAAACAGCAGCAATTCAGGAATACAGACGAAGAGGGGAACAGAGTAAAAGGTGGAAGTAAAGGATGCTGCTGGGCATCCCCAGGGCTTCTGTGTGACAACGCTCCACAGAGTCCCTGCAAAGTTCCTGGCTGCCAGGAAGAGGCTACATGCAATTTGTGAAAAGGCAAAACACATCCAGTAGGAGAAAGCATGTCCAACCATGAAGTCCATCACCTTTTGTCCAAGCACTTAATTCTTCCCACATGAACTCACCCTGGCAATGTCTATTCCCATTTGAAAGCCTTGTGCCTAGGAAGATGATGACAAGCCACAGCAAGGCATTTTTCCATACCAGGTGCAAGAGCAAGCCAGAAAGATGTGTAAAGGGCTTTCAGTAGTCTGTGGACTTGTTTTAAGACAAAGAGCTACGAAAGTTGAAAATATCCATCCAGGAATTGTATGAATTAAGAGTTTACCAGGCAAACCCTCTCTTTCCACTGCCCCATTTTGTGATTTTCTTTACTTCCGTACCAATGCATTACCTGCTACATCGCTGACAGGTTTTTTCATGCACTAGGTATGACTAGTGTAGAAATACTTCACATTTTTCCTATCCTTAATTGTAGCCACCTTTTCATTCACATTAGTGTAAGGTCTGTATCCCAGACCTGTTTGATACTCTCATCCCTCAAAAACGGAACAGAACTAACTCCACAAATAGGCTGGGGGCAGGGAATGGGGAAACCAGGAAGTTTCTGAATCCAGCTTTTTGGGTTCATGTGCCTTTCATGGGACCGAAAACCCAGCATTGCTGGCAGCTGCACATCCAGGACCCTCGGCGTGCACATTAACAGCAGGTTGAGACTTCGGAGAAGATGGCTGTTAATACACACATCAGGCTGCTCAAACAAACATCCCCTGCCGAAGAGCACAGGGCTACAGACCGAATCTTCCTACCTTGCTGCAGGAGGGAGGAAAGGACCAAAAAGTAGCATCAAATCTTTCGCTTTTGTGTAATAGCAGTGAAGCTAAAAATAGATTTATATAATATTTATAATCCTTAATCTCCCTTCAAATCAAAGTGATAGCTAGATTCGCTAGCGATTAGAGACCCCAAGAGATTTATTTGTAAATGGCTGGCTCAGACGCTGCTAAATCCTCCTTGCTTCTATTTAGCCAGTTTGCTGACCTGGTAACTATGCAAAGCATAAATTTTAATGAGAAAAATATCCAGCTACCTCCACCACAGAAAGCCTCTGTAACAAACATTATAAAGGGAAAAAATAAGGTGTGCGTTCACAGAGCACTACTGGAGGGGGAAGGGAGAGCTTTTCAGCAGTGGATGAATTCAATGTTGAGAAAAGGCCCAAATCTTCCATATAGGCAGTGCATTTAGTGGTTCCCTGCACAACTAATCTGTTGTTACTTATTCTTTTTCGTTCAGTATAGATGGACCCTGTGTAGCAGGGACCGGGCTCCGGAGAACAGCCCTCATTTTGTTCAGCACAATACAGCCTTCTGAGGCCTTCGCTGCCACTTGAACTGTCAAGTTGTACGCCGGCGAGGGAAGGACAATTTTGAAATGAATAAAGCAAATAACCGATTTTAGTCCCATTGGGGCATAATGCCTCATCCCTGCTAAGGGATGGTAAAAACTTTTTACGTCATATTTTCTACTCGCGGTAGTTTATACAAGCGTGCAGTATGGGTATTTCTTTGCTTTCCAGGATAGAGACAGTTAGCAGCACACCGAACAGATTCCCAGTCAGATGTTGGGTGAAGGTCGGAGAGGAAGGCACCAAGGGTCTGCTTCACAGGGCTCATTAGCATCCACTGCAACCTAATGGACAGCTGCATTTGTCTAAGCACAAGGTTTTAGGGTTCATCAGTGACATTTTAGATCACAGTCAAGGAAAGCTTGCTGATCTCCCATGACTCACACAGATTAATATTTCCCACAACAAAGTCAGTAATACAGAGAGAAATGTAAAAGCACCCACAGGATCCCAGAAGAAAATTCCCACCAAAATCCATTTTTGGTGCACGTCAATAGTTTTATATCTAACGCCCAAGAACACAATTCACATACTAAATGTGTTCCACTTCGATAAAGTTTTAACAGATTTTTATCCATCAAGGCCCAGAGAAATGCGAGCGCAATTCCCAGATGATGAAGGAATTCTCATTCTCAGAGCTGGGAGTGAAAGGAGTGGGCTGGAGAGGGAAGTGCCTGGAGTTAAAATTGTCAAGGAGCCTCCAAGAATGAAAATGCATTGCCTGACCTGAACCTATTCCAGTTTCACATGGTATGAGAACAGAACATTTGTCTCCAGCTGAAGAACAAAAAAATAAATGTTTCCATGGCTTTGCTGGGTAAAGCTATATTTGAATCTGTTTTGAGATGGGACTTCTGGTAAAATGGTTCCGTTAATATTAAATAGTTCACAGCACTTCTAGACGGTAAAGGATAAAGTTGTTAGATTGCTAGCTCGCTAAAATGATAATGTTTTCAAGTACTATACAGTAAACAGGAAAAAAAAAAAAGAACACCTTAATTTCAAGCAAAGAAAACCATAATCAGCAGGAGATCGCTGTTCGTAAACAGGATAGAAGCTCCTTCTCAACAAAAAAGTTTTGCCATTTGCTGTAAAGCTGGATATTGGTGCAAGAAGCAGGTGTGACGCAGCGAAGAGCTGTTCAAGCACGCTAAAGCAGTAATGTCCCATGAATGCCTCGAGAACACCGAGATTTCATTTAAGAAGCTTGTCATCTTAAAGTGGCACTTGCGAGCTCTAGGTCTCAGAGTTCAAATGTGCAAGAGCACGGTTTTGGCACTTCACACACTCACCTCCGAGGAGAACGTATGTCTCAGTGACCCCATAGCCATGAGACATGGGGCAGCAATCCAGAGTTCACTTTTCTGGGAAATTCTGCACTGAGAGAGATTTTTTTTCATTTTCTAACAATTTTTGGCAAGTGGTGTTACCAGTACTGTAACAAAGAACTCGTGGAAGACAAAAAAGGGGATAAAAGAAGATTGGGGGTATTATTGGTAATATCTAGCAAGGAATTACGTTCACAAACTAAAACCTTTACTATGAAGCTCCGAAATAACAGTCCTTTAGCTACAAAAGGGAAGTCTACACTGCCCGGTGGCAGTACATCTATTATACCCCAAGGAATGGGGCTAAAGGAGAGGTGAGGACTCAGGAAAGAAGCTATTTGGCATCTCTCCCAGGCGGCCACTGAGCCTTCTCCTTCCACGCCTGCCTGAAGCCCCAGGTCTGGCAGCTCACACTGACGGACTCCCACGGAACGACATAATGTCCCTGTTTAAGGGAAATACAGAACAGCACGTACTGAAAAGGACACAGCATGGCTCAAACTTATCAGGGTTACTACATATAATGACAGGAAAGTTTGAGTGCACGGATATTTTGGGGGAGATTATATGAAAAATAGGCAAAGGGGTGTTTATTTATAAAAAATCCTAGGCCACAGAGCTTACTTTCTCCTCTTAATTGGTCACCCCTTGAAAAACTGAGAGGATGTTTGAGTAGCCTCAGAGGCAACCAGTGGGGAGGCAGGGAAGAGTTCCCGGATGGAAGAAAACAAGAAGGGAGAAGGAGAAAGAAAACCGAGCGCATCGGGACAACTGCTCGGATGAGCGTGTTCCCGACTTGGGCGCCTGAGGACGTAAAGCAGCGGGATCCAGCTTTCACAGGTTAGCAGCCACGAGCACTGAGACCTTTCGGAGAGGAGAGGGAGAGGAGAGGGAGAGGGAGAGGGAGAGGGAGAGGGAGAGGGAGAGGGAGAGGGAGAGGGAGAGGGAGAGGGAGAGGGAGAGGGAGAGGGAGAGGGAGAGGGAGAGGGAGAGGGAGAGGGAGAGGGAGAGGGAGAGGGAGAGGGAGAGGGAGAGGAGAGAGCTAAGGAAGGCCATCTGTTGAGTGAACCTCAGCTATGAACTCAAGACCTGCCCATACTAGGCTCAAACATTAATAGAAATGTCCGGAAAATACCAACAGCTAAGCAGAAAAATTCCTTTGCATCAACAAAAGTGACTAAAAATCAAAGCATTTCGTTTCAAAATAGTTTCACCATGTGCAATAGCCAATTAGTCACAAATTACATACAAAATAAACCTTACAACAAACTGCAAAATGAGAACATTCTTGGTATTTTTAAAAGCATATTCCTGTCAATTAGGAATAAGTGAACAGTTAAATTATACGCATATGCCAAATTTTCTCCTGGCAGCATTTGTAAACTTTAGAAAGCGCTATTTTGGAGGGATACAAGGAAGAAGAAGGGAGGGGGAGAGAAACCTCCCACACAAATCCCCAGGCTCCTAGCAGGAATAGAGAAAAAAAGTGAATCTGAATGCAGACACGTTCTCATACACGGCCCCTTCACTGCGCACCTCTGAGAGGAGCCTGACTTGGCTTCTCTACAAGCCCCCTTTGGCTGGTGGAAGACCGCCCCCGACCTCCCTCTTCTCCAGGCTGAATTTCCTCTGGCTTTCCTCAAATATCACGAGCTACAGCCCCTGGCTATCCGACTGACCATTTCTTGGACTCTGTGGGTCACTAATCCCAGGCACACTAAAATCTGTGGAGAGCTGTTCACGGCTAAAGAAGTTTGCCAACGAGATCGTTTTGAAGCCAACAATCTTCCTTGACATCAGCCGGTTCCCTTTATACACTATGTTGTTGCCGTTTCCTTCAGGATGAAGTGGTCATACTTTCATGTTTCTATCTATAAAGGGTTAACAAACACTGGAAATGTAAGCCAAGCCTCCTCTACCCCAAAATAAGTCATGATATATATTTAACATGAGAAATATCCACACCACCAACTGCTTGGTTCCAGTTTTTCCTCAACAGATTTTTTTTTTTTTTTTTTTTTTTAGCTTTCAGGATGCGTTTGTATAGTATTTTCTTGCTTTACTTCATTAAGAATGATTTAAACTTGTATTGGTAGTAATGTGACTCCAGAAACTGTGGTGGTAGACAAAGCAAAAAATGAAACAATTATTGAAATTAAAAATAAAATAAAAATAAAATAAATAATAAAAATAAAAAATAATAAAAATAATAAAAATAATAAAAATAAAAATAAAACAAGAGCTGACAGGAATTTCTTTGATGGTAGCTGAACAATCCCCTCCTTGCTCTAAGAAGAAAAGAGCTTAAAGATGTTCCTCTGACACAACAATCAAAAAAAAAAACACCAACAACTTCAAAGTACAGGCAGAAAGACTAAAACAGACACTTGTAGAGAGACATTACAGAATGCCAGTCATGGGAAAACCCTCTTTCTACTCTCATGAGAGCTGCTAATCTCTCATTTAACTCCCCCACCATTTTGCAAAATAAATCATGTAACCAGAAGGAGCCAATGTAATCATCTAAGTCTAATCTCTTTGATAGCAGAAGCCATAGGATTGCAATGAATTATTTCTTTGGGGTTAATGCTTATGGATTTTTGCTTTTTCCAAGGGGAAGAAAAATTTCCCCCTTCGATTCTGATTGAAATATTTCCAGGGAAGGAAGTTCTACCCTCAAATTCACATTTTTTCAAGGTCGTTGCTAACATTTTGTTCACTTTCACTACTAGTTCTGCTGTGACTTGGTCTAACAGGCACACTCAGCTCTTACATTACATAGCTTAATTTCACAGCTTTGATAAGGGAAAGCACTTGGAGACCACAGCTGAATAAAACTAACTTCCCTTCCAACCCCCTGGAGCCTGCAAGCAATGTATTATTTTCCAGCCTATCATGTTTATGCCTCTTCTAGGAAACCCTGCTTTTCCCCCAGTGTCTCTTCCACTGTGAAAATCAGCCATAAATTGTATTCCAGTTGCAGTCACATCAGTCCTAAAGAGAGAAGGAGATTTGTGTATGCCTCTGTTTTATATACCCATTGATTACATTAGGGCCACTTACCACAGAAATCAGACAATCTCACAGTGGGTAATCAAGCCATTTTTGGAACTGGTGCTTCTTAAAATAGCGTTCCACTATTGTGTAAGCATAACTCGCATTTCTTTGTTCCTGGACATATCATTTTCATATTTGTCTGTACTGAAATAAATACTGTTTGAGCGCAGATCGATATGTAACCTGATTTCATTTACTTCCGACGTCCTGTTTCCCAGCCATTTAATTCATTCATAAAAAATACTAAAAACACAAAGGTGAGAAAGAACGGATATAAACGCAGCTGTATAGAACCCCAGTTCTTAAACAACAGAAGACCAGATGTCTACAGGTTCTCTCTCCTCTCCTTTCATTTCCCTCCCTTCTCTCACTTACAATGCAGAATTTATTGTCTCTAAACTAATTCCAGTAAATGTTGGATCTCTTCTTAAAAACATCCAGTATGGAGCATTTCTCAAACTGTCTAGCCAATTCATGCCAGTATGCTGCATCATCACCTTTGGTAAAGTTTTTGGAATACCTGGAATAACTCACTTCCATCTCCCTTGCTAGAATTTAAGTCCTCTGTGTTGTCTTATACACAGCATAAGGGAGGGGTGAGGGAATAATTCCTTTGACATCCTTGAAACCCCTTCACAACTTTCTCCTTCTCTAGACAGAGCAAGCCAAAGTCTCTTTCAGAGGTTGCATTTCCTAGTCTGTGATTATCCTTGCTGCTGTGTTCTGGATTTTCAGTTCTCTGAGTTTTTCTGGAGCTTAAATGTGGACAGTGAACACGCTACTGAGCTGATGCTTTGCCAAGAGCAAAGAGAGCAGAATGATATCATCCTGCAAACCAAAAGTTTTATCTCAGACACGTCACCCCTCCCCTTTTCTTGAGGCAACATCACAACACTGTTGACTCATGTTCAGATTTATAAACAGAAGTAAACTATTACTGAATTTGTTTTCCGTACTTAAATATCCAGCTTAAAATAAGGTCTTTGATGTCTGCTGCCAGCAATGTTCTTGAAGCCTGCCTTTCAACCTTTTTTCACGCTCTCGTTCTAAAGTGGATTCCCTTTCAGCTGTCAACAATTTTCCAACTGCAACCATCAGTGACTGGAATGGCTCATTTTCAGACACATCAGAGGGTCATTTTCTGAATAAATAAATGCATAGCATAGTGGTAGACACACACCATTAATAGTATTTACTCAAATCCCAATTCTCTGCATGGGTGAAAGGGAAGGATTTATTTCTGGTTACCCCCAACCAGCTCAGCATGGCCATTTTATTTGCCATTTCTTCAGAAAAAAACAAGAAAATCTACCATTAAAAAACAACCACCAAAGAAGAGGGGAAAAAAAACAACAAACCCAACAACACAGCAACTGATGGCAAATACAGCTTAAAACAAACAAACAAGAAAATGAACTCAATTGTTGTATAGAACAGGAAAAGAAACGTGTTCTTTATTTGCCCTATTCTTTGAAGTTTCAGTGAGGTCGAACATCTTAGAGAACTGGACCATAATTGGGAAAAAATCACCTGCAATGATCACTCTGGTAAACAAGCAAATGGTTCAGTTGCACACACTGATTTCCATCTTTGTAGCAATACGAAAATAGACTGTAAAAACCCAGTCAGGGAGCACTCAGACTACAACACTCTAAAACATTCCTGAGTTTAGACAGCTTCCTTATATAGAAAAACAACTGTCTTCATCACACAGATACTGCCCACCTTTTAGAAAAAACTTATAAATAATATTCACTCCCAAACCATTTGGTAGAATAGATGATGTCCTTGATGAATATCAGCACAATAGTTTTCCAAGTGGGGTGCCGACACACAAGGGCAGTGAGGGCAATGCAAGATGTGCAGTGAGCTGAGGAGTCAAAGGAAATGTTCCAAAAATATGAAGCAATTGGGCAGGAGAGGGATCATGCATATGTAAGTGCAAGGGTCCTGAAAATCCTAAAGAACAGATGAACAAAATCTAGGAGGAAAGTCTTAATTTTAATAAAAAGATTCCTGATTTTTCTGAATGCAGTTGGACAGACAGACTGGTAGTGAATGACAATCTGTTGTTGCCTGAAGTAACGAAATATATGTCTTTATTTGTCACCTCCTAAGATACACTTAAAGTTCCGACACAGGCCTTGAATTTCACCAAGTAAATTAACAGAAGAAATCAAGAAAACAAAGAAGACTCTGTTAATATCCTCCTTCTGAAAGGTGTCAGGCAAACATGTTTTTTTTTCCCCCTCCTAAGGGAAGAAGTCACAAGCAGCATTAAGAAGACGTAAGAGTTTATAGAAATAAACACTGAAGTAATACCATAAAAGGCAGAAATGAGCCAGAAAATTAAGAACTGCAAAATGTGACATCTCAATGATGCCTCCCAAATAATGATTAATCTCTTCCTTGCGTCATGTATCTATAGAAGTTTTGGAAGGTGCTCTGTGCCACGCTGTAGCCTTCTTTCTGTAAAGAAATAAAATCCCTGGATTTCTCTTTTAAAAGCAGTAAGCCAGAGTAGCAGGAAGGAGTTTAAGTGAGCCAACTCCTGTACTTGGCACATTGAGTGCAGAGGCCATCCTTAAAACAGCTTGCATCTTCAAAGCTGCTTTCAAATACTAGCAATTAGAGTAGTAGCCCTCTTGATTCTAGAAAGGTACAGCATTTAAGAAACAGTTCAGCCCGGCTGATTTCTGAATGGCTAATTAAGGCAAACTTTATTGAATAGCTCCAAATAGAGTATTTCATAACAGCATTCAAATCTGACAGGGCAAGGAAGGGCAATTTTAAACTGTAGTAAATCCCATTAAAACCATACTCATTCATAATGAAAGATGCTACTATCTTACGTGAGAGCAGCAGACATGAATTGCACTTTCTGTCAATGGACATCGTTTATCCTTTCCTTCAAACATGTTTTTTCTGCATTTTACCCAACACTGTTTTCTACTACAAACATAATTTTTCCAGTTTGCCTCTTGTGTTCCCATGCTCAGCTGTAGGGCAGGAAGGACCTAACTTTAGCTAAGGTTTCAGAGTCCTTCATGGAAGCAATGTTATTTTACTAAGCATACCAAGAGAAACACTTTACTAATTTCAACAGCAATCCTCTCTAGAAACAACATACTAAAGTGCTCTGAGTTATAAATATTTATAGATGACTAGCCAATATTCTTGTAAATCAAGCGATTAGCCCCCCTTCTTTCCCCTTCAAAATCCATCAACAACAAGCATCTTTAAGAAGCTTTTGGCTCATCTTATGTTTCAGGATGCTGCCTAAACTTCAATACGACTAAACCTACGACTCCCAGTAAAGACTACTGAAAGAAATCTAGAAAGGTCAAATACTTGCTTTCTGGCATAGACTCACGGCTGTGCTTTTCCCTGTATGGATACATTAAGTAACTCTATATGCCTGTAATGCATCTTTACACGCTCATCTTCTACTGCATGCCCAATATATCATATTTTCTTTTATTCCCTTGCACCCAATGCTTATCACAACTATAGTGTTTGGCATTTGAATTCAATCACAAGTAAAACAGTGCTAGGGTGCTATTTAGAGAATTTAAATTTTCTTACAGTATATTTATGTTCAGACTCATTAGAAGACACCAATAAGGTTTTTCGTAAGGTTAAAGTGCCTAAATTAAAATCTTGCATTTGTGGCCTCTTTAATCCACATTAATCAAGAGATGGTGAATGCATGCAGTGTAAGATCACGCACCTAGCTCACTCCCTGAACCCTTCTTTTACTGGTAGCTAGTAAATGAATGCTTTTAGAAGTCCTTGCAGAACAAAAGTCCTCTTTAACCCATTCTCAATCAGTTAAGTGTAAAATTACATGGTAAACAACCATCTTCAGTCTTCTGAAGCAGGAACTGGTTTAGATTAGAGGTTAGGAAGTCACATCCAGTTAGACAGGGACATATTACAGTACAGAGATACATTAATGGTTGTTTTTTTCCCCCTAAATACTATTGGAATTCATTAAAAAAAAAAAAAAAATCTCTAACTTCAAAACCAAAAGATAACGTGGTTATTTTTAAGAAATCTTCACTGGGTGTTTTTACTGCAGCCACTGGATCCCAGATCCTATCACATCCTTCCTCGCGGTACTTAGATTTGGGACGACAGGCTACGTCCCTCTTCCATGCCTCAAAAACCAGGCAGTCAATAGGCACACCTGCAATACAAGTGGTCTACTTTTCCAGCCTGCCAGAACATGGACTGTAGCGGAGATGACTTGTGCTCAGGTGAGCACTGCTGGCTACTCTCTAAGAAGGTCTCTAACAGGGCTTTTTTTTCCTGCCCATAAAAAAAAGGAAGCCTCCCCTTCTCTCTTGCCCCCTCCCACAAAAGAAAAATTTCCCAGGTGTCAGAGCACCAAGAGCCAGAGAAATTTGTAGCAGAAAGCACTGCTACAAAAATAACGGGGTGTGCAGAGCACTGAACTGAGCTTGTTCCAAACTGCTATCTGTTGAGCAACAACAATGACCAGTTACACAGAAACAGCGTCAGGTTTTACCTTTTAAGATGGAGATTTAATTAAAGTATCTGAATTGGCAGCAGATGTGTTTCGTTGCCTCTGCAAGCTGTACGTACCCACTGGCACCACCATGCATTCCTCCACTATCTGACACCAGCTCTCTGTATGCACATTCCCAGATTTTCAGAGTTCCCCATGCACTCCTCATCTCCCCCCCCATGCAGTAGAGGCTGTAAGGAGCTCTTAATCTTCCTGACCCCTCCTTTTCCCTCTGTATCAGAGGTTGCATACAAGCACCTCTTTTTCTGCCTACTTCGATGCTTCCGTCCTCCATTTCTTCCTTCCACCAAGGACTCCGTGTGCCTCATCCCACCCATGCACAGCAAAAATAGCTGTTCCTCCCTAAGGACTGTGTGCCCAAAAATCTGCCTGCTTTTTCCAACTGTATCTTATGCAATTCCAGCTGGTCTAACAAAAATATTTTGCCTCACTATATAACTTGTTGTTGCAGAGAAACAACGTACCTACAAACGCTACAGCTACCAGCCCTCTTCTGCTTGAATTTTTCCTTCCTTCTCACTCTTTCCACAGAGAAAGAAGAAATAAGTTGTTCCAGGGTATCCATGTTCTAACTTTGTTAGGTCGCAGACTGCTATGCAAAAATCTCAGTTATTTGACTAGAGAGAATGGACCAGACCTGCTCAGAGCGCTACCCAAAGGCCTTCTGGCAGCTGTTACCTCAGGCGTCCATCAGCTAGACGCAGCATCCACAGAAACACGGGACTGGGAAGAGTCACCTCTGAGCCATTAAAAGTTCAGATCTTTCAGCAACTGCAGAGCATCAGAGCATCGTAGCACCTGCTTCTCTGAGACCAGCAGAGAACTACCCTATAGTTTACAGAAGGACCCAAATGATTCTCCTGCAAAGGAGCTCATTTCATTGCAAAGCATTACCAACCTCTGTTTTCCAGAGGTAATTAGGGGATGTAGGTCTCGGACAGTCTTGGCAGGGAAGCAAGTGGCTCAGGTTTATGCATCCAAATTTCAGAAGTGTATTCCCCCACGTTCTCCCAAGGAATCTCTTTGCTTCCCAGAGAGGAGGAGCACTCTCCCTGCAGAGCCTCAGTGATTTCATGGCCCACCTGTGCAGTGCATCATGCAGACTGCCTGCCAACCCAAACTGTGTGACCCTTCAGAAGGGGGACCTGAGCAGGTTTAGAGGGTCCTTAAAGTAGGGTCCCTATCACTGCTACCAGACCAGATGTACTTCCCCGAGACTTATTTTCACACTGACATCGCTCTTGTGCTGCAGCTAGGCCAAGTAAGAGTAGTCTGTCACCATCCTGAAATCTCAGCCCTACGTGTAGGGCTGGAGTCTCTCCTGTGACCACAGCAGGCCAAGACTACCTCACCTCTTCCAACAAGGTAGTGGCCACCCCTCAAAAGCTAGTTTTCCTGTTAATAACATGCACTATGGCACATATTCCTCAATCTGGCTCACCTGGACAGGATTTCCAGCCTAAGTGCACGAACCAATGCACCACTTGCAAGCCATGACCGCCTACTTTCAATTCAGACTGAGGATAATCAGTGAATTTAAGCTTCTTTTGGATGCTCTAACAAGCCTACTTATATTTATCCACCCATGCAAAATTGTTAGACATCTTTCTTATTTGCTGCAAAACAGTTGTAATTACCCATAAACCTTAGGTCCTTAGACAGATTTTAATTAAATATGTTTATAAACTGATTTATAAGACTACAGACACCATTTCAGTCTTCAGCAAAGCCCTTAGCAAGCATTTAGTAAAGTAAGACAACTCACAAACAACAACACACCTGGTAAAAGCTAGATAACAGTGTTTTGGCTGGCCCCCAACAATTCCTTTTACTGGCAGCAATAACCATACACCACAGACTGCCTTGTCAACTACACCTTGAAAGTCATAAAGCCAATCCAGTATCCACAAGCACCACCTTCAGCTAAGACCCCTCTCAAATGATTTTTCCAGAAAAAACTCTGAGCTAGGAAATGTACCCTTCTCCATTCTTGTTAAGTAAAAGCTAACGCACACACTACAAAAACTTTATGCTTCAGAGTACTGACATGACAAAAATCAAGTACTTGGTAGTTAAAGCTATTCTTGATTAGTCCGGAAGTAATATGCAAATACTTTAATTTGGTATAGTGTCATCTCAATCAGCTAGGCATAACTGAGTCAATATGCAATCAAGAATACTCATAAACAAAAGTTTCATGATCCAAGACTAGCGTAATCCTTTTCTTGATGCAAGCACACTTCAGCCTGTATAGCAGCTACGGTTTTAATATATTAAATACTCTAAAGAAGAATGAACTCTAAATCCTACTCACATAGTAAGGAAGAATCAGACTAGCAGAGAACTTGACAGCAAACAACATATTTAGCAACTGAAACCTGGTTCTGTCCTCCTACTCTGCCAGGCTTCCTATTCTCACCATGTCAACATTTAGTATTGCCAGGTTTTCTCCATCTCCATCACTATCTCAACTCGATTTTCATTTAAATTCTCACTTTGATACAGTACTGTAGTGAAAATATACCCAATGGACACAGCTGGGGATGATTTTCAGGACTGTCTAACACTAAATAGCTCACACCTACCACAGGAGAACAGGGGGGAGAAATACCCTACTCAACTGGCTTGAGGATGGGCTGATGAGTATCATGTTCCTTAAAGATAAAGTATTTGTTTCAAGTATGCTTAATCAGTGAGGTGTGACCCTTAATTTTTGCTATGTATTTAATTTTCTACCAATTACCTATATTCTGCTGCAGAGGTGTAGGGAAGATGCTTGACGGGAGCATGAACAGTTCAATGCACAAGCGAGTTCTAAGGAAAAGGGAAGACTTCCAAGTTTGTACTGTTTGCAACAAAGGTTTTTACTGGTTCATTGACCACATCTAACACAACTGTGAAAAGCAGTTTCTTTGTGTCATTAGGCCTAAACTATCCGCAGAAATACCAGGATCTCTGCTGAAAAATATTCAGGTAGGTCGACAAAGACACAACATTAAGGGGAGAACCCTGTACAACTTCAGCAGCAGGCAAGTGGTCAGGCCACGCTGGTGAAGTTACAATAACCATATCCAACTCCACATGTCTGCCTGCCAACTTAATGAGTTTGCTGTACTGAGACAGCCTCCTGGGTGGCCCTCATGGGTTTGATGAAAGATGCTTTTCCTTAGAAGGGAAGACAGGCCATCCATGAAGGCACTACCATTCACAGGATTAAAATTATATACAAAAAAGTCAAACAATTCGATAGCTGCACGGACCAATGGTGCAAAATGGTCTTACAATAGTAAAACAGGCCAATGACACAGAACAGGTAATTGCTGAATGAAGAAAATTATCCCAGACCAGTTTCCTATTGCTACCTCGTAGAACACAGCAAGCATAGCTGCCGCTTACAGGTAATAAGGCAATGGCACTGCTATTAACCTTCAAATGTTAGGTAAAGATTGGAAATGAGGAACAGGATGCTGTCACCAACCTGGTAATTCTCCAGAGACCACAAAGTAAGTGGTCCCACAGGCTGTAACTTAAAAACCTTTTGCTCTGGAACCAGCACCTCCCAGAACTAGTTAACTTGGCAGATTTGTGAAGAGTAGCAATGAATGAATGAAGTCTAAGACACCCAGTTCCACATAAGCATAATTAATGTATCCAACTATCATGCTTAGGACTGACATTATCTTGGAGAAACTCCAAGGGTCACAGGTGTGATACAGGAAAGGAAGCTACAGAAGGAGCTACTGTATTTGCTTAATAAATCTACTGCATAGACTGCTGTCAGTGGATTTTGTTCCAAGAAACTATACAAACAAAACAGTCTTTACAGACAGAAGAGAAGGAAGGGGGTGGGAGAGGGGCAAGAAGGATTTGATCTCGTGATCTCTAACAAAGCTGAACAGCTGAGCCATTCACAGACAATGTCTGTGGAACTCACGAGTTTTCCGAATTATTGTGACAAACTTCAATTTCACAACTTGGAGATGAAGACTACCAAGATTTTTTTTTTCTTTTGAAAGAAATCAAGCAAGTGCCATAGTTTGTCATCTAGGCATGAGGATGTCAATGAAGATAACACTTGTATTTTGTTAAGCTGTTTGCATTCTTTGGTATATTTTCCGTCTTTTTCCAAGTTAAAAATCATTTGCTCACTGTCTTTTATAGCTTTCCTAATGGAATAAATGGACAAATTTTATACAGTCATCTTTCTTATAAGACCGGTGGAGAACTTGAAACAATCTAACATTTGATTTTTCACATTACTTTCTCAAATCACTTCAGTTTAACTAGTACACTTAACCTATGTTCTCTCTGCACAGAAAAATAAATGTTAAGCATAAAAAGGTGTCTTCATCGCAAGACTTCCTCAATTTAAGACCACATACACTGCAAATGTAAGGGTGCCTAAAGACTACAAAATATAATTCCTCTTCAGTCAGCTGTGGAAGTGAAAAAGTGCCAAAGAATAATCAGTTCTCATTATATCATTCAGCTATGCTGCCTTTCAGTGAAATGTAGCTAATATACCCCCAAATTGCTACTTTCATATCAGACTTGAAAATCTGTTTGTAGGTGTGACTCTTCGAGGAGTCACGGAAGCACAGCCTTTAACCTTTAACTAAATTAATTATGCACAAATAGGGCAAGCACTAATGGCTCTCTGAAAGTAGTGCTGAAAAAACACTTTAGACAGAACTCTCAGAAGTTCTGGTAGATGGCAAAATGCTGCATACTGCCAATTATTAATTGAGGCTTTAGAGAATTAAGCTCATATACAAGAGTCTTTTATAACTCAAACTCCCTGCAACAAGGCTTTAGCATGTGATTCTGGTGCTGATTACCTTCCCAACAGCTTTAATTGTTCTACAGAAATACTTTTTTCCTTTACTTGTTATTATTAAGGAAGCTTGGTATTACTACCCTGTTATTTGCCAGTTCTCTGTAACAAAAAATTGGTCTTCGGTGGCAGCATCACAACTGCAAACTGCTAAGGATCACTAGAAGAGGTGGCAGTAATTAGTAATCATAGTTGCATATATATATATACACATACACTTTTTTTATATATGCACAAGCATATACACATATATATGTTACATATACATATAAAAAAAACATGGACCTAGCCCTTCAACTAATAATCCCACTTCATAAACCCCTTAAAAAAAATCCCCCCAATTTTTCCCACCTCCACACCCACCGCGATACACTTAACGCATCTGTAGATGTCGGAATAGCATATTCCTCCCTCCTTCAACACATAACCCTGACCCGCTTCACTGCAGAAAGCCAGTGAAACAGGCTCCAAATATTTCACTCTGCAGCTGGTCGTTAAGCCCTAATAACCAAGGGAGGTTGAAGTCACTCTCTAATCTCCTAATGTGTAAGAATCAACAGAGCTCCCCTTTGAGCACCCAGCCTACGCCAGAGCACAGAACAGATTGTGTCAAATGACAGCTGCTTTCTGGCAGAACACACAGATTCCCTACCAAGAAAGGGAGGCAGGAAGCATCACTCAGTTGTTGAAGAGGTTGCCAGCTTTAAAAAAAAAAAAAAAAAAAGATTTTTTTTTTTTTTAATCAAATCATACAGGCACTCAAACAAGATCTGCGCAGCACCCGGAGCACTACATTTATGTGCTCTGTTGCCACCTCCTCTTCCCTGTCATGTGCCTTTAGTAGGGTGAACATTTCTCACAAGGACTATTTGCCTGCGTATCTGAGTGGTGCTCAAGATACGGCTGCTCTACAAGCACTGTTTGCCCATGTATCCAAATGGTCCTTAGGATGTTATGACTGCTCCGAGAAGACAAATAATAAAGCACTGTCCAACTCTCTACTAAAATCCAGTTTGAAATTGAATGTGATACAGATGCTCACTTTTCTTTGAAAAGAATAACTACGTATTACAGCACGAAGGGTCCGTACATGTCATTAAAAATGGTTTCATAGCTCCATCTTCTAACTCACTCATGCAAGTACTATTTTAATTTGGAAGTTGCCACTACATACAAATTAAGACCACTCAATTTAATTAAAGAGGTTTTTGAAGGTACATAACCATATTTTTCCATGTAGCCTTAATTTTCTGCAGCACGAGGTTAGAATGTTTTAAAAATTATATTTTTGAAGGCCAGTTGCTGGAATTACACTTTTGTACTTCTGGGTGTATTAGGTTCCAAGCTGGGGGGAATAAAATCTAGCCCGAACAACTTTCCCGTTAAAGAAATCCTGAACTTTCTGTTGTAGGAGTAAAAAGTTCCTCAAGAAAAACCTGCAAGCAAATCACCAACATTTTTTAAAGGGCCATTTAGAAATTATGACTACAACTTGACAACTTGTACATTCGTATACTTGAGCTGTATGATTTAAGCCCTTTTTGGCTAGATTTTAGTACTGCTTAAAAACTCTGTCAACACGTTTGGCATAAGGCAGGCTGTAACTAACTGCTAAGTCAAACCTATGTTTTTTATTATTTTTGCAAGTGGCCCATACAGACCCAAAGGCTTTTTACCGGCCAGCTTCAGCAGGAGGAAGAAAGGGATGAAAAAGGGCCTGGAATTAAGTATTTTTAGAGGAAATTGACTGTCCAGATTATTTGTTGTTCTGAAAGCAGAATATCATATCTATCAAACTCAAACCAGTTCTGACACTACATGGTCGGCTGACAATGTTAAAAAGCAGACTGGAATCCTCCAAGAACTCAGAAATGGCAAAATGGGTGTAACCTAAACACACCAGACATTAACAGTTTAATTTGTGGATGAAAGAAAGGTTCCAACCCTTAAGAATAAACACACCTACAAACAGATGCTGTAATAGGAACAGTTTTGCAATACAAGATAATACTAATAAAACAGGAAGCACGGTTACAAAATCCCCTCTTGTAAGCGTCCTGATTACATCATGAATTCGAGATTATAAATTATTGTCTTTACTACTTCCTCTAGTGATTTACATGCTGTTTACCAAACAGAAATAGCACACGAAGGTTTTGTAACAGGTGTCCTACTCCGGGCACCTCTGCCGACCAGTTGCTGCAGGATGCCGATGGAGATGAGGCGCGCCAACGGAGCTCAGATTCAGACCCTGGGGCTGCGCAGCCAAAAGCTGCTGCTGCTGTTGGGACGCTGGTGGCAGGACAGACATTTTCCTTCGCAGCTACATGATGCTCTTCTAGTTTTGCGTCTGTGTCCACGAATGCTTTGTGACTCGGTGCCAGACTGTAACTGCTCTCACAAATGCCCCCCTCTAGACTAAGCACTTTTTACATCAGGTCTCCATTCAGATCAGGCTAGTTTAGTTGCTGTCCTTAATTCAGGGTCTCTCCAGCACAAACGCCCATGAATACTTCAGTTTAAAGTCAGAAATTCCTTCTCGTCTTCCCCCACCTGCTGTACAAAAATACAGAGCCCCTCAGCCTCGAGAAGCCTCATCACTAGATGTGGGCTATGACCCTCCCTTGCTCCAAGTCCAGCCTTGAGGGATTTCAGTTTCATCCACCCTCCTGCTTCCCCTCGGAAGTTCTCCATCTCCTCCCACCGGGCCTAATGGCTGAGAAACATCCACGTCCAAACCTCCAAGGCAGGCTCCCCGTCAGGGCAGCAATGCGCCCGGCGAACAGCATCGAGAACAGCCCCGTCCCATCCCTGCAAGGCTGCACCAACAAACAGTCTCTTACTGGAAAGCCTGACAAAGCTGAACAAGGCACAGGAAACCTACTGACAGCATTTTGGACCTGAGCAGGTTTTATTCTAACACAAAGCAGCCTTTAAGACCATATCCCTGTATTATTTATTTATTTACTTTTATTAGGGAAGTAATAATGACCTTTGCCCAAACAACCTACAGGTCATGTTAATTGCACAGTGAAAGGGGGAAGTGTTTTATCTTTTTAAACATGAAACCTAGTGGCCTAGAAACCACTCTCACGTTTAATGGCTATTCAAAAAGATCATTAAAGTTTTCTCTAATCAACCACAGCATAAAGATATTCTTTAAACTATGACCTGTCACAGTTCTCAAGGTAAGAATGCCTTTACTTAAAACCTAAGCAGTAACGTATTGAACGTGCAGGATGGTGGTGCTTAAGAGATCACAGCAGAACACACATCCATGAATAATTTCAAAACAAACGGGAGAGAACAGTCTAAAAGTGACTTTGCTATATTTAGGAGTAGCACAATCGATACAATACAGACATCAACTCCCCAAATATAACTCGGGTCAGTCGCTGATGCCTGAAGGCAATACAACTGCAGGAAAAAAAAAAAAAAAAAGGAAGAAAAATGAAAAAAAATCAGTCTGATAGCATAAGGTGGAAAAATTCTAATACAAGGGTCCGCTAAATACAAAAGAAATGCTTTATTTCTTTGAGATATTTTACCAAATTTCTATACAAAGTCTAGCAATCTTCTAGCCATTCTTCACATCTTTAGTTTTATGCTAGTCAACATGAGGTTGTTGTGCAGGCAAAAACATTCACATGATACCACACACATGCTCAAAACGACAGTAAAAAATTAGTGATAGTTTAACAACCTCTACCAACACAATAATTCTGACTTTGCAGCTCAAGGGGGTATGTTGCATTATAATCTGGATGCAATCAAATTTCTGGTGGGATTGTAAATCACTACAAAGAATAATCTGTCTGGTTGTTTACACTATTTAAAAGAATACTGGTGTCGACACCCAAAGTTTGATTTCCGTGTTAGTGTGAACTCCTGCATCTGCGACTGTTTGCAGACAAATTTGTCATCTTTATTAGTCAGCCATTCTGGAATAGTCAAGCACTGTATTTATGAGGTGTCCACAAATTGAAACTCCAAAACATGTTTCCAATATAATAAAAGTTCATAAATGAAACTGAAAATATAACCCCAAAATCTCCATCCAAAGATCTATCATCAGATTGAAAGAGGTCTATGGAAACAGTACTGTGGGATTTTACATGTACTGTCTAATGACTTCTGTATCAAACATTCAATTCATGATAAAAGCTTTTATTAATTTACATGGCCATGAAAACAAACATTTGACTACTGATGTAAAACAACAGCCTAGGTGTGGCCCTCTCCCCCAGGTAAAAAGATACACAGAATTAATCGTTATAAACTCATTTTAATAAGTGCAATTGCATGAACTGGAAGAGAGGAGCCACAACAGGAGAGTGCATCTGTTTCTAAATATTTGATTGGATATGGTTTAGTCTGCAGCCCAACCCTTATGAGAAGAGGTGCTCTTATTAAATAATAAGAGTCCTTTATACATGCTGTTGCACCTGCTCTTTTCCGTGGAAAACACATTTATTCTTCACTCCTAAGGCATTTCCAAGCTGCAGGAGCTATGAGTAAGGAACCTAGATTTGGTGCTCCAGAACGCAACACCCATAAATCCATGACTGGGGGTTGTGGGGAGTGACTGATTCAGTGCATTTCAAATGAATAATTGTACTTACATGTCCTGAGTTTGTAGGTACACGTTTTTGTTGTTGCCATTATATCTGAAATGCGTTTAGCATGGAATCAGCTGAACAACGATATGTGTATTTGCTACATCCATCCTTATGCATTAAGCTGATTAGCTACAATTTATTTCTACATAGATACAGATGGACATTCTTTTATAGCTTCTAGATTACTATTTCAAAGTTTAAGACAGTTTAATATGAAACTTCAATTAAGTTTCAAATCTTAATAGCTTCTCAAAAAGATTTGAAAACCTTCCCATTCATAACCTCTGCCCCTCTCTCATGGCAATGAGCCCCCAGATCCAGGGCAGCATATTCAAATAACTGAAAGGCATCCACATTGCTTCCTTATATTTCTCACTTTCTGAACTATAGAACTATAGTAGTATCACCAGAATGCCAGAGAATTCAAGTATTTTCAAATACTCAGAAACAGGTTCATCTTGAGAGCCCTTACCAGTAACCTAGCTCTGCTCCCAGGGAAAATAGAGGGACTTTTATTACCCTATTGAAAAAAAAAATTATCCATGGCCCAACTCAGGAAACATAACATACTTCTGTAAAATTACTTACGAGAGAGAAAGTACAGAGAGAGCTTTCCTCTGACCTGAGAAGCCAGCTTCATCTAATCACTCCCTGATGCTGCTTATTTTTTCACTTACTCCTTATATTATCCGAAAGTTCTGATATGAAGCATGAACCATAACCACTCTCCTCCTATAAAAGAAAAAAGAAGGATTTTCTCCTCCAGAGAGGAATGACCAGGATAAAAGCCATATGAACTGTTCAAATGAAGACTATACTTCATGAGGACTTACCCAATGAGGGTTAGTAAGCCCTAGAAGTACAAAAACAATCATTCAATTTCTGAGTTACATTTGTTAATTGTAGACACAATTCATTCGTGAAACTTGTCTAGTCTAAGGAACCACGATATGGCATGTGCTATCATGCAATAACACAGGGCTGTGGCTGCACACAGAGAACAAACCCCAAATAAAAGAAATCAGCACACAAGGTTATTTTAAAATCAGTCTCAAAAAAAACACAAACAAAAACATTTGAGGACAGAGGTAACAACATACGTTTGTATTCATTTTAATGGTTCCTCACATAAAAGGACACATTTCTTTAAAAAACATTTTTGTTTGTTTGCTACAGAGAATTCCTGGAGGGGAGACTACCGCTTAGAGCAACACTAGTCAAAACTGTTCTCAGCTCCCAAGATCAGCCCTCCAACCAAGGAAAACAACAAACAAAAACTTCACCTGCCAAAACCAACCCAAGACATTTCTATCGTTGATTTCTTTTGAAGTCGATGACACTGCAGCCCAAGGCAAACATTAACCAATCAGATCCCACATTTTAGTCTTCCAAATAGCTATCCAGGCAAGATTTTGAGCTTTGAAAACACCTAAATCCACCTTTAAAAAGTCTGCTTTAACCTGATCCAACTAAACTGTGACCATGATCAAGTATTACTCTAGTGCTGCCTTTCCAAAAGCAATAGCTGAAACTTGCAATTCAGATTTTGAAGACTTTTTTTTTTTCCCCAAGGTAAGACCCCAATCAGTACTTGTAATTTTTCTCCTACAAACAATCAGTACTAATCATCAGCACAGACAACAGTGAGTATCAGATGGCACACATTTGATTCCTATGATGCCCATAGCCCCCAAACATAGTAATTATGTTCTTAAAGGTTTTTTTACATTAATGTATTTTAGGATTTCATTTAGTTCCAAGAGTCTGAGAACTGTAGTTTTATTGAGAACTGCATATCAAAGAGATTTCCTTTGGTTATTTTTGAGTAACCACAGATACAGAAAATTTAAAAGCCTGTTTTTGAGTTGCATTAAGTTTATCCTGCCCTTTTCAGATTAATTTAGGACAGTGGAAATAAACTAGCTCCCTGATTAGTTTATTCCAGAGAGGAAAGAATCAGTCACTACTAAAACTTTCTACCACTTAGTCTACAGTAAGGATGTAGCAACTCCTCCTTGATCTTATTTAACTTCTCTTGCTATCAAAGCGTACATTCCCTTTATGCTTTACAATGGAACAAGAAGCATTTTTTTTTATAAGAAATTAAAAAAATCCTTACATGCATCCCAGCAAAAAAACACAGTTCATCTCAGCCACATTGGCAAAATTATGTATTGCTTTTTCAGTTATTTTCCCTATGAAGGAAGTGCATAACTTCCTTAAAAGCAAAATTATTATTATTATTATTATTATTTTTTTTTAATAAACACCTCTCCCCCTCTCAGTCCCCCAGAACTCAACACACTGACACTGAATGGTTTTTACTGCTCATGCATGAAGAAAAGGTATCTGGAAGCAGTTCCCTTTCTGGCATACAGATACCTTGGAAATCAAATCACAGCGCGATCTGGCATTTGTGTGTGTGTGTATATATAGTGGCTATTACTCACACCTTACTATGATAATGTGACTTGGCAAATAGACGGAGTCAAATGCCTTCCTCCCCCTCCCCTCCGTGCTGCCCTGCTGGAATCGGTCCCCAGAAGTTCGAAGCAGCGAGGGCTGCAAGTACCGCGCGCAGCTGGCCCGCGGCCAGGCAAGGTCTGGGGAGGCAGAGCTGAGCAGGAGTCACACGCAGCTAGAAGAAAAGCCCGCGAGACTGCAGATTAACAGCCTCCAAGAAAAAAAAAAAAACATACCCAGACGGTGTTGGCCAGCTGAAATCTCGTCCTCAGCTTTGCAAGCGGTCTGTCAGACGCTAGACCTGGCAGCATCTGAGGCCAGCGGTACGGCTCCGTTTGCAGGCTGCTCAGATAACAACCGCACGGCTAACGAGATGGACTCGAAGTTATTTTGAGTTGCAACAGCTAGTGCCTATCTTATCGAGAGCTGGATGAGCACAATCACCGCTGTTACTTGCTTCACATCTTCTCGTGAAGGAACAGAAAGAATTTTACTCATGGCACCAAATGACAGAGCAAACAGCACCCAGGGAAGCAGGGTGCACACTCCGCAGTCACCCATACCTCCCTTTCTTCTCACAAGCAGTCCCACTGACACAGGTTTGAACCATAACTCTTATTTTCTTGTAGAAATACCCACCCAGGCTCTTCCTAGAAGTGACAAAGAACCCAACATAACCGCCGTGTGGTGGCACTGCTCAAAGCTGCAGCCTGCAAAACAAGCCCTCCCTCTGTAGCCAAGGGCTGGGAAGCCCCCAGCTGCAAGCAGAAGGTGGCAAAGTACTTTGCACTTTCAACGCAATCCCTGAGTGGCAGGGAGATGTGTTGGAAAGCACAACCAGAAGGAAAAGGGGCACTGCTGCACCTCAAATGAAGCGGTGCTTCAGAGGTGAGCAGCAGGATGACAGAGCACAGCATTCCTCATTTGTTCCACAAAAACCTACTGCACTTGGAGGTGCAACAAACATCAGATCCAACACTAAAAGTCATTGCCATAGCGTATGGCATACTGAATATTCCTCACCAGGCAAGGTTAAGCGTGGAAGGACAGCCTGACCTTGCTACAAGTTCAGATGAAGTCATAAGGCTGCATGAGGAAGTTTGGCATAAATAAATAAATACGTTGGTACTTGCATGACTCCTTATGCAGCTACACCTTGGCAGTGGATTGCTCTTAGCTCAGTCACACAGCTATTACCAAAAGCAAAGAATGGTCATCATAAATCTCATTCTCCCATAGTGGTGGCACCTACAGTTTAGGAACAATGGTCCCATCAATCTTCCACACCCACTGCTGTCTACCAAATACCATATTTCCCATTAAGTATTTCATGAACTGATTTAGTATGATTCGATAGACCAGCTGCAATCACATGGCCTTTTGGACTACTGTGACTTTCAGAAGTCAGGCATTATGTTATTTATTTGTCATTAGAAAACCCCACGTGCTGTAAAGAGGTAGATATGGTACCTAACCAGCAGTAAGAGGTAAAGAATGGGTGCTTTTCAGCTCTCTAAACTACGCTCTGTGTCTTTTTTTTTTTTATAGTTTGGGTAACAAATTGTGGAAGAAGCTAGTATGAGGCTTTGTTTCTCTCTAACACATGTATTATGATCTGTTCCCCCTCTTCCCAAAAGAAAACCCACCAAAAGGTTGCAGGATTTTTTTTTCCTGGCAATAAGACGCTGCTCTAACAGTGCCACACACAAACTGGATGAGCAGCCAACTGCTGAGTGGGAGGCTCATTAAAAAGGGCCATTTGCTTGCCATATGTCTCTTTCTTCTAGACGAGACTAATTCTAGTCATTAGAGCTCCAACCAGAAATAGAGATTAGCAAAGCCACTTTTTGTTAAAACGGTACCAGAAAAGAGCTTCAGTCCCACCACCTCTTCCTGCTCCTGTCCTCCATCGCCACCCAGACTGCTGCTATTGTCTCGTTCCACCACCACCACCTCCCTTTCATTCCTCTCCCTCCCCGGTACCGCTGTAGCATTTCCCCTGCTCTTTCCCACACCCAGCACGACGACTGCAGCAGGGTAAGGCGACGAGATCAGCTGAGCTTGTCTGCCACCGAGCAGCCTGCACACTGTGCTCCCGGCTTGGGAAGGCAGCACAAACACATCTGCTCCCAACCGTGCCCCCAGAGCAGCTCCGGTGGGCCTTCAGGTCCACACTGTGCATCTTCAGCAGCACACCGCACCAGCAGGGAAACAGAAGTAACTCAGAGGCACCCACAGGATTCCTGCAACGGTCAATTGACAAAAATAAGCGTCAAAAAGAAAAGTCAAAAAATGAAATAACAACAACAGAAACACCAGAGAAAATCCACCCTAAGATTTCAAATACATCTCTAAGCTTCTTTTTTAGATTAAGATAAGGCAGTTTTTCAGATGGGAACATATGCACACTAGATCTTATTATAAATGTCAGTCTCTTCTATTTACATACTGTTTTAAGACACTGCCAGTCTGAAGTCAAATTCGGGTTCTCCATCAATTTTCAGTTAGCAAGTTTGTCTAAATTCCCGGTATGTTTCTATAGCAACTGTCCTCCTGGAGGATCTGAAAGCGCTTCACAAGAAAACCAATACCCGGCACAGTTACAAGAAACCATCACTTCACCCATCTAACATCTCAGCAATGTCTAGAGAAGATGAGAGCTGATTTATTGTCACACCGAGACTTGAATTCATAGTATCCCTCATCGCACACCACAGGATATGCTGTACTCCTTCCCCTCCTCTGTGTGAGGAGCACATCCTTCCTAGTATCTGGATCTGGGTTCGAGTTTCCCTGTCACACTCCTAAGAATCTCTCAACTCAGACACAAAGGTCAAACGCAGCACTGCTTCATTTTTCTTTGGCGATGCCATTTGTACAGCAAGCGTCATAGTGTCGTAATTCCCCACCCACCCTCCCCTTTGAACCCCAGCAACGAACAGGAACACAGCAGCTACAGAACTGGATTATGCAAGCTACCCTGCACACCCGTCTCACCAACATTTCATTTTTCCTATCCAGCTTCACAGAAGTCCCACTGAGCCTACACAGCCCTTATTTACATAGCAGAGGCCTGTGCAGTATTTTATCAGAGATGGTTTCCCCAGTTGCTACTTCCTCCTGCACTCCCTTTCTCCCCCACAGATACACATCCCATACTCGCTTCTGCTTAAAAGTTTATTAATGCAAAAATAAAGTAAAAAAAAATTCTCTTCTGGCAGAAGATGACAACCGTGGCTCCTATCAGGTTGATGAAGACCTTCAGAAACCTTCAGGCATGACCGTGCATCCTAATGGCCTGTTCCTCTTCCTTTCTTCTGCATGTGTGCAGCCACTGTGACAAAAACGGGCCCTTTCACGTGGTGAGCTGGCCCACACACACCTGCTAGGAGAGGGATCAGGTGAGCATAGCGCTACAAGGCAACAGCGAACAGCCACAGCCGGCTCGAATTGTTCCAGCCACCCAAAGGCAGCCAGCCCTGGCTGGCTATTCCCAGTCTACTGCAGTATGAAATTCATGTGAGATGGACCAGAAAAGGTTGAGCCAGTGACAAAGAGACTGCTGTGAAGGTGACTCCCCTGTAAACGTAACCTTCCTGGTAGTTGGATTTAAAAGGCCCTTCTTAGTCCGTGTAGGCTCACCAGGCAATCGTTCCGAGTTTGAGGACCCTCATGAAAGCCCGCATTATACAGTATACACACGTGCTCTGCCTCCCCTTCTTTGCCCTGGCTTTGCCTTCCTTTGGGATCAAACCGCACACTCTGGTTCACAAGAAAAGTTGAGTCTCATTGCAGAGGAAATACGGCACAGGCTTCAGTTTCCATCTGTTGCTTAGGTCCTTCAGAAGGAGAAGATGATTACCTCTGCTGCTCCCAGTCAGGTAAAAATGGCCACCTTTACTGTTAGCTTTAGCAGCTTCCCCCCTCCCGGCACACACGGGAACAAGTTAATCTCTGCCACCTGAGAAGAGCGAGTCTCTGCACAACAGTTCACGGCAGAGAAAAAAGCCAGTACTTCCACTCCTCGAAGTTTCAAAGCTCATAGAAGTGCCTTTCCCTGACACAGCAGAATCACCGTCTTGGATCACAGGCTAAATTAAACACACAAATTACATTCTCCATATAAACAGAGTAATACAGGGCTTAAATAGCACGGTTTTATTTTACTGTTGGCACCAATAGGTACAGTAGCTCAGCCGAAGCCCAAGCCGTCCGTGATGTCAGTTGCTTTAATAGGCAGCGCTGACGCGACCGGCTTTCGTTCCCAGACGTGAAGTGTGCTGGTTTCCATGGGGAGGATGCTGACTGAAGAATTCCTACCACACTTCCTATCAGTTGTTTCGAGCGGCAAATACTGGCTCCAGGGAAAAAAAAAGTCTGCTCTGGCATCCCAAAATTCACGAGATGACATCATCCTGCACAGCAGATTTCTCTGCTGCTCCCCCCAAAGTGCACACAACCTATCGGGAACCCTGCTGCAGATTCCTGCCAGCTGGGTTGTGTATTTAAGGAAGGCAAAGACATTCATAATTTCTGGCTTGCTCGTTTGCCATGTTAGCTCAGCTACAACAGTTCCTCTCCAAGCCTGAGGAGCAAAGGGACACTCAGTCTATAGGATCTCCAAGACTAATCGTAAAACCTCGTGGCAATTTCTTCCATCCCAAATTCCCATGCAGATTTAGACTGTGCAACAAGTCAGAATATCAGCAAAAGAGGGGACAAACCTGAGCCAAAGTAAAACTATATGCAGAAGAGACAGCCAAATAAAGTTTATGTTTGTTTAAAAAAAGAGTATGCAATAAACCATATTGCAATCCCCTAAACACTCAGGTTTGTACTTCTCTGCAAAAATCTTCATCTGCTACCAGCACGCACTGTGTCAGGGAAAGGCACTTCTGTGAGCTTTGAAACTTCGAGGAGTGGAAGAACTGGCTTTTTTCTCTGCCGTGAACTGTTGTGCAGAGACTCGCTCTTCTCAGGTGGCAGAGATTAACTTGTTCCAGTGTGTGCCAGGAAGGGGGAAGCTGTTAAAGCTAAGATAGATGGTATTAAACCTAGAAAGGTTAGGTGACTATATGAGTCAGAAAGGTGCCCTTGTGGCCAAGACGGCCAACAGTATCCTGGGATGCATTCAGAAGAGTGTTGCCAGCAGGTCGAGGCAGGTGATCCTGCCCCCTCCACTCAGCCCTGGTGAGGCCTCACCTGGAGTGAGGTGTCCAGTTCTGGGCTCCCCAGTATAGGAGGGATGTGGAGCTACTGGAGTGAGCCCAGCAGAAGGCTACAAAGATGATCAGGGAAGTGGAGCATCTCTCTCGTGAGGAAATGCTGAGGAATCTGGGCCTGTTTAGCCTGGAGAAGAGTAGACTGAGAGGGGATCTTACTGCTGTATATAAATATCTTAAGGCACTGTATCAAGGGGATGGGGCCAGACTCTTTTCAGTGGTGCCCAGCAACAGGACAAGAGGCAATGGGCACAAACTGAAACATGAGAAGTTCCAGCTGGGCATGAGGAAAAACTTCACTGCGAGGGTGACAGGGCACTGGCACAGGTTGCCCAGAGAGGTTGCGGAGCCTCTTTCTCTGCAGATATTCAAAGTCTGCCGCCTGGGCGTGATCCTGTGAAACGTGCTCTAGATGACCCTGCTTCAGCAGGGGGGTTGGACTGGATGGTCTCCAGGGGTCCCTTCCAACCTCAACCACTCTGTGATTCTGTGATATACATGCATGTACACATGCACACACACTCTTCTACTTCAGGAAAACAGGTGCGAATTACAGACTTGCAATTATAGACTACAGGCTAACAGAGCTTCTCTCTTTGAGCTTCTAATTATCCTTCAAGTTTTCTAACAGTATGCTTAAACCTGCCTAAACATCTACTTCAGGGTAGGAAAGGATGAAACAGCTTCACACTTAGTTCACCTCTAGTTCCCAAATGATGCCTAAAATAGGCAGTTTTTCCACCTATCCCACTCCCAGGATGCAGGAGGGAGGTATTATGGCAAAGAACATAGGGTCCTGCTTTGCAGGTGTATCTCCATCTCCAGCTGTCCTATCTGGAAACCTATATGCACATACAGAAATGCTTGTCCCTCCCCAGCTTAACCGGCAGGAGGTTAACAACCAGGTAGGCTGCAGTGCTCATGTACCTCCTCCCTCTTAAAGCCTTAATTTACAGCTCACGGAAGAAGAGAACAGCTTCCTCTTGGGAACTCAGGAGCCACATTCCCAGCTTCCTCGTAGCCAGTACTTAGGGCAGTCTCAAGTGGCTGGAAACGTGGGAGCAGACCGGAACCTCGAGCGTAGCCCTAAATATACGCCAGATTCCAGGGTGGATTAGCCTTTTCCCCTGAGCTTCATAGCAGTTGCGTTAGGCAACTTTTAAGAGCGCTTCAGCCTTTCTGCTGTCATGCAGATGAGCCCAGTGCTCTACCCTACCACCAGCCAAGAGCTAGGGCAACGTAATTCAAGCAATGCTGAGCAAATCCTGTGTGATTTCGCCCATCTCACAGCCATCTGGGAACTGGTTTCCTGGCTGCTGTTCTAACCTTCCCTCAACTGCAATCTTTTAAGAAGTCATCCTCCCCAGTTAATTTCTTTTGTATAAGCCTCTAGAGTTCTCTCCTAATTGATGCAGCTCCTATCAGCTTCTTCGCTGCCCCCAGAGATCTGAAGCAAACAAACAAAAACCTTACAGTGAATGCTTCTAAGGTCACAGCTGAATTTCAGCAAGCTGCAAGTTTGCAGACTTGGAGTAACAGCCAAGAAGCGTGGAAGTCTGAGAAGAACATGTGATACTTCAAATCAGCAGTTGTAAAAGCTGCGAGTTTTCCTCTCTCCTCCTACTCCCTTTCCCTCTCACCACGAAAACATGAAGTTCAGTGCTGAGGCAAACCTTAGGCTTTTTAACAAGGGTAAGGTTGCGCTCAGAAGACAGTAGAGAAAAGGAAAATGGCTGTATCTAAAGACAAACACCTCTTTCTGACTAATACGTCACTGAACAGTATAGAAAAATATCTCTATCAGCACAAGTTTTTGTTTCTTTCAAGGCACCAAGCAAATCTCTTGAAACAAATCAAATTTGATACAAACTTGAGTCTACAAATCACAAACTTTTCTCCCAGGTTGGAAAGGAAGACAGAAAAATCAGGTGCTCTCTGTCTGTGAGCTTCTGGGACATAATCTCTCTTCCTCTATCCCTGGCAGAAATCCCACCCTGTGAACTAACCCTACCTTTCCCACTGCACCGCAGAGCAGCAGGCTGTGATGGCTGCAGACTCCACGGCAGCTTCAGGTGTTTCAGCCGGGCCAGGCAGCAGGACTGGAGGTCGATGGGAGCTCAGACAGAGCTGAATGGGGTTTCACCGTTATGCTGAATATGAACCACTCTGGAAGACAAGTAAATTCTACAAATTCTGTAGATGGGAGACTCCACAAGTCTCTCGTAAACATAAGATCGTATATATACAAAGAGAAAAGCAGTCTGCCTCACGGCCTGCTGATTTTAATAAGGATGATAATTTCAAAGAAATGGGACACTGCAAAAAAAGGCTGGCTGATTTCAGAGATACAAAGTTGAAAGTACTTCAAACGATTATCAGCAGTTCTGCCTGATGAAGAATGGTACACTGCTGTTTCACCAGAAGCTGCATTTGAACCATCTCCCTGCACAGAAGAGGTGTTTCTGATCCATAGCGTGCATCCTGGGAAGCTGCCAGCACACAATACTAGAAAGCTAGTACTGTACATATTCCTTAATATGTACATGCACATATTTCTTAATAGGTTAAAAAAACTAACAACACAAAGTAGAAGAGATTCTCCAATACAGGTGGTCAGACAAAAGTGGAATGTTTCATTAAAACTTACGTAAAATACCGCTACTTCATCTGACTGGGTGCTGGTGGGCAGGGGAAGGATGAAGGAACAGGAAGAATATGATCCTGGAGGTGTGAAAGCAATGGGAAATTTTTGCCAGCATTTTCTGTGCCTGCATTTTTTATCCTGCGACTTGACATTGCACTGCTGGTCAATGGAGAGACGTCTGCCAAAGGTTAAAAGGCACAGAAATGTGGAATAACAAACAGATAGGGCCATGGTGAATCATGGCAAGTCTGACATCAGCTTAACTTTACAGTAAGTCTATGGGAGAAAAAAAAAAACAACATAAAAATTAAGAATATAGAGATTTGTTTATGTATGGAAGAGCAATTCACCCATTATTCCTCAATGACAGATTTATAAAATCCAGGAATATGAAGACAGTTCACAGACCACAAGGCCTTGATTCCCTAGAATAGAAAAACAGAGTCTTTGGCAAGGAAAAAGAAGAGAAAAACCAAACAAGAAAACTAAGTAGATAAATACAGATTAAGACAGTTATTGCCCTGACAGAGAAAACATGGAATGGTGCTCTGTGAGCAATGTGATGTGTTTTGGAGATTGCTGTTCTCAGACTTCCCAACTGAAGAGACAAATTCTGCAATACCCAGGCACCGTTCTACAATGACACTTATAAATTAATACTGAAGATACATTTTTCTCTTCAGTTATGGGGAGAAATGGGTTGCAGTTCTCAGGAAAGTTCACAAAAATCAAGTATTTAGTGTTACAAGCCTCCTATTTCTGTTTTAAACCCATGAAGACCATATGCTGGTGGCAGTGTTTTTATTAGCAGTACCTGTGAAAAAAGCTTTCATACCTCTGACTGCTTTTAAGATCAAACAACCTTTTTGAAGAAAACAAAACGAAAACAAAACTTGAGTACCGGGGGGTTAAATGTGGGGGTTGTTTTTTGTCTTGGTTTTCTTCTGAGGACACACATTCATTAATCATTCACCAGCCCATACACACACGACAGCCTCTTTCAGAACCACTGAATTCAGGCCCTGTTCTCTAGAAGCTGTATGCAGTTGTACAGCATAAAAGCCCCAGAACTATGTGATAGTTGGGTGCCAGGTTAAGTTCAAAGCAAAACACAAATTAAACTGCAAAACACATTTCATATCAGGGAGTGGTGTACCTGTTTGCTGGAGAGGACTCACCTAAGTAAGTTCCCTACTCCAAAGCAGTGTCCCTCCCTGTTCCAGATCTCACCCACTTCTTTGAACTTAAAAGTTACTCCATCAGAGCTGTACTCCCCCACTTACACAAAAGAACAAGTTTACCTCTTCCTGACACCATCTTCTGTTTGCAGTGAGGCAAAGGTGAGTAAAAGGGCCCTTTGTCCATCACTACCTGAACGGAACTTAGGCCAGCAAAGCACCCCATCTGTCCCCAGAGTGATTCAGGCTGGCAATAGCTACCCTAAAGTCATTAATCGATGAACATTCACCAGTCTAGAGTCTGCTCTTCTCTCCAAAGCCATGAAGAGAGCCATAGAGCACACTTACAACAGAGCTAACCTACCACTAAACACCTAACAGTGTTTGGCATCACCACACTTTCACATCTTGGATTGAAGAGATTCAAGGGTTGACCTGTTGTCAACATCTCGAGACAACTAGGAGACGCCTAACTCACACCACACTTCAGCACTCTCCTCCCTGTGTCCACATCCCGACCACCCCAGAGCGGGCAGCAGGAGGCTTGGTGGCACTGCACAACTGCCTCCGAGGCGGGCGTGCCTTCGGACAGGAGACAGGAACTGCTGCTGCACGTTGCAGCGTCTCCGGGAGTTCTCCAGCTCCGCAGCTGCAAAGGCAAGTTCACTCCTGAGAAGACCTGCAGAGAGAGCCTTCCTCCGTGTTAACAGGATGCAGTGAGCCACGGCCATGATTAACAAATCAAACTAGTAGAAACAGGTTTCAGTAGGATGTTCATTTACACTGGTTCAAAAACCAGAGAAGGGATTTCTGACTCATTCCCACCAGCTGCCCCACCTGGGGAAGGCTCACACGGTGAGGCTGTGTATTTCTTCATGTAAAAGACATTAAGAAAGCTATCGGTATTCTTAGGTAAGCAGCCGGACAGGGCACAAGTGATTACTCTGTATTAGTAATTGTACACCTTCACTTTGTGGCTGGGAGGCATGAGGTCACAGGAAGAGTATTTCCAACACCCCGGATATGTTACAACACGGCACACCCTGGAATAGGGTGTTACTTTCTAGTGTCTTAATAGAAGTATTTTCTTTATTACTTGCCTTGTACGAACACACAGATGGCAGCACTGATGCAAGAGCTATTTCCCTCCAACCTCTGGACAAAGCTGATTAAAAAAAATAAGTGGTAGGAAGGTTGATTTTTTAAATAAAGTCATCATTTTGAGGGAACATCTTTGCTGTCAGAAGGGAAAACCCACTAACAGACAGGACAAGGGAGCAAATGAACCATCAGTTACAACAACAGAGATAAGGCACTAGAAAACAACAGTAAAGGCCCTGTTATGATTTGATTAAACATGGGAGGGAGTATCTGGGGCAAAGTAACCTCGATGCTGCCAGCTCATCCCACAGTATTTCTTCTTCCACTGCGTATGCTCACCAATACTACTCTGGCCTCTGAAAGAAAAGGCCGTGCTGTGTAGGCAAGAGTACGCACACACTCGTGTCTCGTTCCACAGCCCTCCGTGCTGCTTTACCTGTACAGCAAGTTTAGGTAACCACATCCAGCTCCATCCAACTCCGAAGCAGCGATCTGCACCCAGAACAAACCATGGCCACGTAGCGCAGGCATGTACAACAGCCTGAACCCGGGCTCTTTAGAGTCAGAGCAGGGTACCTCTGGGTCTTGAGCTGATAAAACCTCAGTAGCGCTTTTGGTTTGAGCTCTATAGCCCCACAACCTGACACAAGAAGGATCAGACATCATCTGAGGCCCATGGTGTTCAAGCCCTCTGATGGTGGCTTCAATCACTTTCAGTTATCGCAGAATACGTGCAAGAAGCAGCCACGAACGCCTGCAGCTCCCCACACAGCTACCTCTGCACAGAGAACAAGAAGCATTTGTCTTGACAAGAAGCAGCACAGCGAAGTTTAATTCTGCAAGATACCAAATTCAGATCATACAACAGCATTTTTCAGAGGTTACTACAGGAGACGTTTATCAAGGTGAAGATACACAGCGCTGCCTCAGCCTGAACTAGGGGTAACATTTGTTGTCAGCTGGAGGGTATAGGTGGTGCACATTCATTTCTGGAGTAGAAATTTAATATTAGGGATATAGTAGCAGGAACAGTATAAAGCTAGCTCAAACAGAGAGCAGGCAAGGCCTTGTTAGAAGTATCAAGTGTGAATTATGGGAACTTGAGGGGAAAGGACACCCAAGCAATGCCTGTATGCTGCAGTGGTTTGCCCAGGAGTCCTGTGAAGTCTGCTCTCTTACAGCAAGACAGGAGACTACCAGGACAGTAATTTTGATCCACTCTTCATTCTACACGCACGTGAAGACCTCCTTTGTTTTAGGAGTCAGAAACACATTAGCCATTTGTTTTTAATTACATGAGAATCGAACTTGATGCTACATTAACTTTAGCTTTTACTCTAAAGAGAAGCAGACTGGAAAGAGTATTCAAGAGGGAATGCTTAGACTAACAGCTGTCATAGATGAGTCTTCTCTGACAGCAACAGCAAAAATTAACTATATGTCAGACACCCCCAAACAAAACAACTGGGGTAGTAGCTTCCCAGTAACAGGACTGCAGAACAGAGGTTCTGTTAATGAAATTTCACATAAATGTAAAATACAGCATTTTCTTTCTTTAACAAGGCTTTATTATATTTAGGTCTAATAAGTGTATCAAAACCTGATTTAGCAAATAACAAAATAAGATTTACGTTATACTAGTATTTATATATGCGAGTGATGACTCTGTGGTACTTAAACCCACAACCCCAGGGGAATAAAATCAGCTTCAACTTCCCTTTCTGCTAAACAGTAGCAACCAAAATGATGCTACGATCTGCTACTTTAAAATCTTGGAGAATGAAATTATAGCATTAAATATGAAAGAAATCTGGAAGGTCATTTTAATAAAATGTTTATATTCAACGATTCAACGTCTAAGGACTTTTCTGGTAGGCAGTATAAGCAACAATGACAACTGCGTATTTGTAGTTGATGTCTTACTTGACAGAAGTTTAAAGTGAAAGCGTGCAAAAAAAAAATCAGCAGTCATAATCCAAAACTTACAGGCAAACGTACGTGAACTGTATTGTTGTATGAAGACATAAAATCCCACCTCTAAAACCAAAAACTAATGGCTGAACCCCATAAAAACAGCCTGCCACCTCTTCCAGTTGTGTTTTCTGCAAAGATGGGAAGTTCTTGCATGTAAATGGAGAGCTGTGCCAGCAAGCTCACAAGGCTATGGCCAGCTGAACACCCTACCTTTTGGTAGCAGCACATCCTGCTCAGAGAAGTTCATGATTCTGGAGCACTCCCACTGCCCAGCCTTCTCATGGCTTACCACAGAGCAGATACCCAACCTGGCTCTTGAGCTAGAAGCATAAATGCATCAGGGCAGCACCCAGCCCAACAAGCCTTCTGCAGCAGCAACATTAAGCACAGCCGCTTTCACGTGGGGTTCTGGATCCCAAAAGCACGTCATATGGGGTTCTGGATCCCATGCACTGCACAATGCAGCCCTGACAACTCACTTAGTGTTACCTTACAGAGCCCTGTATCATATTCCACGGCAGCATAAATTTATTTTTAGGGTATGGAAGATACCTCTGAATGCTTTTGGAGGTTAGAACCCAAGCACCTGGTTGCAGTGCTTTTCTAGCTAAGCCTTCACATCCTTAGACACACCTCTCCTTTCTCAGAGGCAAACTTACATTGCATGATCTGATACCGCAAGTTAGCACTGACCATTTCTGTGAGGTTCCTTTGGCAGCACTGGATCGTACCACTTGTTTAGCATGCGCCTTTACTACGTGGCAATTTCTGAACTTTCCTGTATTTTCATCTCATAAATGAGGAGTTTACAGCAGGAAAATTTCTGGAGGTTGTTTGACAGCAAAATGTGTTCTGTCAACTAAACACACTCTTCCTGCATTAACACAAGCCAGGAAGAAAACCACATCAATGGTTTTTGCAATATCCTAGGGAACAGACTTTGAGTTTACATAGATATCAGCAAAATCAAGCCAAGCATGAACGAAACATGAAGAACCAGGAAACCCTGCCTCGCAGATCTTTGTTAAGTTCTTTACAAATTAAGAACCAAGCTTTAGTAAACCCCTTAGGAGTCCAACCTTCTTTTACACCAATAACCAGTTTATTTTCTGTTCTTCCAGGAATCAGTGAGAATTTTAAAATGCACCATTCAGCCTGAAAGAAGTAAAGTGTTTATCTGGCCATGGCACTGAAGCTTATGGAGGTGTGAAAAAAGAACGGTTATTAAGCACATGCACTAGAAACTGCTTATGCTAAAAAAGTTAAATTCAAAGAATTTTAATGCCATGTATATTATGACACTATGTGCTAACAGACCAAAGCTTTTAAACATGTCTTAAAAAAATTAACCTTCCAGAAGCCAGCTCCAAGGAGAAACAGCCTAAGTTCCATCACTAACATGCAGTGCATCACTGCAGTGGCAGCACTGGTGCGATTAAAGCAAATCTCAGTTAGCTCTCATACAACTCATCCCACCCTCATTACACCAACATTTAAAAAAGAGACAGTAAGACAGCTGAATTGATTAATCAGTCGACGAGTGACTATATGAAAGACAGAGCACACACCTTTGCTCTGTAGCCATGGCTCTTTGAGCTTACACTTCCCAGCCTTCTACATTTTTGCATCTTAACGGCAGCAAGATAAGTACACCCCAATCAGACAGTACCGCTCTATTCAGCTTGTCAATAAGGACATTAAGCAGTGGGAAGTTATTAAAATAATTTCTTAGGAAAGCAAAACTAATTTGAAATTGTAAAATAAATATTGATTAGCTGTGCCATACCTACCTACTGGGAACAACGGTATTACTGCATCATCCAAAGAGGCAGGCAGCAACAAAGAAATCTCAGGGAGCAGCAGTGTAAAACCTCAGTATTGTTATGAATGCTCCCTAGCTTTTAACACAGAAAGATTTTTAAAATATTTTTAAATAAACCCCATTTATTTAAGTAAACCCCATTCCATCTTTGATCATTTCAGGGCATTTTCAAACTTCCATACTTTTGCTACCATGTTCACAGGTGAAAAAGGCTGGCAATTCATTAAGGTCAAATTAAAACCGATTCCTCTGCATCACTGTGTGTTCTCTAAGCATGCTACCCTATCATCTATTTAGTACCCCTGGGAGTACATCAGTTTTTCTTGCACTTGGTAGCATTATCAAAAGGTCATGGTCACCAATATCAGTGACTTAGCTTCACTCCATCAATTAAAGTGACCAATATAAGTGGTAGGTGATTCATCCTCTTTGAATTTGTATTTCAGATTAACAACAACTTTACCTGCATAATGTACAGGGATTTCTATCTTTGGCCCTATGACGTAGTGGCCCTCCTCCAGACTGTGAGCTGTAATTGTTGTCCACTGCCGACATGAATGAATCAGAAGGTAATCACTCTCTCGAAGGCCTTCTACAGTTTCTCCTGCAAAACAGATGCATTTTTTTTTAATTAATTGCATATAGAATTAGGAAAACTTCACAATAAGCATTTTATTCTTATTACTGCACATTTTTCAGACATTTTGATATTTAAAAATCCAATTAAGTTTTAATTCTGAACAGTATTCATTTTGCAATGTAAGCACTTTGTCTTCAAAGAAACAAATATAAAACAACACAGTGCCTGCCTACAAGTACCACAGAGATGTACTCTAGATTACTCAGCAGTGGCTCTCAGGCTACTTTTTCAGTTTTCTGCATGAACAGACTTTTTCATATCCCTGTTTATGTCTGCCTGTCTCGCTTAATACGTATGCTTGAGACTTCTTAACTTTTAAGCAAAAGGAAGCTATAAATAAACATGTCAGTTATGAGGTTTCGGAGGTATCAAGAGAAAAGTCATTTTCATATGTTAACAGATCAGCACCACACTAACCTATAGACACCTGAAGCCAAACCTTGTTCATCACTACTAAGTAACTGGGTACCTCATTTGCAGATACAGAGATATCAGCTCTGTCACTCCATCCCTTTGCAAGTCACTAGGTAGTCAGCCGTTCCTATGTATCTAAAATTTATTAAGAGGGCTTATAAAAAAGATGGAGAGCAACTTTTTGCTCGGTCAGACAAAGATGGGACAAGGAGGGGCAGAGAGGGAAACATTAACATGCACCAAAGTCTTCTCTGAGATAAATGCCCCCACAGATCATGCTTACCTCACCTCTGCAATGCTCTTTCTCATACTCCGGTGCCTGTCAAGTCCATCCCAAATACCGCCAGACAGAGGGCTCTCCTTTATTCCCATCTGTCCCAAATCTTTTGCATTTCCACAAGCACCCTTCCCTCCTCCTCCACTGACTGCAGTGCCTGACCTGGACAACACTGCTTCGCTTGGTTTTCCAGTGATTGCAAGAGCCACATTAGCCTACTCAAAGTACTAGATATCCACACCAAGGATGACATATGAACAAAATTTTATACAGCAGGGGATACCATAGCATAACGCTCTCCTACATTCCTGGTCTAACACATACAGACTACAAGACACCTTTCTCAAGGTGTCTTGAAAGCAGTCACATGAACTTTCAGAAACACTTAGTAGACGCTAACCACAGGCCAAGAATAACAAAGCTTTAAGTTTCATTTTGCTCTCTCCCTCCGACCCTCTGCTGTTGCAGCCAGAAATAAAGCAAGCAGTTTAGCCCTGGAATCACATTTGGACAAAACCCATTCCTTTCAGCTACTACAGCAAACTACGCTTCCTCCTCACTGTCTTCCCATGTTTTTAAGGCAGAGGAAGCATCAGACTTTCTGTCTCAAGCAGCAGACGTTTCCCTGCTCAGGCTCGACAAAGGAGGGAGACTTCCCATTGTGCTCCTTCTGCCCACGCCAGGCAATCTTTTCCACGGCGTGCAGCGCTTACTGCACACTCCATTCCTGCCTGATTTCATGCTCTCATTCTATCAAGAATCACCCTCCTACACGAATCAAAATACAGCAACTGGCGGGTGTGAGAACCGCTGGATTTTAAGTCGGGAGAGACCACTGCCACCGACTGCTCTGCCACCCGCGGACCGACGGACTCTGGCTGATCTCTACAGCAACGTGGCTGTGGCCCATCAAGGGGCAGACATGTCCCAGGGCTTCCCAGGCTCTGCTAGACCTTAAACCAAGTTCCGATTTTGCACACGTGGGGCTGCAACTTAAAGGAGTGGGTGGGCAACCCCAAGGCATATGGAGCTCACCAGTACCAGTTACTCTTTGCCCTGTGGAGGTCCCATTTCCAGTTTTACTCCTTTTTGACAGCGGAGAGAGCAGCTTCCAACCATGCAAGCACAGTATTTCAAGAGATGGTTTCCAAGAGCTACTTGGACTGTGTCTCCACACCTGCACCCTCAGTGCACTGGGAGCACAGGAGAAGGGACCTCGGAAGGCCTAGGGCAGAGTGACAAAAGGGCCAGGCAGCACAGGAAAGCTCTGCAGTCCCTTCCGTATCTTGAAGGACCTTCAGGTATTTGTTAGAGGAGTCATGCACCCACTATATTTCACCAAATCATCTGCCTTTGAGCATCCTGCACGCATCTTCTCCGGAGATATTCAAGGCCCGTCTGGACACCTACCTGGGCAACCTGCTCTAGGGAACCTGCTTTGGCAGGGGGGTTGGACCGATGACCTCTTGAGGTCCCTTCCAGCCCCTCCAATTCCGTGATCTTCTGCTCTCTGCTTACAAGGCAACTCCTAATAGATATAAAAAGCCTCCTCATCTTACTGCAGCAGACAGTTGAAATTTTCGGGGAAAACACAATGATAATAATATACGGTGTTACTTGAAACTCCTGTTTCAGTTCAGAGACTTACACTCCTGCTTTCTATAATCCATGGCAACAAGTAATTATTCCATCCCACAACAAAACACAAACAATGACACCTAAGGGAAGAACTAGTATTTTACTAGTTTCACTGACAATGGTAAACAAATTTTGAAGAAAATACAAAGCATCTCTGGTATGCTTTTCTACGCCTTACAATTTGTAGTTATAATTTCAGGCCATTACCTAAAGAAAGGCTGAATTGTACCAGCCAGGATTGCAGGGAAATAATTATAGTATGGGTCATCCTCCGAAAGTCTGAGAAAGACGTTCTCAGGAAAAACAACAACAAAAAAAATACCCATTATGAAAAGGAGCTTCCAGCCGTGGCTCACAAGCCATGATCTGTTTAAGTGGTTACTCTTAAAACTGGGTGGGACAGGTGAGTGTAAAAAGATATTACCAAGGCAGGCCCAAGAGTGACTACCCAATTAAGTCTGCAGCTGGAAGTAGCTGCATTTTTTTTTTTTCTGTTTGAGCCTTGGAAACCACAATTCCTGTTACAACAATCATTCGCTCACGCTGATTAAGTCGGAAATGAATTCTGTACTTCTCCATGGAGCTGGAGCAGAGAGAGGTGGAATGCAAGCCTCCTGCACAAGGGCAGGTCTGTCGGTACCACGTCCTGGTCTCCTGTCTTTGTGGGTGGACCGGCTGCCTGCCGTGGCCTTATAGGAAGATGCTCCTTGTAGGGATTAATGGACTAGCAAAAACACAAGTACAAGGAAGAGTCAAACGTGAATGAGACAACAGAACGTGGTGGTGCACGCTCTTCTGTTTTCTTCCGTTGACTTGCTCAGTGCCTTTAGAGCAGTCTCCTCCTGGAGAGATGAACCTTTCAGGCAGGAGACATCTCTGAAGCAGGCTGTGCTGCTCAGGTCCCGGCCCAAGCACAGCCCGGGCTTCGCCCTTTACACTTCTCTCAGCAAATCGTACCTTGCAAAACAGCCACACGCATCCAATCTGATTTTCCCCCGTCTCAGTAACACAGGTTATGCAAGCCTTTCATTAATCACATTTCAGCTATGTGGGAGAGAAGTCAGCAGCCTTCACATCCACAAGCTATGCAACTCGGTTCTCACCTATTCAACATACTCCTACACGACTGCTTACATAAAGCCAGACGCCATGAGAAAATAGAGCACAGGCCACTCATCTTTAGTAACAGTTTTGTCTCGTATGATCAAATATGGATTAGCTGTATCTCCTCACCCTCTCCTCCCCACCCCAAATGCCTGCAATATAATTAAACCACTACAAAGAATCTACAGGCAAATACTTGAGTGCTTTTTTTCTCCTAAATAGAAGTCAGAAGCAATGAATTATCACATGTATTTCCCCACCCCTCCTCAAGTTCCCTACCTTTCCAAAACATGAGTCAACTTTATTCATAATAATGCCCGAGACTAAGAAACTCATGATTCGCTAACAGCGTGTAAATCCTAAATAAAGCATCGACACCCAACCGTGCCTCGCAATAAAAGCCTCACACCTCTGAGCTGAGAAGTTAGCCGGTGTTCCTAAACAAGCTGTCATCCTATAAGCACTGTGACCGGGACCAGGATGCGGGCTATTTCATCACAGATCACCTAAGCAGCGTCTAACAGCTGCTCATTTATTCATTCTGAATCAGACATATTGCCATTTTTAGTTATATGATTGGCAAAACTTCATTTCCACACAATTCCTAAAAACCACCAATACTGCAAAGCACGCTGCTGTTCAAAGGCTATTGCAGACGGAATGCTGACCACGAAAGGAAAATTGTTCACATGTTGGTACAGTTAAAAAACAAAATTAAAAAAAAAAAAGATAATTGCTTAATCTAGATTCCCATGCTTATTAAATACCACCTACATTAAATGCCAATACATCTTTCATAATTCTTTCCAGTTCCAAAACGGTATCACCCGCGTTTGCCAAACCTTGGCTCTGTCGCTGTAAACACTCCGATCTCAGATTAACAGTTAAGAACTATAGCAAGACTGGGAGCAGGATAGCTCAATCTGCAAGTTCAGAGACGAATTTCTGTTCTCACCTGCAGTTTTTCAGAACCAGATGAGGAAACAGTAGCTGGCTACGTGTCGGGCCTGACCTTATACACGGCAATGCTGCGGCACACACAGAAGCACGTCTCTTTTGAAGGAAGCACTGACCTCCCTGCAAGCTGTAGCAACCACTTACTTTCTGAGGATGTGCACTTTTATTTCCTTTGGCATTTCCCAATTTCTAAATGTTTAGGGTAAAGACTCTGAGGTAGAGCTGAAGACCCTCCAGTTTTGAAGGGTCTGAGCATCTCCATCTCTTCTTCACCTCCCTCCGGATCAACAATGGGCCAAGTCCCATGAAAGAAAATTCACCCTGGTTTCACATATTCTCATTTGCCAAAGATAGCAGTGACTTTTCAACACTAACCACTAAAGAAAAATAATGAAACAAATGAAAAACATCAAACAAAAAGCATCAGAAAAAAACAACACCTTTTAGGGTTCTCATTCTAGCATTGAGAAGCTGATATTCAAGTCACTGCAGAATGTGCAGAATAACATGACTCATTCACTCACAGAAACTACACTTCTAAAAATAAGCAGCAATCTACACGAACATAAACATTTTTATAATGCCACACACTGCCATCCTGGCTGAGAGTTGACATCACTCCCTTTAAAACACAAGCTTTTCGTCTGGAGACATGAGAATAGTAGGTAAAGAGCAATTCAAAGAAAAAGGAAGTCCATGCAAGGTTCCAGCAACATAACAGATAGCATTTACACGTGCCAGATGAACTGGATACCGTCAGCTCTTGCCAGGAAGATGGTTACGGAGACATTCCTCTCATCTCATTCATCACAGAGGACTGTAAGGCGAGCTTAATGCTGTCCCTTGCACATTAGTTCAAGCATGCAGAATTTGCTCTTCCTGGAACAAAAAGGCTTACAGAAAATAGCTCGTGACAATCTTAAGATCACTTCTGTGAAATAGCTGGTGAAGAAGATGCCTGCTAAACCCCAGGGAAAATTCATCAAGACTTTGTGCCATGTGTTTTCATTAAGTCTGAACTCCATCTGCATCCAGGTAACAGCTGCTGTACAATTAAGTGCATCACCCAGGCTGCCTTGGTCAGTTAAGTAGGTGGTGGGTTTTAATTACCCCATCTAATGTTCCACAATCACATAACATAACATTATACAGGAAAATCTCAGCAACATTAAAAACCACTTCAGTGGGTGCTCAGCCAGGTAACTACAAAAAGACAAGCAAATGAGTAGCTTCAACTGTCCCCCGCTGGAGCTTGTACCAGCACTTGCTAGGACCGAAGGGTTAATTTGAAGAAAGCAAAGAGGTGGCTGCCTGGTCAGGTGAGCACTTCCAGTGTGAAATGTGGTTAACGTTTGGACTCGATGACCTTAGAGGTCTTTTCCAACCCAAATGATTCTATGAAATCACTAGGAATACCTGTCAGCACGTGGCTAATTTCATGAGAGACTAGAAAATAAGGTTTATTTTGCAATAATTGGAAGCTAACAGAAAACAGAATGATTAGAAACTGGAAAAAAAAAAAAGAAAAAGAAGAAAGAAGTCAGGTGCTTATTTATTTATCATGCTATTATAGCACTGAGGAGCCTTACTTGCACAGTATCTGCTGCACTGGACAAGCAGAAGGGACTCCTTCCCTGGCTGAGGGCCAAACAAGCCATGTGTTAATATACACCTCAACATTATCCTACAGCACCACAAAAACACAAAGCATAGCTCCAGCCAGGATGAAATGAAATTATAACCCATTGTTATTAAAAAAAAAAAAAAAAAAAAGACCATTATTGACTTCATGGCTCTGTACAGAGATGTTTCAGGTCAGAGGGAGGTCACACTGCTAGCACAAATAGAAATGCCAGCCCTGCTTTTCCACTCCAAAAGAAAGAATCTACAATACCGTACAGCAGTCAACTAGTAAAAGTTGCCTTGTTTTTTGAAAAGGCCAACTTGTGTTACTGCAAGTATTTGCTAGTCACATAGCTCCCACAGAGGTATCATCCTAAGATGAACTTGGTTTCTTTTTAAGTCATTGGCACATTCACAGCAAGTAAAAGCTGCAGCTCCTCCCAGCACACAAGCACAGTGTTTCCTGTTCCAAAGATGGTTTAAATACATGTAGTAGAGGAAAAATAAATGAGACATGGCAACTCGGAAGATGAACTCGACTACATGCTACTGGTTATTCAAATACCTGCAGTGCTGTGGTATGTGACCATCTGAAGGCAGCTGGTCATCAGACCATCAAAGTAAGGAAAGAAACAAATGAGCAAATACCCTCTTTCCTTCAGAAGTACTGACTTCACCTAAAGTCATCTCATGGTCATGCTGTTTTAGACAGACTGAAGCTGTACCAGCACATGGGACAGATTCATCCAACCTGCAACCTACCACAATGCTATCACAGCATATAATCGTTCATCCCCAACTCTCAGTCATATTACCTTAGCAGAACAAGCGTCTCTTTTCCTACAGTTAAAGCTCTCTTCTTTTATAATGCTGAGTTTGGACTTTACATTTATGGGGAAGAAACAGAGACTCCTTGTTAACTCTGAATATTCAAATTAGGATAATGACATATATATATCTATTTACTTTAAATACTAGATCATGCAACCTGCTCACCAAAGTACTCCTCATGGCAAATAACTTATATCTGAACTCTAAAGGAGGGTGGAGGAAGGAAATCAAACATTTTGTTTTCCACATGCTGCATCATACTCCAGTGTATCTGTTGGGAATACTCCTATAGGGACATATCTCAATGTCAAAGAGCAGTAAGTGTTAAGTTAGGGTGGTTTGCTTGCTTTAACTTTGGCAGTGTATTTGGTTACTGAGTCAAATCTCAATGAGCTGTTCAGCCTGCCAGTGCTATTCTTTCCGCAAACATAAAACTTGTCAAAATGTAGGTCAGAGAAAAAAGTTCAATAGGATGAGAACAACGTCTGAATTTTCCATTTTGAAGTAGCAATAGGGTTTTGTATGGAAAAATTTCACATCCTTGTAATTTTTCTTAACAAAGGAATGAAAGAAAACCTCACAACTATTTTGGTACATGAAGAACCCCACTTTTAACAACAGTAGCGAACAGGAAATCTACAAGGATTGAAAATGCTACTTTTTTTGTCACTATGACTGAACAGAGGCTTGGAAGTGTTACTGTTTCATAAAATGTATAATGGAAGAGAAGTAAAAGAGCACTGAATTGTAGAAAACACTACTGCTGGGGAAAAACAAAACAAAACACACCTTCCTTGAAAGCCTCTCCATGTTATCAGTCTCACTTCGTCATTCCATACAGACATTAAAAAAAAAAAAAAAAAGTAAGAATTATCTAGCTGATCAGATAAACTTCTTTGTTTAAAGAAAAGCAAAACAATGTGCATGGGGGTGGATCATGTGTAATCTAAATGCAGACTGCCAGTGAGTTAGATGGGTAAATACTGTAGTTTCAGCGGAGGGCCACAAAGATGATACGGGGCCTGGAGCATCTTCCCTATGAGGAAAGGCTGCGAGACCTGGGTCTGTTCAGCCTGGAGAAGAGAAGACTGAGAGGGGATCTCATCAATGTGTATAAATACCCGAGGTGTGGGAAACAGAGGGATTTGGCCAACCTCTTTTCAGTGGTTTGCGGGGACAGGACAAGGGGCAATGGCCATAAAATGGAGCACAGGAAGTTCCGCACCAATACACAAAAGAACTTCTTCACGGTGAGGGTGACAGAGCACTGGAACAGGCTGCCCAGGGAGGTTGTGGAGTCTCCCTCTCTGGAGATATTCAAGGCACATCTGGACACCTACCTGGGCAGCCTGCTTTAAGGAGCCTGCTTTGGCAGGGGGGTTGGACCCGATGATCTTTTGAGGTCCCTTCCAACCCCTTCGATTCTGTGATTCTGGGAGCAAGGTGGAAAAAAAAAACAAACAAAAAAAAACACATTAACATTTAATCATCTCTGGGATATAAAGCGTAGTATACTAAATTTTTAATTTAAAGAGGGCCAATTCATTAGGAAAGCCTGACTGTGGTCTCATCTGTGTCTGAGCACAGTGGATGGGAGTAGAGGTCTCTGTCCCCAGCTGCACAACCTTCTGAGCTAGCAACACAAAGATCTGGAATAAAAATTGCAGTTTTATCAAGGACTGTTGATAATCAACCTCACTTTTCAGCTTCCTTTCTTAATTTGCTGAGTAGTTTTAAATATGTCTCTGTTTAACTGTTTCATTCCAGCAGCACATTCGTTTGTGCTGGTTCCTATTACCTGGATCAAGCAGTATTTCTGTCATGATTCAAATTCCTATCAAACCCCTCTCTCTCAGAAGAAATACAATGCTGATTTGAAGTGTCATCAACTGAAGAGATCCACATCTTCCAGCAGATGAAAGGCCTCGTCTGACAGCACACGAGCAGCACCCAAACTGCTCTTCCGCAGCACGGCCCGGTACCGGCAATCATGCTTCCCTCAGCCTCGGGTGGCGGAGGGAGGGAACCCGTGTTAGTTTCACAGGCAAGGCACAGATAAGCCAAGAGCTCAACAAGACGAATGCTAAGCAGTGCCCAGTATCCATAATCCCAAACCTGGTTTTAGCAAAGGCCACAAAGCTCAAACACTGCACTCGCTGCCAGGAAGGCAACGGAGGGGGCGCAGCAGGCCAAGGCCCGGCCTGCAGTCAGTCAGTGCTCCCAGCACACTGATCCCCTGCGGCATGGTCAGACAGCTCCGAAGCTGTCCATGGCAGGCTGCACCCACAGCACGGCTGGGAACAGGCCACAAAAGTCACTCTGTCTCCCTCTTAATGCTGGATCAGCCCAGCTTCAAGCACCACAGCACACAGCATCAAGCTGAACGCACACCGCACAGCACCGCTTCTCTTCCTGCCGCATCTTCAGGACAAGCTCCCCAAGAGTTTCGCTTTGGCTGGAACAACTGTTGCTGGCTACAGCTGGCCACATTGCAACAATTTTCAGTGGTGTCCCAACCACAGGGCATCCAGTTTGCCTCACTGACCCTACCTGCAAGCAAGGGGCAAGGAGAGCCTTGCCCTCAGACTGCCCAACCACTTCTTGCAGCGCTTCCTGCGCTTCTGTAATCCCTCAGCCTCACAGCACTGTGATCAAACATTGCTTTGGGTGACCATTAAATATTTCACAATCAAGAGAAAGGAGATAAGGCTTTGCTTCTGCAATTTCCAATCTGTATTTCCAGATACAATCAAATTGCTTCAATCCAACTGATGCTGAACTCGGGCTATCATCCACTAATACCCAAAAAGAGAGCAGAGACTCCCATCCCCCTATTCTTTTTATGCCTGCCAGCAAGAAGACAGATTTATTTCTTCAGGATTAGCATTTTGCTACTGGAACAACTAGATATACCAGTACTGTTGCAACAAATCAGCATAAACCATAATCTTGTTACAAGGCTATGGGACAGATTAATCCACTGAAAAATCCAGTTTGTTCCAATACAAGCTTTCCTCTAGCTGCGAATGCAGAGAGACATCATCTCAGAGAGTCTCCAAAAACCTGTTTGACCTACTGTGGGGAAGAGGAGCACAAATACTTCAAATACACTCAAAGCTGAATGCTGGTGGCACTGCCATCGGTGGGGAATGCTCCACCGCCTTCATCACTCCCACAGATTGAACCTTGGCAACTTGCTTTCTTTGTGTTCATAAAGAACCAGTGGAAAAAAAGAGTAAGGGTAACACCACAGATTGCACTGAGTTTTGTTTGCGTTTGTTTCAAGCCTTCAGAGCAAACATCTCAGAATGAGAAACCTTACTTTGTATGAACTCCAGCCAAGCAAGCCAAAGCACATCTTTCAACACAGCCTGCTCTCCACCCCCACACGGGGGAAAAAAAAAAAATAACAACAAAACAACACTCAGAACAACAATTTCTTAACATGTGCGTTCCAAAACACGGTAACTTTCTGTCACTATCGTAATTACTCTTATTAATGCTGAACATCAAACGTAACTGTATGTTTGTTGTATCTGCATTACAGATTTAGCTGTAAGATTGATCCAACAGAGCAGTACATTTCCCTGGTTACTTACAAACTACCGTAGAAAGTCTCAGCAATTCTTTAAAATACTCTAATACCCCACAACACCGGGAATAGTGCTAACTATTTATCGTTGTACTTTAGACTTGAAGGGAAAAAAATGATCTGAGAATTACCCAATTAATTGAAAACTAAGATTCTTATCGAAGAAAGTTTTCTGTTTCTGAAGTTACCTAAGATCTGAAGCTGTAAGAGTAAGAGCAGAGAATCCCGTATCAACTACATTTAAAATGTTCACAGGTTAATAGAACGAAAAAGCTGAACAACTTTTCATTGCATGCAAGGCAGACTCCAGCCTAGTTTAGCAGACTCCAGCCTAGTTTAGTGTTAGTGTAGAGAGAGGGAGACAGGAATTTATATGTAGATCTAATGTTTAGTTTATTTTCCCTTTTTAATTCTCATTGGCAAACGCAAGGAAAGGAGATTTAAAACATTTGCCTTGCAATCAGGGCACCACATCTAGAAACTAAGACCCCAACCAGTAACTTTCACAAGCAATCTGATCAGCATGATTAAGAGAATGACAGAACTACCTGACCAAAAGCAAAGCATGGCAGTAATGGGACTTCTGAGCAGCATGCTGCCATCCAAAGCAGCTCTTTTAAATACCTCATTAAGAGAGCTAAGGTTTTCCTTTACTAGAGGCAAGCATTCCTCATGCTAGAAAGCTCCTGCTCAGGAGCATCTATAAATATTGTGAGGGCCACTGGAGGATACACTTCCAAGTGCCTGTTTAACATCGGCTGCCGAGTTGGAGAAGCTTAATACTTAGAGGTGGGAGGTCAGCATTTAGCATTGCACTACGTGCTTTCATTGGCTTCCTATTTATTTCCAAGTACAGCAACAAAATGGTTGCTTTAATTGAGAAACTGATGGCAGCTGCACAACTTTGCGGCTGCAGAAACCATCTCTCCCCAGGTGGGATGGTTGGAGCCTGGTCACGGAAGTGTGGCTAGAGCTCCCTAGATTCGGGATGCCCATGAAGAAACCTTTAACCCTGCCAACCTCATGGCTTTCAGATCTAGAATACGATTCTAGATTGCCCTGGCAGACAGAAAAGCAGCCTATTCATTCAGACTTTTCCTGGACACAGCATGAGAGCCGGGGAGCTGCCTATTGTCAGTTATTTATAATTAGATGATATTTTAAAATACTAGCCAAGTAAGCATGCTCAGTCCTCTCATTATCTATCCAAGTCCTAAAGAGACACTGTGCTTCTTTGTGCTGCACGGCAGTGATCCCTGTTTGAACTTCGGGCATCTTGGACAAACTCCCAATTAAAAATAAAATAGCCAAAACGCAGGAGCTGCTCAAACGTAGTTTGCTTTGGCTTTGAAAGAACTCATCTTCAATTTGCCTCTGATTTCTGCAGCCGGGCTAGGGACGGGAATAAAACCAGCTGGAAGAAAGCAAGGAGAAGTTCAGCTCCGTGCCGAAGCCGGGCTGCCCGCTGGCTGCTCTCCAAGCCGCCCGCCCCATCTCCCCGGGCTGCCAGGGACAGCGCGGGCATCGATCGAGGGCACGGACGTGGCGCCTGCTTGCTGGGGGCTGCTCTCCGTCTCTCCATGCATCAGCTCCATCAGTCCCGCTCCTCCTGGTAAAACACAAGCGTCAGAAATGGCAGGGCAATGCCTCCTCTTCAAATCTGGACTGACCGCATACGTGTGCAGAGATTGTAGGTGTCCAAGGGCAATTAGGTACCCGCTCGCTTTCGTTACGTGCGGGTACAGGAGGAGTATCTCAGCAGTATGGGAACACTAACGTGAGAAATGCAGCCAGAGCTGCACCTCGCTCTTTCCTGGTCAAGAGCAGTCCTAATCCCAAGCACGATTAATTCTTATGGTTTCAGAGAAATCTACACCAACTCTAAGGTATAAAAACAATGGCTTTGTTTTTAATAAAACATAAGAGAACGCTGTCCCTTTGGTAATACCTTTATTGTCTTCACAATGCACAAAAAGAAAAAATGCACCTCCCGTGAAGAGGGAAAGCTTCTAGGTTTGGCGAGCAGCATACAGAAATGACAGCGAAGAAAACCCCATCATGCCTCACTTTCCCCTAGAGGATAAATTTATCTTTGCCCACAGGCTATTCGGTCTTAAGATATTTCGTTACGTATTGACAGGAACACAAATGATATTTGACAATACAACCCATAAAGCACACAACAAAGATGATCTTTTCCTCTGGATTGCCCTACATTCAGCTGCAGTGGTATTGCAGCTTTGCTATTCATCTGCAGCCACATCCTGGGTTCACTGACTGCAACAACATGCATACGTAACCGGTCACGTTTTGTATTTTCATACATAGCCCTGACACCTCTCCGATTCACGTATACGGTAGGAAAATACAGGAAGCATCAGTATAATGCAGATCCTTATTTGGAGACTAGGGCAGAAATAATCTGACCATAAAGAAAACAACATAAACATATCTCAGACAGGAGCACGGGAATTCGCCAGTCTGTGTGTTGATAGCCTCTTGCAGAGAGCAAAAGGGGCGTCTTGACCTTTTGCTAAATAGTTGCCTGAGCAGAACTGTTAAGAAAGCAGCAGGAATAATTTCATGTTTTAGTAACCGGCCTCTCAGCAACGACAAGCGGTGGCTTACACACACCAAATTCTCCTTCCAGTCAGTCACACCACATAACAAATGGACAGGGATTATTACTGCTCTTACAAACACACAGTTATCTCCACTCGCTCGCTGCAGGTCAAGCAAGCAGCCAGTGCTGGCTGAGAAAAGGAAGGACAACATGCAAAACCTTCCAATTTGTGCTTGAGTCCTGCCAGCAAAACCGTCTTCACTATGTTACACCAAACAGCAGGTCAACATATGAAAAAGAGTAGAAGCCGAGGGAGATCCCACGTTATCTGCACTGATATATACCACCTCTCTGCTGCAAAGTCCAGAATACTTGTTTCCTTCCCACAGCAACTAGTTGAAGGTTGAATTTCTGGTCAGAGTGACTGGAAACCTTCAAATTTCTAGCAATGTCTGAAAGGACTTTCCCTGCACGCTTTCCCACTTGTGGTAGCACAGGCACAGCTATCACTCCTGGTACACCCACAGCCAAACACCACGCTGCTGTCTGGGCCAAGAAACAAGCCCTGGATTCCCATCCCTGATTTTATCAAGCTGAGGGATGAGAAGAAGGCACGGGGGGAATAAGAAGCAGAGTTTGCACAGGAGCTGTAAGAAGCTGGAGGACAGGACAGGATCAACAGCAACGTATCGATAATGCTGGAAGAGGAGAAAAGGAGGAATGTCCTATCTGAAAGCAAGAGAGGACAACAGAAAACCTACAGAAGCTCCTTGCACTGCTCCATTCTGCTACTGCTAGGCTGTACTGGATGTTTTGTCTTGCAGCAACCCTGGAAATGCCTGCAGATAACTCCTAACACCTACTGGAAGCCCACCAGAGCAGGACAGGAGTGCGGGGCATAGGCTGAATGGTGCTGATGGGAAAGCCAACAGCTCCTGGAACCCAACCATGCCCTGAGAGGGAGCCATGAGAAAAGGCAACAGGATTTCTGGACAAGAAGGAAAGATCTGCGCACATGTGGCTTTTTTTTTTTTATTTATTATTTTATATATGTTAAGGAAAAAAAGTTCTTGCTTGCAGATAAAAGGTTTCCTTTATGCATCTTCCCACAAACACAACCTTCCCTCTTTCATCCTCAAAATGGTGAAGTGCCAGAAAGCAACACGAATATTCGGTGCTTGCTTTTATTGGGACGATTATGTAAACATTGCCATTGGGGGGGAAAAAAGCAAAAAAAAAAAAAAAAAAGCTGCTAAACAGAAAAACAAATGCATGGCAGGGGATATCTGAGGACTTCTGGATTACTTTAAAATAGTTCCTGGAAGCAATTAGTAATTAAGTATTTAGACTGTATGATTTTTACAAACCTAGATGTAAGGAGACCATGCTCTGTGTGGGTCCAACAGCCCAGCACCAGACTCAGCAACCGAGTGAGGGGCACAGACTCTCAGAGAAGGCCAGCGGGCACAACTTGGAAATGATTGCCTAAGGTACACACAGCTACCTTTCTCCACTTGTACTCTCAGGTCAGTTTTGGGCACGCACAGTCTTTCCTCAGGAAAGAAGCCAATAAAGTTTCAAAGCAATTGTTCTTGAAAGGCGGACTCATACTTCAAGGAGATTTTCCAGTTCACGGAGGCTGAACACTTCTTCATTCCATTCCCAGTGAGCTCTGGACATACCATCCTGTAAAGAGGCCAGCACATGCTAAACTATGGCACATCCACCAAAAAAAAAGAAAAAAAAGATCTGATCCGGGACCACAATGACCCACAACGAGCATAGTTTAATTTACTGTACTCATTATCCAGGGAAGCCAGTCACTTTCCACTCTCCTACAGAGTTGAGAAAGTGTTCTTGAACTGCCCTAAAGGATGAGAACTATTGTGCAGTTATGGAGTGTTTTATTTTTTTTTTTTTATTATTAATATTATTTTTTTAAAGCAGAGAACTTGTCCAGAAAGCCACAGGCAACTTTCTCACCTGCTTAGTTTGGCAGATGACCCTTTAAATGTCACATATTTGAGAGGTACCTATTACACGCTGCTCGAACGGCAACCTATAACCCAAAAAAAGAAACAAAACCCAACGTGGTCGAACACGTTCTTTTCTCTTTTGGGGACTCTCAAGGCCTCACAACACCAGGGCAGAGTCCAGGGGAGAGCAGGACCCCAGGGTGCGCCCAGAGACTCACCCTGGGTGCTCGGCCCCTCGGTGGAGGAGGGAGGAGAGGCACACCATGTGTGCTCTGAGCACCATCCCAGCACGGCAGGACTCAGCCTTTTAGCACTTCGAAAGAATTTCTGGGAGCGGTTAATGTTCAACCTAAATCTGAATATAGCTAAAGCCCTCTCAGTTCCCTGCGCCATCCTACAAAGACCAGTTTTTTCATTTTTTTCTGTACCAGCAGTGCAGAAAACACCTCGTGGATGAACAGCTCAGGGTTGTTACTCCCTCGGTTGTCTGACCAGCCCACTGCTCCCCGATCAGCCCCCATCCTCCCCAAAATATCCCAGTTGCCTGAGTTGCAGAGCGGAGCCACGACCCAGCACCGCGTGCCCTTGCACAGCACCTTGGCGCAGGCGACCGCTGTCCAGCCGGCGAGCAGCCGCAGCCCTGGGGTCCTTTTTGGAAGAACTGCAGCCTAGTGAGTTATTTCCTCACCCAAACCAGGGGCAAGTTTTGCCGTGACTGCGCAGACACAAAGCGGAGCAGTACATGGCGCAGGCTGCCCCATCGACGAGGGATCTCGGTCCCTGGCTTCGCTTGGGTTCCCCCATTCGGGCTGCAAAGAAAAACCCCCAGCTTCCTCCCGGCAGCCACTAAGGCTTCCCCCTGCTCGCCTTGCAGATATTCTTGCAGCGTGCTGTGTTTTAGATAGCATCTACGTTTGTGTCACTGAGATTCAGCCCCGGCATGAGGCAATTCCAGGATCAACTTCAGCAACCAAGTGAGCTCTCGGGCATCTTCCAGCCTCCGAGACAGCGTTTAAATCTTCTCCAAGAACAGAACCGAATCCTCGGTTCTCTTTAGGAGCCCATGACATGTTCGCGGGCCAAGGAAACACGCACAAGTCCAAGTTCTTCGTGATTACAACTTGCACAAATTAGAACAGGAAGGATAAACCCAACAAACAAAAATCACTTCTAAACCTATTTTGCATTTCCTGAAGATGAGCACTTTGAGGAGGCTCCAAGCAACCCTACGCTACCATCAGAGTACCTTCCCTACCGTTCTTCCATGACCAAACCCGCCCCTTTTGGTTACGCACCCAGAAGCAAGGTCTGGGTGCAGGGGAATAAAACAGGGAGCAGAGGCAGCCCCACAAGAGCAATCGGCAAACGCCTTTCCGCACCAGAAAGCCCGGAGAGCAAAGAGCACAGGTCTTTGCTACACACCTTGCCACACCAAAACTCTTCACAGCAATTTGTGCCTGACCTTCCCTGCCACGACAGCAGGCCTTGCTGCTTTCCACAGTGAAATCGCCGCGAGTTTCTTGCTGAGAGCAGAGCAGCTCTCAGATGGGTGTGTGTACGCTGCCTAAGAGTGGCACAGAGCTCCACAGACTGCCCAGCAGTAGCTCTTGGGACTCACATCAGGTCCATGCCGTGGCCCGATCAAGACGCCGAGTGTGTTTTGCGAGGCTTGGAAGCATCCCTTTTCAGACAATGGACCTAGTCCAGAACCAAATCCTGTAGGATACGGCGTTTCTTCCCCGCCACCTGCAGCCTCTGTAACACCTCCACTCGCGGGGTGCCGCAGGTCTGGAGGCAGAGCAGCTCTTCTGGCCGACGCCGTGCCTCAGCCGAGAGTGCAGGTGCTCTGGCAGAGCTGTGGCGTTGTAAGTTTTATGCTGACATGCACACACCACCACAAAGACTGCAAGGCAGACGTGGCGCTGGTCCTCATCAGAGAGGCACTCTTCGATCCGCTCATCCAGCTGGATTTCACGCTCCTGCACCGTGCCTTCAAATCCCAGCATCGGCTGTTCTAAGGAGCAGACTTGGCTGGCAGGTGAAGGTGCAGTGAAGTCAGCTCCCCGGGCTTTTCCCACTATAAACGGTATGAAGAATGCAGGCTGAACGCACCACGTAAAATTCATTCCAAAGGAGCCCAAATTTCCGACGTGAAATATTGGCTCACTGCGTTTTATGGAGGTTGGCTTTTGACTCATATGCAATGCACACTACGATGATGAATATTTTCCTATAGGGGAGAGACTTAAGCTTCCCTAATCCAGCCGACTTACTGCTCCTAATGCCAAGAGGAAATGCAGCAACACCCATGCCCTTTGCTGCTGACAAACCACTGCAGGAATGACTGGAACACGGCGCAGCTCTTCTCACAGCTTGCATCGAATCCTGGAGCACCAGCCCACGTTGTCCAGTATCCTCTAGCCCTGCTTCTTGGCGTACTCCCTTGGGTTGCCTTCACTGGGCCATTACAGGGAGTGCCAACCCGTGTAATCACTGAAGCAGGAACACCTAGTCCCAGAACAGCATTTACAGACAAAGCATAAGAAAAAAAAACACAACAAAGCCCTCCTCTCCTGCACTAGACATGTACCATTCCTCACTTCCATATTTTGTAACAACAGCGTGTGATTCATCGCACCACATTTGTTTTAAGATTAAGGGTTTTACTAACCATTTAGGACACTTTAATTCTTCCCATTTTATGTACATCTTGTGCCTTATCTAAAAGCTACACGTAATTTAAATTGGAAAAAAAAAAAAGCCAAGACACTAAGCTTCCCCTAGGACTTTATCCAAGGATTTAAAGATACAGGTCTTGAACTCTAGTTAAGAAAAGAAGAATAACACTTCACCATCCAATACCCGAACTACTTAACTGTCCAGGAAGAGTTTGCTCTGGTACATACACAGCGGCTTTGTCTAATAGAGCCACACATTTAGAAGCCAAAATCATGATCATCATGCACATCAGTAAGAAATCTGAACATTTATTAAGTCTGCCACACGAGGAAGGCAACTATTTGCATCTTAGCAGCCCTACAGCACAACCAAAGATCCAGCGTACTGCAAATGGCATACTGGCCAGAGAGCATACAGTACACGTGAAACCACTGCCAGACATGAAAGCATCTCAAAAACAACCCACAGATTTTTAGGTGTAAAACAGGTATGCTGCTGAACTGTTGTTTGCCTCATTTGGAAGCCAGTGTTACTCCTGGGAATGGGTGTTGCCAAGTTACTGGACTCCATCTCCAGGAGGGCACTGTAATTTTCACAGACACCATTCGGTAGCTGCAGATTTTAAATGAATTAAAAGCTTTTTCACTAAAATGTTTCTGGAACACATCTCTGCCAACTGGGGAAAAGGAAAAAAAAAAAAACAAAAAAAAAACAGTAGCAGTGGTTAGTGGCAACCTGTCAATTGTTTTCTTCATTCAATTGTCCTGATGGAGACACAGCAGACAACAAGGTAAAGTAGAAAAAAAGAGAAAGCAAGATGAGTCTGAGACGATGCTTTAAAGGCAGAACATACAGTGCAAGCAGGTGGAGTTTCAAAGCTGCTCAGCACAAAAGGATGAAATTGAGCCTTATGGATAAAACATACCTTGAGACTGGAAAGTTAAAAAACCAAACAACACCAACAAAAAACCACCACACGGGTATTTTGCCTATCTGCACAGCATATGAGAAGTGTCACCTACCAAGATGAAGCACAACAGACAGCCATACCCAGAGTGGGAAGTCAGACCGTGGCATTTGCCCCGAGTCTGAGCATATCTGAAACCTCCTTTTGGTCTACTCGAAAGCCTTGTCCCACCCCCGCGTGATTCGTTCCCCCTTGGATCAACAGCAGGCTTGCTGAGACACTCAGCAACAGCTTCTCGAAAGAAGGAGGTCATTCAAGACAATTAAAGCACGGACAGCAGCACCCAGACCTTAAAAGAATAAGATTCTTTGTAGTTTCCACGCATTGTTCAGCCGCGCTGATAACCCGCGTTTGTGGAGTGACGCAATATGAAATTTTCATTATGTGCGCGGCCAAGCTGTTCTCTGTAGTATGATGTTCTTTGATAAGCTGCGAGGGTGCTCACTTTCAAGATGTTTAGAACTGGAATAAGCCCCACAATAACGCGCTGCAGGGAACAACGGGACACTGAAGGTGCCTGGAGTAGACAGACGTCACAGTGAAAGGTTGTGAAAGGAGAGAAAAAGGGAAACTGAATACCTACAGTAAATAAAATGTCTTTATGCCAAGCAGCACGAACTCACTATTCACCCCAGCACTGCTCTTCACAAGAGTTTAGTGAGGGGTAAGAAAAAGAAACCGCCTTTTTAAAAATAGATTGTTACCTATTGTATAGATTTTTCCTTTTTTTTTTTTTTTCTAGCCACTAGTTCTGTCGTTTCGTCTTAAAGCAACCACACATATATGCCGCAGATAAAAGAATTTCCTTCTGAGTCTTAATGGCTCGTAGTGATCCTCAGACTCCCTTCCGGAAAAATTCACCATCATTTTTTCATAGCGCACAGCAGGGAATCGCTTCTCCATGAGCTGAGGTCTTCCCCCAGCTGGCCACGTACCATGTTTGATCCCTACAGCACTGGTTTCCCAAACACGTTTTTAGGGCATGTACAAATATGTTTATTCCTTGTGAAAAAAATAAAATACCAGAGGATAACCTCTTAATCCCAGAAACTTTAGTCTTCATACACAAGGCCTGAACTCTTCATAGCCAACCTGTGGGTCAAAACTATCTTCTAGCAAAGTCTGCTTTCCAACTGCTTGTGGAAACAGCAGCGTTGGCAGGGTGAAGGGGAGTCCCACCAAGTACAAGAAAACAGACTTTTGGAGCCTGAAGCAGTGAGCTTACAAAGAAAAGTCTGGCCTGAAGGTCAGCTCTATGCAAACGACATTTTCCAGATCTTATCTTTGATAGCATTTCTCTTTTACCCTCCGAAATTATCCTTAGAAAAATAATCGTCAGAAATTTAAAGCCTTGAGATAATCATACCCAGCATCATTTCAGCATTACAAATTAGCAAAAAACAGTCACGCTTTCACTTTTTGCCTTTCCTGCTGATAACTTGAAGACAGCCAGCCCAAGCTTGCACGCACGTCCGTGCCTTCCCAGGGACCGGCTACGCGCACCTTCTGCCTTATGGCAATGACCAAGAGCTAGGACAAGAGCTCTTTTTGCTGCGGGGTCCCAGAGTGAAATCCTTTTCCCGCTGACCCCAGACACAAGCCTCTCAGTGTCACTGGGGTGGGACTCTGCTGTGACAATGCAACTTGGGGCGGCCGGGGGAAGAGGGCAGGAAAAACACAGCACAAAGCTCACTCGCCTCTCACTCTTTGGATCTTGCTTCTTTTCATCTGCAACAGCCCGCTCTGAATTATGCAGCGTTACATAAAGTTCATTCATTTTCTTTGGGATGGTGCTTAGTACTCTTTCAGCGGCTTTGCATTTGAGTTGTCCTCTGGAAATATTTAAGTTTATGTGCTGGAAAAATATTTGCTTCCTCTCTGGAGTGACAGAATCTTTATTCTGTACTCTATTTGCCCAATTAACGTAATGATATTCACCAGGAAAATAGTGAAACACAAAGCCGATTAAAACAAACCTGGAGGGTCAGGCCATCTTCAAAATGGCCATCTTAAAAACTTGTCTTGGCATCCAAGAGCATAACCTGAAACCCAACTAAACAGTCCTAAAATTTCACCTGAAAAGCAGAAGTTCACATATTTATCATTTATAGACAGATAAGGTAGGCACTGCTGCCTAGTTACTTCCAACTGTACCTTCATGTAGCACAAGAAACTACTTCCTCCCATTCCTCCCTTATCCCATATCATCAAGAAAAATCCTCCCTTCTTAGCAGAGGACCAAATTTAGTGCACATAAATATTTCATAACTTCTGTCAAGAAATCAAACTGAACTACTTAAGGGCATTCTTCCAGGAGCTGCACATCCAGACTCAAAGTAGGAAACTGCATTCATCATACCAATCCTCCCCCTTCAAGCTGAAAGGCCTGAAGGTGAGGCAACAGTGAAAAAATGGAGATATTGTGTGCATATCATACATGAACATTACCCGTACAGTGCTAAATTCCATTAAGAAACGTGGAAACAACACAGTAAGGCTGGCCTCTTCTGAAGAAAGTAAGTCTCCAGTTTTTCAGTCCCCCTCTACACCCTGGTCCTCCAAAATAAATGAGTTCTGACTGTCACAAAACCTTACCATGACTGAAACAACCAGTCTTAAAACAACCCGCTGCTGCAGACGGCACAGCCAACCACGCAACCGAAAGGTGACTGAAGACAGACATCTACAGGTGGTTTGACTTCCAACAGCACCGAATGCTTGCAGCTTCCACTGGTCTCAGCAGGAATTCAATGCTTAAAGAACAGACAAGGCCACTTCCACACAACTAAAACTTGGACGTGTTGGTTATCTGCAAGCTGTGCCTTCAGCAGTGTGGAGACCAGAGCTGTACCCCGATAAAACTGGCAGAAGACTCTACTTTGTTAACAGGGGTAGCCCTAAACTGCCTAAGCATTGGATGACACGCACCTGGAATGAATTTTATGTTTATTTTTCTTCAGTACTGCACCAAGCAACTCCCTGACAGAGCTCCACTCAGCAGCTTTGCAAGGCAAGGCGGGAGATGCAGAGCACCCACCCCGGGCCAGGAGGTGCTCCCATCATTTGCACGCACACCGCACTTGTCTCCTTTCGGAGACTATGCGCTGACTCGCGGCTGCTTCCTTGTATTGCAAGACAACCTCCTTTGGAAATGGGAAAAGCATCCCCTTCGCACCACCGAGACCACGGCGCCTATGTTCTCTACAAAGTATTGATTTGTCTGCCATCTGTAGTCCCTTGGGTTAAAAGGTATGTCTGTACAAGGAGGTAAAAGCAGACCCGAGAGCCTCTGCCCGCGCTCTGAACTGGCCACATCTCAGCCAGCTCCAGCCCAAAGCCCCTTTGCCACGTTAGCTCCATGCTCTATCCTAGCAGGGCTTAGCGTGGGGTCAAACTTTATTCACAGGACAGCTACACCGACAGCTGCCACCCGTCTGGCCATCCCGGGACACGATCAAAGGGCGCTCAGCGTGCTTTAAGTGTGGCACACCAGAAGCAAACAGCCCGTGCACAGGCTCAGCAGCGTTTTATCTCAGTTCAGGGATATTCCTCTCACTGGGTCTGACCCAACACCCCCCAAAAAAAAAAAAGTCCATGAAAGGGGTGGAGGGGAAAAATTCCTTGCCTCAAAACCCACACAAAGCTCTTTCAGGTCCCTTCCAGTGAAGCAATTCAAGAGGAGTGGGGAGACCGGGAAGAAGTCTATCACACAGAGAGGGAGATTAATAAGTCATCAATATATATACCCTGTTAAAGCCTGAATCACTGCCAGGAATCTCAAGCAAATTGACAGCCTTAAGTGCAGTGACTGGAGGCCATCTTAGCTGCTGCCAGTGACAGAAGGTACTACCACGAGGAACTCCTCGATACAGCAGCTTGGCCATTATCACAGGACAATACAGGTTCACCGGCAGGAAAAATAGCCGGCTGCAGTTAGAATGGCAAAGAAGCTTTCCTTTAAGCTGCTCCTGAGCACCAGCTCTGAGGAAACGCTAGTACTGCACAACCCAGGGACAAAGTCACGAAAGCCCTGGCTCGAATCGCCGCCGGATGACGGGAGCTGCAGTTAAGCAATAAACCAGCCCTGGTCTCGCTGGCACACCGGGGAGCGACAGAGGACAATGCCCGTGCTCGTTTTTCACTTTGCAGACGAACAGGAAACTTTGCCAGAGAACCGACCTACGGCATCACACACCTACAAGGCCACCTCGCCGGGCAGCGAATTATAAAACCCGGGCAAAAACCCCGGTTTTGAGCTGTCCTCTGCATTCCCTCAGAGACGGGAGGGCTGGACGGGTTTCAGGGAGCTACCACGCAACGCTACCGCGACGCAGCCGTGCGAGTTTTCGGAAAAAGTGCCCCCGTCCCCCGGCTGTCTGTGCCGGCAGGTTACTTCCTAAGGCAAGCATCCAGGCACGGCGCAGCAACGCTCCACAGCCATCCTGCCGGGCTGCTCGCTTACGTCCTGGAGTAGAGAGAGACACGCACACTTAGCGACTGCAGGTGGGCACCCACGCCAACAGCAGCAAAAAGTTATCGGGGGACGGCGCGGGCTCCTCACGCCACCCCTGCTTTTTAGCAGCCTTCCTAGGAGGAGGGAAGAGGGGGATTTGCAGGGCGGCCCGGCGTGCTGCCTCCCTCTCCCCCGGCCTTGAAGCAGCACCTCCCACCGCACACCGGCTGCCGGGCACCGCTGCCCCCGCTGCCCCCCGGCCATTTCGGTGCCCGGCCCCAGCCCCGCGCTGCCGCCCCCCGCCGCCCCACGCACCGCTGTCCAGCCGGGCGAGCTGCGGGAGCCGGTAGGTGCTGACGAGCAGGTCCAGGGGCACGGCCACCGCGCTCCACTTGACGTCCTTCAGGCTGAAGCCCGGACAGGGGCCGGGGTCCATCTTCCCACCCGGGCAGGGCGGGCAGCGCCGGCGGGACGGGACGGGACGGGACGGGAAGGAGGGAGGGAGGGAGGGAGGGAAGGAGGGAGGGACGGAGCTCGCCTCGCTCAGCGCCGGCCGCCGCGGGACATGCCGGGCTAGGCGGAGGGGGAGGCCCGCCGGGCGGCTGCCGCTGCTCCCGCCGCCCCTCGGCACCGGCTGGGGCCGCCCGCCGCCGCCGCGCCTGGCCCAGGAAGCGCCATCCCAGCACTGACTAATCAACAGGGTGCGAGCAACGCCTGCGCAGCTGCCGCTCCTCCCCGCTCCGAAAAGGAAAGTGCCGGCCCGACCGCCCGCCCGCCCGCCCGCACGGCGGGGAGCGCGGATCGCCGCCGCCGAAGCCGAGCCCGGCCCTCTCGCTCCACCCTCCGGGCGCTCCCCCGACGCGCAGCCGGGTGGGGGGGGACCCGCACCGCGACCGGGGGTGGGGGCGCCTCACGCCGGGCCCGGGTCGGGCACCTGGCGCTGCAGCCCGGGGAGCGTGTGGGGGGGTGGTTTTGGGGTGGTTTTGGGGTGTTCTAGGGCGCCCCGAGCGCAGGCTGTGGCCTCCTTGGAGCATAGGGGCTGACGGAAAGCCCCCTGCACGCTCGCGGGTAGCAGATAAAGTTCATTTCACCCGGGCAGTGCGGATCGCTGCCCCACATCGCCTGGCTGCCAAGGAAATTTACCTGTGAAATTCCTGCCTGGCGCAGGAAGTTTACCTGTGAGATTCATCCTACGTTCAGAAAAATCAAATTACAGGCCAGCTTTGATTGTTATTGCAGTTTTCACCCATGGACCAAATGGATACTTCAAATATGAAGAGCAGTGGAAGGCAGATCTTTGGTTTCTCTTTACCACTATTACTGTGCGTGCGAGTATTAAATATATTCCCTATTTGATGCTCTTCAGGCCACAGGAGAACTGAAAACCAGCTGCTGGTTCTCCTTTCAAGACGGCTTACGTGAGGAGGTCTCACAAAGTGCTCTCTGTCACCATTTTCTGTTGACATCCAGGATCCCCAGCAGAAACCAGGGGAACTTCAACAGCAGCAAATAACTCGCAGGTGGCTGGGTTGCATTGTGTTCAAGTTTACTTTGTTCACTTTTGTGTCAAAGCTATTTCATTGCAGTAAAACACTGTATTTAAGACTATATATACGTATACATTTAATGGCTCTACGTAAGGCTGTACCGTTGACCAGAAACAGTACCTCCCAGTGATTTGCAAAACGACGGCAGGCATCCCCAGCTGAGGTCTCTCTCTGGGATCCATCTCCCGTGGCACCCCTCTCCAGGATGGCTGGGTGAGCTCGTGAGGAGCCGTGGCAAGCAGCCCTCCAGCCGCCCGTGCCTCCTCGTGCCCCTTAGCGAGGGGCCAACCGCCGCTGCCTGCTTTGTGGCTGCTGGTGCCGGCACGAGGAGGGCCGAGACAGATCCGCTCTTGTTCTGCTCTGCTGCAAACGGGCCTCATCCACGCTTTGTGGGACGAAACAAAGACTGTGGAAGCCAGAGAGGATGACACAAGCCCAAGTTAGCTTGCTTTAAATGGGTCTGGGTTGCTTTGAACTGCATGCTGATGTGGGCCCGTACTTCAGCTACGCAGTCTGGCTCTGGGATTTCCCGGCCCCATGAAAAACCTTCATTCTCTGAACTCAGTCATGGTGCTGTTAGATCCTACTTACCAGAATTGCTAGCTTTAAAAGACAATGTGGATTTTTTTTTTTTCAAAGTCGATTCCTCTTTATGAAGTTTGCAGAATGCTTTGAACTACTTCAGTGAATTGAGCTATTGAAGTGCAAAGTGATATAATAGCTAAAAGCATTGCTGTTGCAATATGGAAAGCCAAAGAATGGTTTTAACTTGTTCAGGTTTGATGAGGTTACTGGACGCAGTGTGTACGGTAAAGCAGATAGGTCAGACTGGGATTCACCAGGACTTTGAGCACTAGTTTGTCGAGATGTGTTTTTAAATGCAATCTTAGCCAGCATTAATTTCAGGATAGATATGGCCTCGTGGCGTATGCTGCTCCCAGGCATCATACAATTCTGCTATCTGTGAAGAAATATGTCTTTCACACCTGAAACAGTTATTACTGATTTTTCATTAAAAAATCGTTCCTTCTTCGCTTTAGTCACACGTCTTTTAAGCCTGTCTTCAAATATAACCCTGTTTGTGTTCTCCCTCACCAGTGGAAGTCTAACTCCCTCTGACCCATTCCATTGGAACAGGATACATTTTTAAAGTGCAACTTCTAGACACTATCTAAATTTCATTCAGTTATTTCCAGGCAAAGAGACATCACAAAGCCTATTATTATTTAAATGTCTCACTTGAGCTCTTAAATTGACTTTGTAATGTGTCCTATCTGTACTATAGCTGAACCTTCTTGAAATACATTATTGCACACACAGTATTCAAATCACAAGAACATGCGAATCTGAGACTATTTCGTACTTTAACTGTACCTTATGTATAATTAACACTTTAGATATAATAATTTCTCTGATGTTTAGCGTTGCCTCAGTCCTTTAGTATGATCTCTTACTGAAGTCTCCTCCTGTGCAAAATACTAATGAAGCCATCAGACCTCTAGAGAAATTAATGTTAGCGACTCTGCTTCAGGATCAGGGCCTCAGTTATGCAATATCATAATTTTTCTGCATGGGCGTTTCAGGTGGCATTCATTTTTTTTTTTAATATCTACAGGAAATTGTAGCCATAAAACCATAAGCATTGTCAGGGGGACTCAATTCCTAAAACTAGTCTTAAATGCATTTTGAATTGATTGGGTCTCATATTGGTTTAACAACATATTTATGCAGCAGGCTGCAAAATCCCCAGTATATTTATTCCATTGCTAATAAAATTATTTTTAAATCATTTCAGATCATCATCAGTTCATATCTATGCTAACATTTGAATTGGATCTGTATGAAAAAAAGACTGATTTTAGTATGAATCTGCTAGTTTGCTTTACACTGTAGGATGCATACACAAAGTAAAATTCGGAACCTTATACAGTAAGCTTCGTGTGAAGCCATTTTAGTCAGCATTTCTTTAAACTCCCCCATGAATTGGCATTCCTTCTTCCCACATGTGACTTGCCTTTATATGAAAGGTTTAATTTTCAGAATAAATATTTACAAGTCCAGTGGAAAACAACGGGAGATGCAGTGATCATTTCAGAATCAGATCCTAAATACCCACCTTTACCTGGGGTGAGAGAGGAAGTTGAAAGAGAAGAGTATGTTTGATACAGTTGACATCCGTGCATCTCATGTTTTCAAAGAGAATGCAATTGCTGCCTTACTGGTAGCATCCAAACAATCTTTGCTTGTGCGGGGTATAGTAAGGAGATCTGAGCATCCTGGAAACATTTTTTGTTGCCCGGGAACCTAACTATTTGCACTTCCCTAAGGTGGGCCAGTGACTGGATAGTACCTAAGCCACAAGTAATAGAAAACACTGTAAGAAGGAGTAATGTATAGAAGGAATTCCTATTACACAGAAAAACAAACAAAACTCTACAGATCAATCTGACCCCCTTCTATATATATGTTTGCATGGCTAGGAAGAGGAGGAGGAATTAACTAGAGACCTAAACTGAGAGAACCAGTAGCAAAATTTGTGTGAGTTCAAGACAGCTTAGAGTTTTTTCAAAGGTCCACTGCTGAAGGCAAAACTGCAGAATTCGGTAAACACAGAGGAAGGAGAGGAAGTGAAATAACAGCCTAGCTTGGCTGAATCATACAATCTTCAATGACATGAAAGAAGTAAAAAGTAGGTCAAATTACATATAGAACATGTACGGACAACACAGAAAGATAAAGTCCCAAAATGTTAAACAATTGGAATTAAAAGATAGCAAGGAAGCTGGAAAATGGCATAGTGAGAAGACCAAGGAAAAAACTGTTTTGTTATTCCACAGAGGGGGGAATCTATTTAATCATCATCATCTGATCACTGATGATGCTGAGACACTGGTATTCCTAATGTCTTTTCTAACCTTGGTCTTCAATTTAAGAAAGCAGGTGTGATTTCACTACTAGTACCATTGAAAAAGGACTAAAAGCTTAGGAAAAAAAATGAAGAAACTACTTGGAAAATACTTAGTTAAGTTAAAGATTTTTGGATAGACTCGACCTGATGAAACTCTCTTAGGTTTCAAGCAGTGTTAGAGCTGCAGCTCACTTTATCTCCAAGAATAAAGACAGAATGAGTGAGGTTCCAGAAACAAACAAACAGAAGTGATTTGGATCGGCAATCCAACCATTTTTAAGCATACTGAAAGTAAAGATATGAGAAATAACAGCATGGGTTTGTCAGTAACAAGCAACAGCAGATCAATCTTGCCCACTTCTACCAGATGGTAACGGGCTCCATGGATAGCCTAGAAAAAGTGAGCATCATAGGGTTTCATATAAGTTGCTCTTAAATGAAAGGAAAAAAAATGGTTTAGAGAGATACATCATTTGAGTGCAAAACGATTTGGAAATAATTGTTACTCCCAAGCTGAAAGGATGTATTGAATGGGATTTCACGGAGATCCATCTTGAATCCAGAGCTACTCGGCATTTTCATCAATATCTCGGATGACTAAACAGAATATACTTATTCACATGCAAAGACTGTATCTACAGGAAGAGGCTCCAGCTATGCTGGCGTACAGCATTACAATTCAGACGGATGCAGGCAAATTAGAGAAGCTGAAATGCCACTGAATACGGAGAAACAGAAGGTTCTACACATACAGAGGAATAATCAACTGCACAAATACCAGGACAGAAAAGCAGTTCTTCCGAGGAGAGATTACAGATCACAAGCTGAACAGTTAGCAACGTTAGGCTGTCTTACATTATGCTGATGCTGGAATGCAGAAGTAGGAGTATCAAAGATAAAATCATTTTGATCTCTCCAGCCATTGTTACTTAAACTGGAATAGTCTGCTCAGTTTTCAGTCCTACGCTCCAGGATAGTTGAGAACCAACTCAAAAATAATGAGGAGAGCAACAAAAATGGCAAAAGATTTAGAAAACCCAACCTACAAGGAAAGGTCAAGGGACTGGTGTTCGCTGGCCTGAAGAGGAGAGAGAGGGCAGGCAGAGGTATTTCACGTACATAAAGAGGAAAGAGAGAACCTGCTTTCCATGTCTACCAGTTAGGTTAGGTATTAGGAAACTTCCTGCTTGCAAAACCAGTTCAGTAAGGATTGTACATTACTCAGAGGGACCAAAATCCCCGTCACTGCAGGTCTTTAAACATCTTCCTGCAATACAGCAGGGACAGCTGATCCGAACATGAGATAAGAGGAGGAACTAGACAGCCTTTCAAAATCCCTTCCAGCACTATTTTCTTCATCTGCCCCGGCTGTAACTAAGGCAGGGATTATCCTTTGTTCTTTGTTTTCAGATTTTGCTCTAAATACTAGGTTTAGCGACAGGCCATGAAGAGTAGTCTTAGGAGCAGCTGTAAATATGTAAACCGTCTTGTCTTTCGCACCCCTTCTGCGAGCATATTAAATTGCCTGGTGGCACAGTAACTTAACAGTACGCATACTAGATCCCACGTGCTTCAGAAAGCAATTTCCAGTTAAGCTCCCTGTCTCGATACCAAATTTGATTGAAGAGACAATCTGAAGACAGCCCTTAAAAAAGAAGCAGGCCCATTTCAGCAGGGTAGTGGCATTCCCCAACAGTAAGCCGATGGAGTTTGTTATCCTGGCTGTACTGGGATAGCTCACCACACAACCTTGCACAGCAGTATTATCCATTCACAAATGGTGGTAGAACAATTACATTTAATAATCGAAAAGAGCCCCATCTCCCAGACCAAAAAAAAATAAGACAATATAATCACAACAATTCTTCAGATTTCCCAGCCTGCATTTGCTTTGTGTGTGTGTCTCCAGCAGGTTTGATTTGTGTTCGGTTTGCTTTTAATTAAAGAAAAAGAAAGTGACATCATGATTCTGCCCTCATTCAAATTTAACTAAAATGTGGTATCCTCCCCTGAAATTAAAGCTATTACACACCAGTGTAAAACAGATCCAAATGAGCAGGATCAGATCCCTGATGTATTTATACTTGAAGAAAATAACATAAATACCTCACATCAAACAAACACTGCGTACCCTTTTAATATAGTGATCATTTACGACAAAAGGAGCACTTGGAAATACAGGTATGCTGTTAAAACCTGCATAAATTATTCAACAGAACAATAAGGCAAGATAATTATTACTGGATTCATTCAATTGTTCCATGTTTTCTGCTTTCCAAAGAAGGTTCTGCAACACAGAGAAATTCTATATGGTTTATTCTTTTATCTCAGCCCTCATGGGTTTTCAAAAAAAACCCTCAAGGGTTTTCAAGTAACATGTACATTTCTGAAATGGACAGAAAAGAAGCAAAGCCAAAAATTTCCAGAAAATTATCTTAGGAGACTACACTAAATATCAGCTGCCTAAAGAGATGTTATCTTGTGGATAATAGCGTAAGTGATTTCTTATATCAAAAGCTTGTCTGTGTGATGTCAATGTTCATTACATTACAAATCTGGTATAAATAACACAAAAAATGTTACAGTAAATGTTTTTAATACAAGAAAATTAGTGCACTTAGATTTCATTTGTACAAAAATTTGTATGCAAATGCAATCCTCCTGAGATGCAACTAATAATTCCAAAGTCAGGTAATTGTTTTAACTTTACATTAAAAATATGAAAATATAATATAAATGTGTCAAAACATTTGGCAGCAACGTTTGTGTAATAAAAAGGATGCTTAAATACTGTGTTCTGTGATTACAGGCTCCCTTTTACAATCTTTTATGTTCCTTTGCAATAGTTAATATTTTCTGAAGAGGAAATGAAACAATAAACAGTATTTCAGAACGCACAGCAGGTTCTCTTCTTACTTTCATTTAGTTCCACAACATCGAAGTCATATAATACATGGGACTTCTGTAAAACAAATAAAAGCAAACATTTAATTAAGATAACTGCAGTACAATAGTTGAAAAACTTGAATTTTCACATATTATAATTTGTAAAAGACTCGGTGGGGTCACTAGATATATTTTCCTTTAAATATTTAAATAAAATATTAGAATTTTCTAATAAGTTAGAGGGAGACTGATGCCCATGCAAATCACAGCTCAGTGTATTTAAATTTTATAGCTGCCTCAAACATCTTTTCTTATTCTGAAGGTGACAGAGGATAGAAAATGTCTTTTGAGGAGACACTACAAACCATGTGAACCGATCCTGTAAATTTTTACTCACATGAATTGTTTAAGATGTGCAGGTTCTTCTGTAGACTTCACTAATTTTCACTGATTTGCTGTTAACTACCCTAATCTTTGAAGTACTGAGCATGAGGTGCAAAAATCCAATTGAAAGGAACAGAGAAATATGGATCAATGGTACTCATTAGAAAAAGGCATAGGCTATTATTTGTTGAAAAGGATATTGAATTGTTTTGTGAAATTCACTACAGTTCTCTACTTCGTTACTTTTTTTTTTTTTTTTAAGAAATAGGTCCAAATGGAAGCAACCTAGTCTTTATCAGGATAGAACTATCAAAATAGCACTCCACCCTTGTAAAACATTTATTTACAGATTGCAAAAGCAGATTTAAAAAAATAAAACCAGCAAAACCAGCACTCTTCCTTTCGGCAATAAACTTAACTAGATAATTAGTGCTGACCAGAGAAACAATCTAAACCAGTTGTGCAATAGAGTACTAGTAAATGTTGCAACTTTGGACTCTAAAAATATGAATATTGAATCCTGAACTCAAGCACAAAGACATTGAGATTATTGTCACATGCCTTGAAAAATAAAGTCCAAACTTTTCTACTTGCCATTCTGCTGTATGCTTCTTGGCAGGTTTACCGAGTCTATAATGATATACAGAAAAGTAAGCGCAACCACTGGAATCACCACATTCCTCTCTCAAACCAAACCCAACAGCCATAAACAACCATTTCTCACAATAATAAGAAGGTTCCAGAAAGGACAGATATCTGAGCTGGAATTCATGAAATTCAAAGCACAGGAAAAAAAGGAAGAAGATGAAAAATTGCATCATGTAAGACAATGGTAGTCATGATTTAGAATCCAGAAATTCTACATACGGTGTCACAGAGCAGTCTGACTATATCCAGAAAAGTTCACCTAGAATTATTCAGTCAAATCAAAATCATGGGAAAATAAAAGTTTCCTCATGTTAAAATAAGCACTATTCCCCTTTAGCTGAGAATATTTAACACTATCTAAAATTCTGGAGAAGATGCATTAAATTATCTTTTTTCTGCTGTGTAGGATGTTTGAATACACATAGTGCCCGTCAGGTCTTGCTCTAGGTGGAGACAGTATTTGAGAGTCCTTATGTGTAGACTGTAAATGTCAAGTACGAAATCCTTTTCAAAAGAAGGAGCAAGGCAGAAACTAATGTAATCAACCATAAACTTGTCACCTCAAGAACATGACACCACTCTGGTTCAGGGATAAGATAGTGAGAAAAAAGATCTGGAAGAAAACAGTACAAAAAGAAATTTAAAATGTACTCTGTTGAGACCAAGCAGTAACGCTGAGTGTTGATTACCATGGACATAAGCTAAGGAGGATTCATTTCACACCTTTTTATTCGCAAGAAAAAAAAATCAGTCTAGGTAGTAAGAGTATTCCAGAAAAATAAATATTTGAACAATTCCAGTATTCAAGTTTCACTTACTTAACTTTAGAGGAAACAGATAATTTTAAAGTGTTGCGGGTTACATCTAACTTCATGCTTTCAGTTAAAGGGCAGTGATTTGCATATTCCTTAAACACTGACAGTGCTTATTTGCAAATATTTTACTGCTGGATAGTACTCCTGGGTGGCCAGTAATAGGTACAGTAAGGATCCTTAGGTGATTAATAATGATGAAACCTATTTCACAATGAAATTGTTCATACCATCTGCAAAATCATTATCTGGTAGTAGTTAATCAGCAAATTATCCAGGACAGAAAGACAAGAATGGCCTCTCCACCAATAAAGAAGAGGTAGTATTTTGTTTTAAAAGTCATTGAAATGTTGAAGACTTTAAGGATCACTTCAGTTTGATAAGACTCATAAAAGATCTTCATCAAGCAGACAAGCTTGGGATTCATTAAAGCCTATGTGCTATGCACACATTTTGAAAGTACATATTCATAACTTTAAGAGATACTACGAGTCCTGCATGAGGAGCTGAAGCAGAGACAGCAGTCCCGTGTAGTACTGAGATCCAGTCAAGTCCTGCAAAAGGTGCGGCACCCTCCTCTCATTAAATTAAGGAGGGTAGGTATGCAAATTTCCCCCATCTCAGAGAACAAGGCAAGCAACATTCCTTGCTCTGGGCTCCCTCCCTCTCAATACATCCTCCTAGCTCACATTTCAGCTCAACCTGTTGAAACTCACTTCCCTACAAGGCAGCCAACAAACAGCAGAAAACAGTGAAAAGGTGAGAATAACCGAAGCGATATTGAGAAGCTCCAGTTTCCACATCTTCAGGATCTTCCTTTCAAACTTTTGAACATACCACCACGGAAATAGATGCCACTCTTTCTATCCTACAGTGATTTCATTACGACACTGAAATCTACTGCTATAAAATACTAGTTCTTCCTGCTAAATACCATAGCAGACATGTCTCACCCAACAGACGGGCATCTGTTTAAGTGTTTTAAGCTCACTGCAGAATCAGTGGAGAAAATCAGGCAGGATGAGGTGCTCCCCGCAGCCATCTGGCTCTCCTCACCAGCTCTAAGCAGAGCTTGTACCACCAATTTACAACAGATACCTGACTTGTAGATAGACAAACTGTGATAAGATGGGAAATAGAAATAGCATTGAAACATAAGGGGGACTCTTTGAATGGTTTCTAAAGTAGTAAATTTATACACCTTAGTTAAGATCAGTTCCTGTCCCTCGCTGGAAATCTGCTCAGATTAACAGTGTTAAAGCACGCTGGATTCCCCTACTCTTGGCACCAGTTCTTGGTATTTTTATACTGTTTCAGTTATATTGGAGACAGGGTTCACCATGGGTTTGGACGACTGATACAATTTTTCAAAATTTCAATGCCTCTACCAAAGGCAGACCCAGAGAGTCTGCTGGAAAAGTACTGGCTTTAGAGAAACACGCAGAAGGGACTGTAACTGATGTTACTATTACTTGTAACTTCCTAAAATTCTGACAAAGATTGGCAAAGCATGGCAGAGGACCTTGTGCAATGAACTTCATGGGACTTCCGCACCTACACAGCCAAAGAGAGAGCTCAGTTGTTAAGATCTGTCCTACCGTTTTTTTAACCTGTATTCTCCTTGTATTCTGCAATTCTAGATTTGAAATTACCTGTTCAAAATACAAAACAGTCATCTCCCAACAAGAATGACCAGGACAGAGCACAAGCAGCATCAGCAAGAGCTGGAGATATATTAGCAGGGAAAGCAATCAGTGTTGGGGCAGGGACAGGAGTAGGAGAAGACCAAGAGAGGATAAGACACAACAGGACCCCACCGCTGCAGAACACCTTCTTCAAGAGATGGGAATGGAAGTCCTTGTTCCCAAATCCTACTATTCCACAATGTCTAAGACGCATCTAACCCACTGGCAAAGTGTGGATCTCTATCTCCCTCTTCTGTTAATAACACATAGACTTTAACAACATTGTACTGCAATTATTTCACAAGCTTAAGAAGACAACTATGCTGTTACTCTAAGAAAACCCAACCCTACTGATATCTGTGTAAGGATTAATATCATTCCATCTCAAAAGCCCTATTTAAGAGAGCAATCAGGTTGCAAAGTCACGATCTTGCAGAAGCAGCAAATTCCAGAAGTAAGCCAACTGTGTAACTTTACCTTGGTTTCCTTGAATTTAATTAATCATATGAAACCATAAAGGCTGTGATACAGAGTCCTTTACAGATACAAAGTCCTCAACGTAGAGAGAAAGGCACCTCCAGAACACAATTATATCCAAAGATGTGTCTCATTCCATTGAATATAGATGATGTGGCCTTTGAGCAACCCCATCTACTGGGAGGTGTCCCTGCCCATGGCAGGGGTGTTGGAACTAGAGGATCCTTAAGGTCCCTTCCAACCCAAACCTTTCTGTGATTCTTATTGTAGACTACATCAGCCTAGTCATTTTAATTGCCTAAGGTTGCTCACTAAAATGTATCTCATCCTATATGCTCAAACATTATGATTAAGATCCAGAGATTAAGACTCAACATTTGATTTACATGACCTAATTACATGTTACTGTTTCCAGAAGAATATCTGGCTCATTCAATGTTCAGAACAGACCTTTTTGAATTAAACAAGATGTAGAGCAAAATTAGGCCTTACGTTGCTCCAATGCTATGTGAGTTGGTACCATTTATCCTTTTTGCTTTAATATCTGTACCATGGTTCCCATGTGTGCAATGCTGAATATACCACCTACTGTTACTAAGAAGGTTATGAAGATAAAAATCTAAAATAGATCTCATATACAGCATTAAGAGCATTATGAAAAACCTCACGAAGAAATTAATATTCTGTGGTCAGTACAAGATAAATAAAGGGTAAATAAAGCCTGGGGCTTCATGCATGACTAAGGATAATAAATAAACACGGAATGTGCACTGCTTGAGACACGGGGATCTTTAGGACACACTAACAATTCCCAGAATCTCAGCAATGATGAAGTCTAATTTCCTATGGATTTGTGTCCTGCATTGAATTAAATTTGATATCTACGATGCAAGCTCCAGCTGGAGTAGCTGGTCAGAGCATTTTTCAGCCTCTGTCTGTGTCTAATACCGTATGAGCTATTGCTGGAGACCTTCCTTCTGCAGAGTGCTCTGCCTTTCCTTCACCCAGCACCTTATTTTCAAGGAAGTATAATCTCAAAGATCTTGTTGCCTTGGAAAGAAAACTAAAGAGATCAAGGAAGGACAGAGTTGAGGCCTATTACTTTTGAATATTCATCTCAAATTACATCTAACTGTTAGACTTTACGTGTTAACCTCAACAGCACCAGGAAAGTTCTTAAATAGGTTTTGGCTGTTCTGTGCTCAGAAGATATGTATTTATTTAATATAACATAAAAACAATCTTAGCAGTTGATCAATTTTGGGATGTAGGCAGAACATAAGTTTTGGATAGTTTTATAGCAGCCTTCAGAAAAGAGCAAGAACTGCATTCTTTTTCCTTTTCTTTTTGTTTAATACAGTTTCCATCCTTCTGCTCCTAGTTTAGAAAAATACCAACCACCACACCCACAAAGACAGAAACACAAAGGCTTGTAACATTTTTTTAAAAGCTAGTTGAAGAGAGTACTGCTCATCAGCCATGAAACCAAACAACACAGAAGTGCAAATACTAACTGCATTCTGGGTGGTATTTCGGGGGTTTGGTTGTTTTTTGAGGACTGACTCACAAGTACAAATAGATCACTGGCAACCTGAAGCACTGTTAAGGAACAGCTGTCATCAATTAATGAGCAGGTTTAGGCAAATCTGAGACTTGCAAGAATTGTGAATAATAACAATTAAAAAAGAATTTATTTGTCAACATGTCTAAGCAAACCTCTGGAATAAGCTGTAAGTGCAACTAACATTTGTTTCCACTACAGCCTTTCCAATACAATGAAATCAATTATTATTTGGGGTTTGGAACTAGATGATCTTTAAGGTCCTTTCCAATTCAAGCCATTCTATGTTTCTATGTTTCTATGTTTCTATGATTTTGTGATTATTAACTGATAACGATTGAAAACTGTGAGTTAACTATTCTCAAAAATGTCATGACTCCACAGCTGGAACCAATGTAAGCTCTCAAATAATATCTGATTGTTTTAATGAGCTTTTCCATGCCAATTAGAGCCATGGGTTTGAAACCCATCAGAGAATGGTTTTCATGGATTATAAATATCTGAAAAGTTGAGCAGTGCTTTAGCTATATGAATCACTGGGACATGGAAGTCTTTTCCCTCCCCTAAACCAGATAAAAGTAAAGCCACAAAAGAAGACATAGTATGGTCTTATGTAAGTAGCATGGTCTGTTGGTTTAAATCCACAGTCTACAAATAGGAAAATGCAGGACAAAATAATGACAATACAAATCTGCCCTTTAGGTCTGACACATTTTAATGTGTATATATATATACATTTAATTGGGAATCCTACTTTGAACTGCAACTTGTTCTAAATTTCAAGAGAATCAAGAAGCTAGTTACTTCTATACGATCTCTACATTTCCAGACATTGATCTTCCCCATCTACATGCGTATTTGCTATAGAACTAGTTAACAGAGAAATGCCTGTATTGTAGATGGTGAACAAGAGTGTATATAGAAAATCCTAGATTTCCCAAGATTTTCCCCTACTGCAATGCATCCGAAAATGGTCTACTGTCTGCCTGCCTGCCTCTCTTACTTCTGAATGACCTAAGCCCACTTCCAAAAGGCATGGCCATACTAGACTTTTTAAGAGAGCTCCTTCAAACAAGTTTTCTATATGGGACTGGTAAAGCAATGACATGCTTCCACTGAAGCATCTCATCAGTCTGGCATAGATGGTCCTACCACAGAAGTAAGCAAGGCCCAATATCCTGCTACCTCAGATATATGTCCTGGGCCAAAACACTGTGTAATGATGTATCTCCTTCTTCAAATCAGCAAGTACGTATTTTACCATTGCAGAATGGATGTATGACTGAAGTGATCTCAGACTGGCAGCTATCATGTCATTTTTCACAGCTACTAGTCACACTTCCTAGCACATTTTTCCTTCTCCAAAATTTCATCAGTTAGAGGAAGTTAAAATTCAAGTAGTACATTCAGATTTCACAGTTTCGTGAACAAGCAAATTATTTTGTTGAACCTGAAAACCATGATGAGACTGCATGGTAGATTTATTTATTTTTTTTCCTGTGAATTCTTTCTTATCAGGCCAGTGGCAAAACCAATTGGGCTAAAGGAGTCCTTGTTTAAATCAACAAATGTCTTTCACTACAAATAACAAATTATACACCAAAGTAATGGCATGTAAGGCCCCAACAGGGATTGCAAATATTTCTAGATGGAGTGAAATGTTACTATAGACAAACACTTGCAAACATTTCTAGACAGGGCGAAATGTTACTACAGACAAACTTGACAAATTCTCATGGACATATTTTCCAAACACACGTACATGCACACAGACTGTATAATCGTATTCTCAAGCAGTTCTAATTCAAGCCATGCTGGAGTACAATGGTCTGAATTTGTTTGCATATCCACACTATAATAACCATGGATTTTCACGAAGATTAGTAGGAATACTAAAATTACACCTTAAGTAAAATGAATACAGGCAATCTTGGAGTGAGAAATACCCAAACACCATTTCTGAATGCTGCAGAGAATTCTCTCAGATCATACCCAAATGCACTATGCAGAAATGTTAGCTTTGCAGGTATTTGTCTTTGCAGCAGTTAAGATCATAGCTATTGCTTTGTAGCTTTCATGCTGCATAATATCAAATATACCATTTATTTATAGTTGAAAGTGTCTTTTTCATTTACAAGAAATTCAAAGTTATCTTATTTGAGACTTTTTCTCAGCTATTCAAAGACCTGCTATCCTCCTCTTCTAAATGATATTTGGCAGTTGAGTTTCATTGTCATGCTAAGGGAGTCAAAATCATATATTTAAAAAAAAATCAACAACAACAAATAAAACTACAGCTTGTGTTATTGCATACTAGGACAGGACCTTGATTTAGAAGCAGTCCAGCCCTGAGCTATTATTCTGACCGTCCCCTATGGCTATTTAATCAAAACACTGCAACTTGTGACTTTGTCAGTAATTTTGCTCATTTATCTTTATTATGACTTCAAGAGTATTCGGAATGGAAGGCTAGTTTTGTATAACTAATATTGGTGATGAATGGCAATGATAATGCATTGCATGAAGAACATCCATTAATGTCTAAAATAATATTCTACTGTCTAAAAATAAATTGCGATGCAAAACATTTTCATAGCTAATTAACAATAATTCAGTCCTACAAAAGAGTTTTGTATGGCAACTCTGAGTAGCAAGGACCTTTACGCCAACACAATCTAAGTGATTAGAGATGCCAACTCTGACAGCTACAATATTGATTCTATCACTAATTAACTCAAATCTTTAAGTTCTAAGATCTTCACAAACAGTAGTGTAAATCATCCAAACAAACAACTATGATCTTTGGATAAAATATTTGATTGCTGAACATAAAAGGTCTGCTCTTTCCATCAGCATGTGGCCTCTTCACAATATGCATATTCTGAGGACACCTACAGAAAAAAAGGAATCTTCCTGGCACAGAAGTGGAACTACTGTGTAACCTCCCTGTATTAACCCTTCTCTTGAAGAAAATGGTGGGAAGGAAAGCCACTAATGCAGCTTTCCTGAATTTTCACCTTCTCCTTGAACACTATTATACGTGTTCCCTTCTTCCTCTGTTCTCTCCTCCCACAATTCTTCTTCCCCACGTCCTCCCCATACATCTACAGTTACAGGATACCCGCAAATATAACTACATAATGCAAGAACAGCCCTGGTTGTGCTTTGTTAAAGCCATCCTGTATTTACAATCTTGGTTACCCAATCTCCCCCTTCTTTCTGCTCAGCCTACCTTTTCCAGTATCTCCTTAGTCAAGAGTGAAAATGCATCCTCAATGTTCACGTTATCTTTGGCACTGGTTTCAAAAAAGGGTATCCCATGTTCCCAAGCAAGCTGAAAAACAAATGTAGGCAATAGGATAAACAGTCTTTAGGAAAAAATAAAATATTTACTGATACTAACAGCAATAGATATGTAGATGCTTCTGACAGTTTCTAACATGTTATATAAATATTAAGTAAATGTCAGCTCAGTAAAGTACACCGTATTCATCCTCGTTTCATAAATTTCAGGTAAGTTTTAAATCAGTCTTCTTAAATTTATGTATTTTCAAAACAACTTTTTTGACCTATCTTTACTTGTAAATAAGAACAAACTGTAGTGGGTCTCTTCTCAATGTTTTGACTGGTTTGGAAAATGAATCGTCTCCTAGGCAATTATTTAGAGGAAATTAATGGAATGCCTGCAGAAAAGGATAGATGAAAATGTGACAAAAATGTATAAAAACAGTCATGATGAAATAAAAAAAGAGATGCAGTGTTTCACTAAAGACGCAGAAAAGCACACATAACAGACATACAAAGAACAGATGTGTATGTGAAAATATATTATGGTAATACGATAACCAGGAAAATACTTAGAATAAATCCACAGCATAGATATTATATTGGTTAATTTTATTTAATTTACTTGTGTCCCCTCAATCCCCGTGTACCTCTCTTACAGCTGGGTAGATATATATTGGCATGAGGAAAAATGAACTACAAAATTCATAGCTTTTTAAGGTCCTGAACTTCTTCTTATTTATACTGTTAAATACATGGGGAAAAACAGCTGACCATTGCCTCCCATGGGAGGAGGCTAAGTTGAGAACATCTGCCAGAAAAAAACATAGTGGGAGAGCCTATTTTATTCCCTTTGCAATGAAAACCCTCTCAGTACACATCTGGAGAAGGCAATCCCAGTGAAAGAAAACACTCCTACTGCCTAGAATGTACACAAAATCCTATAATTACTGACCACTTAATTTATTTGTGATGCTCTTCATTAGGATAAAAAGTCTAATGCTGGCAGTTATGCTTGTTTTCAATGGGCTCTAGAGCTAACTTAGAAAAATTCAAAAATAAGGTATGAAGGTATAAGAATTGAAGTGCAAAAGTTTAGTAATGATATAATAAAGACAATTTTAAAGGTGGAAAAAGGTAAGCAAAATGGTTTATTTTCCAAAATACTGTAATGAAATATAATTTTGAAAATGAAGAACAATTCTGTTTCTTAAAACAGACTACTTCATAAGAGATTCTAAACTCCTGCTGACTGCAATGAACAGTTTTAGATACTGCAGCAACTTGTAACAAAAAATTAAGATCACATTACTGTTAGCAAGTGTCAATGCTAAACAGTGATTCATTATGGTTCATAAGAAAAAATACATGTAGTTAAAATACCGGGCTAATAAAATGGGGAAGACTGCTTCACAATTTATGAAGTATACAGGTTCTACTATTAAATATTCCTTTTTTCTTTCTTGTGTCATGTAATAGACATCTAGAGTCTATCTATGTAGAAACTCTGATAAACACACACCATTTTAATCATGGAATCACAGAAATCACTTGGAAAGATAACCCTACTTGAAATGGGACTACTGCCCATAGGGTCAATCCTATGGTTGACCTAACATAGGGTCAACCTTTGCCTACCTGAGCTTTGAAATCCCCCAAGGATGGAGATTCTGCAACTTTTGTGCATTTTTTGCAAGCACTAGAAAGACAGGGGTAATAATCTCTCCAGATCTGCCATCCATTATCCTCCTAATTGTAGCCCAGCATGCTTTTTTGCAATGAGAGGCTACCATTGACTTATATTCGAGCTGGTGTTCATTGTAATCTGTCAATGCTCTGCAGCAGGGCTGTAATTCAGGCAATCACTCCCTGCTTGCACCAATGCCTGTGATTATTCCATTCCAGGTGTATTTCTCTTTACAGGATTTCATCAAGGTCCTACAGAATTGAACTTCTACCATTTGGTGTGCTGGTCACAACCCTAAATCGCACATCACATGTGAATCTCCTTCTGTCATCAGATCACTGATGTAGATGTTGAACAACCAGAGTCCCACCACAGACCCCTGATGTACTCTGCTCGTTACTACCAACTACACAGCCTTCAATTACTACCTTTTGCATCTAGCCCACATTTTCTAGCTTCCAAGTGACAATTCCATGTGAGAAAGCGACAGAAGCCTTATTAAATTCAAAATAGATCAAAACCACCACTATTCCTTTGTCCACATCCTCATTTCCTGGTATCATAGAAAGCAATCAGGGCGGCAAAGCACAATTTGCCCTCTGTTGACCATTCCTTTAAATGGTTGGAAAAGGATTTGATGACATGATCCTTCCATGGACTGAAAGAAGGCTGACCTACTACAGCTCCCTGAATCCTCTTTCCTGCTTTTTTTAAATGTAGGTGTCATGTTGGCCTTTTTCTAGTCAATAGGAATCTCTCCCAACCAGCATGATTTTTCAGTTGACTGACAGTTGCTCCAATCGTATTTCACCACAGTTGGGTGAACTTCATCAGGCCTATGGATACATTCAACTTTCCTAATCCAAAATTCTGCTGCTGGCTGTCCTGCTCCTTCCCAAACCCTTCTGGAACATGCAGAGGTCTGGGAGCAAGCTCCGTCTGTGAAGGCTAATGCAAAATAATAATTAAAAAAAAAAAGTCGAGTACTTCAGCCTTCTCTGATCACGTTACAACATTGTTTACTACATCTGTGGTTGCACACCCATTTTCTCTGTACTTGCAAGACACTGAACAAAGAAGATTAATCAAAGAATCACAGAATGTCTGAGGTTGGAAGGGACCTCTGGAGGTCGTCTGGTCAGACCTCCTTGCTGAAGCAGGGCCACCTGGAGTAGATTGCACAGGACCATGTCCAGACAGCTTTTGAGTATCTCCAAGGAGGGAGACTCCATAAACGTATGCATTAATGTATGTATTATTCCAATTCTGGTAAGTATTGTGGCAAGCAAGTTTTCTACAAATTTACACAGATGAAAAAAAAATCACCATCAGTCCAGTATTAATGCAGCAGCAAATATGAGCACAGCTTTGGCTAATCTACCTCAAACAACCTGGAAAGGCACGTTCAAAGAATTACTTTTTTTTTTTGTTTTTTTAACCTTTAGGAATATCTTGAATAGATCTGTAAATAAAACTAAATACCAAACTGATGGTGATAATGCTACTTGGAAATATTATTTAAATCATCCTTGAGAACAGTTTGGAGATCTCAAGTGAAATAAGCTCATGTCTCACTAAATAAATAAATAAATAAATAAATAAATAAATAAATAAATGCCAGTATCTTTTCCAAAGCTAAGTTTAATTCCAACTGTTTATTTCTTTTAACTAAAAATATGGTAATTCCTAGTAAAATGCTGTTATGATTTTTTAGTGTTGAATCAGAGAGATTTGTCTGCACTATGGAATTCCAAGCACTGTGCAGTATGTTTTCTTTTCACTCATATTTACCTGTAAAATCAGTTCTGAAGTCAGGCACATGAAGAGCAAAAAGGCAAACAAACAAGCAAACACAGGTTTCTATTTCTGTTAGAAAGATGTGATGAGAAAAATGGGCACATTCTACCAAATCATGTAACCTTCAGCTTTTTTACTTATTTTTCAGTGAGAAAGATAATGTTACTGGTTTGGGGAAGAGGGGAATTGGAGGAGGAGCCCAGAAAAGGTTGAATTCAAACTTTTCTCAAAATGAATAAATAAAGGTTATTAATCCAAGAAAATACTTCATAGTGTTAAAATTAAGTATGTCAATTTATGAGGGAACAAAATGATACAATTACAAAAGCAAGCTTTAAAAATATAATTTCTCTGTATAAAATTAGTTTTTTACACTGACATACCATGACAACTCAGTTATGACAGCTTGTTATGGAAATGCCAAAATCCATGGTAAGGTTCCTAGAGAATCCTTTAATCTTTGAAAGATTCTGAGCAGAACAATACTTACAGTTTATACTCACAGGACAATACGAAATATGCAAGTACGAATTATTATGTGGCAGAGTTTGCATCAAACCATTTTCCCCTCTTAATATGGTATTTTTTCCTTGGAGTGAGAGGACAATATTAGCTCACTCTTTGCTAATGCAATCTTTCTCCAGCTAGCTTAGTCAGATTCTCTAGCATTTTAAAATCACATTAAAAGAAAAATAGTATAACTGAAGAGCTGCCTCAGAACATGGGAGAAATCTGGAAAGTAGACTCAGTGGTGAGTGGGTAATGACTTGTTTCTCAAAAAAAAGACTACATTAAGAGAAAAGTTGATTGCATCGTTAAGGATGCAGAAGTCAGAAAATGTCATTGTTAATACCATATGCAAAACCCTAATACTGCCCTCTTGTGCACATGCATCCAATGAGCCTTCAGATTTCTGACTGTATTCCTTGAGTTAGAGTATACATGTATTTTTCAGCAACCTTATTCCATGTACACAGATAAAGTACAATTTATGCTACTTTTTAAAGTTTTCTAATCTGGAATTACATAATTGGCAAGAAATTAACAGTGTTCTTTTCCTTGAACACAGTATAACTTGCCTGACTCGCCGTGTCTAAATGCGTACTAGAAGGATTCATTCCAAGATACATACAACAGATGCAAAAAATTTTCAGTTGTAAAAATTACTGGTATATACTCCAAGCTATACTGTGACATTAAGTCAGCACCACAATTTCTTCTGCCACTGCATGCCTCCCGGATTTCCTCACAGGTTCTCAGTGATGTTAATTTGCTATCACCTTTAAAACAGTACTCTCCACTTACCAGTTCTTCCTCTATAGTCTAAATTATACTATACTATAACTGAACTATAATCTCAGCTATACAACCCACACAGTTAGAACTAGGAGGATAGCTGGATGTTCCCTAAATGTATCTGTCCAGTATTGTTTAGGGCTATTTATAAACAATTAAGATCACAGTGCACAGGCTGCCAGAATAGCTCTTTACAGTCAGACTGTAGCAAAAAATCATTGATAAGTACATCAGGTACTATAAAGATGATGCAGAATGTACTATGTATTATATTTTAGCATTCCACATTAGAACAGCACTCTGGAAATGCAGATTCTAAAATAACTGTAATTATAACTTGAAAAATACAATTTCTACCATAATGCCTGTAACTATTTAAGTTCATTTTAACTTTTAAAATAAGAATCAGTATTCTGAAGAGAGCAGCTAGGAGATATTTAATGCATTTCTGCACATATGTTAAAAACAAACAAACAAAAAGCCCATTGTTCTTCTGGAGCGATTTCTAACAGAATTTTTGGAATCCAGGAGCCTTTTATCATTTTCTGTGTAACAGTTCATACTCACATACTAAGATACTCAGCGGAAGAAAGCACCAGTGATCAATGATACCTTTTCTCCTTTACGTTTTGGAACTACACGTTCAGACTCCTTATCGCACTTGTTGCCCAACAGTATTACGTCCACTTCATCACCTGCTTTCTAAAAGAGAACCAGCATTAGTAAGTGTCATGTTAGGAAAAAAGCAAACAACGTAAGCCTTTCACCTTCAACTCACACTAACCTTCACCACTATTCCCTTGAAAGCAAAGGCTAAATTCTGTCCTGACCTTTTCATCTGTGGAAAAATTTTTCATGAGTTCACAGGATTCTGAGGAAAACATCAAGACTGCAAGGAGCAGAGAAAAGCCGCTTTCAAGTACAGGGCATAATTTGGAACATCTTTCAATATGGTATAAAGTATATGGTGCATGTGTGCCGTCTTCTGATGAATGCTTCATCTTGAGGTTTTAAAGTGACTGGAAATGCCCCAAAGTCACAGACGCTGCCCTCCCTGAAGTAATGGGTTCATGGATTAGCATGTTAGTCAGGTCTACATCTGGCACTCAAAAGGAAAAAAGGAAAGAATTTGCTGCACCTGAAAGAGCACCTCTCTGTACTTCACTTTTGCACACAGACAGTAAAATTACATTCAAAGTGCTCAAACTCAACATAAAAGTTTGATTATTCCAAGACACTCGGAAGAAGGCAATAGATTTTTAATGAAGTAAAAATTTAAAAACCTCATTGATTTCAGAAGGAAGAAAAATCTAGCTTTTTGACCTTGTCTCCATCCTTCGTTCCACTAATCCAGTTACGTACATGATGACTCTGGATGCTTTACATCAGTGTTATTTTAAGATAAGCCATTGTAACTCTACATGACTGGAATAATGACAGGGAAATGGAACAGTTCTGCAACAGAATGTGGAAATTGCAAACTGACGTTTGTTGCGAAAAACACAGTATTTAAATCCACTTTTGATGCTTAAATGGAGGAAGCTGAGGGTCTTAGTCTAGAGACAATGCACATGTGACCTGATCCCATGACATATTCTGAAAGAAAATGCTCTCACAGCTCCTCTGGTGACTCAAATAGTTTGATCTCATGCTACAGATCTCTCTACAAGGATGCTGATGAAATCTCTAATAAAGTCTTAATTTTTATAATACTAATAAAGCTGTAGGGTGTCTCTATCTCTTTCAGAGGAGATTAAAACTAGCTAATAGTTGGAAATTTTTTATTTGGAAAGACTGAAAGGAACAGGCATATACAAATATATTCACCTACCCAATGTGACAGAAGATGCCTCATTTCCAAATAAACAACAAGAAGAGAACACTGATAATTCATCATTACAGCTGCAGTAAAATTCCAGTATCAGAAGCCAAACACTTTGAGCCCTCACAACCACGATTCTCAGAATCTGTACCATAAAACAAAAACGGGCACAGACAACACTCTTCCCCAGAGCACAAAGAACTGCACATGGACACAAGTACCCCCCGACAGAGAAATGTAAAGAAAAATCTCTATTCATTAAAGGATGATGGAATCATTATTTTTTCTCTTTTTTTCCTCTCTCTTTTACAACTAAGTTGCCTCATTTGAAGAGTACAGCAGTGGGCACAATTTATTATTAAGGAACACCATTTCGTTTTTTCAATCCACTCTCATTTTAGAGTCAGCTAATCTCATTTCATAACCACAGCTGATGTTCAAGACAATGCAGTATTAAAATGAAGTAAGCTCATCATAAGAGTATAAAGTACAGGCCCAAAATAATGAATCAGTCTAACCTGGATTAATAGACCAAAATGTTGGCTGTTTCAGAACGCACTGGAGCTTTACTCATTAAGGTCAATGGTTCTCCTACATAAAATTACATACATCAGTCCTTAAAATAGGGTAGAGTAAACAGACAATTTAATCTCATCATGTAATCAACTTTTTATTTGAAATAAGGCTGTATGCAGCTGAGGATTTTACCAGTGACATTTGACTTTACTCTGAAGTAAAAGGTCAAAAGAAAATGCTAGCATCCTTTCTGTGCAAAAACATGAAATTCATCCTGTTGTGTATTTCTGCACAAACAACACAACTTCTTAAAAGTGGGAATGTTCTTTGTACACAGTTTCAAATAACAACAGTATTTAAAGGGTAGCGATACCAGGCCTTTCAGTATTTACTTCCGTAAATAACTATATTTCTACATTAATACAATTTCATAATGAATTTTCACTTTGACTGGATTTTTTTTTAAAGATAGTATCTTGAAGCTTCTTCCTTTTAGAAAACTAAAGGATATAAACCAACATTACCTTCATTTTAAATTTTGAAAACCAATTGTGCAGATGAAGTCTTTAAAAAATAACTCAACATGAGTAGGCAGAAGTTTGACCATGTGCTCAATTGGCATAAAAACTGCAGAGGTACACTGATTTCAATCGGCCAAAAATATGGCTCTTCAGTGCTTCTAAAAGCTCACTGTGTATTTTCATCCTCTTTTATTTATAGCTCAGGAATAAGCCTTCCAAATGCAAAATCTATAGCTAAAAAGAGGATGATTATTTTACAGTTGTTAAGATGCTATTATGTAAGCCAGCTAACAGAGTCAGGAAGCATTTCTCCTATGTCATGGAAAAGTACTATCAAAATTTAATCAAGGCAAAAAAGAAAAAAAAAAAAGAAGAAGAAATTTTCTTTTTTTGAGCAGTGAAAAAAAATCTTTTGCCTTGGTATTTCACGAATATGAGTTTTGGTTGACTCTCCTGAGTTTTTGTTCTGCTTTTAACATTTCAAAGTTCATATTCCACTGAAACTTCAAATTAAATGAAGTACAGATTTGGAGAAAACCTAGCCTACATATATATGTATATATATATTTTGAAAATGTCCAAAAAGGCTACATCATCACCCTATTTTTCTTCAAAATTTGAAGTTGTGAGATTTATTGAGGCCAACCAAGTGTTTTGACCAGTTTGGAAGAGTTTGGAGTTACCGGGTTTTGGCAAAAGCTGGAGCCAGGCTGCTGCTTGCCAGCTGCTGTGATGGGTGGCCACATGAGGGAGCAGCGCCACAGCCACAAACTCAGTGGTGCCACAGACTGGACTAGGAACACGCTCGCATCACGTAACACCATGGTGTGCTCGTGCAGCCTGCTCCAGCAGCAGCCATCCATCCATGGTCCTAAATAACTACAGGACTGCTTAACTTTCACCTAACCTGTGCGTTCAACCAGGTAAATGCATATTCTAAGTCACTTCTTGACTACGTGGGCAGTAACAGAAACCAAGAATGCAAAACGGAGAATGCTTTGCTCATTCTTTTTGTATGTGTTCTTTTTCCCCCGATGTTTTTCTGCACTTTTTCTCATTCTGCAGAGGAACTTTTCACAAATGCGTTGTGAATTTGTATGTCAAAAGTAGCACAGACATCTATATGGAAAGAGAACCGCATCACAGGTACTTACAGGTTACTGGGAGACCATCCCTTCACTTAAATGGGGAGCACAGACCCTGCCGTGAATGGGTGGCCTCAGCCTGCCCCCTGCAGCACGCTGAGCATTATTAATCCAAAGCTCATCCCGACTCCTTGTACCTATCCGGTGAAGCATTACTTTTTCCTCAGAATCACCACCTTGTCCTTCCACCATGTTTCCATAGTGCAGGGCTGCACTATTTTGATACTATTTTGATTACAGTTTGAAAGGGGAACTTAAGTTTGCTTTCAGGTCCAAAGAGTGAAATTGAGAACCTAGATCTGATAAAAACACTATTGTAATGCTTAACTAGTTTGTATGTAAGGAAAAAGAGTAGCATTAATATAATTTTTCAGATATGAAGATGAGATATACATCAGCATGCAGCAAGATGAAGGCAGAGCTGGGGAAAGGTCACAAGGCAAGGAAGTTTCTTCCTCCTAATTACTAGACAATGATACCAGAAACTTATCCTTTTTACTAATGAAGAATAATTTGTTAAGAATACACTGTCCCCACAATCTCTTTGACAGCATCACTTGCAGTGTTCATATTACGATTCTCACAGATGTCTCTTTCCACGTATCTTTCTAAATGCCATGTTATGATCTCAATGACAAATGCCTCCTTTCCGGGTTTTTGGTGGAATTGTACAAGTGGTGGAATTGCTGTATCTATTAACAAACTTAGACTTGATTGGACATAAACCAATTTATCCTCAAACCAATCTGGGATAAGAGATATAGCAATTTAGCAAAATGACAAGGACAAGAAATTTTCAGTTCTAATCAGAGTCGTAACAACAAACCCATCTATGAATTGGAACAATTCAATCCTTTTGGCACCACGCTTTCCCATCTGAAGAAGAAAAACTCAGAGCAATTTGAAGTCAAACTAATTTACATTTGCAAAGCATTTTTCTGTAGAGCTTTTATTTAAGTATGACACAGAAATACTGTCCAAGATCCCAACTCCCAGATGCATTGCCATGCACAGAACCAGAAAAGGGCACTATGTTAAACCAGCAGTAACCCACCACACCCATACATTCAATATCCTGGTTGAGGGCTCACTTCTTTCAGATACCACAGGAAGAAAGCTAGTATATTACAAAAACACTAGATTATATCAGCAAGTTCTTGCACATGATTTCCAGCACAAAGATAATTGTTAGGAACTGGTAACGCCATCTTCATGGCCACATCAGGAGACTAGCACAACAAAAACCAGTCCCATGTATATGAAAGAAAACTAGGGCCTGCCATCTATATCAAAGTTTCTGGTGACCCATACCACAAGTGTGAATCATGGTTGAATGATGGTGAATCATGGTGAATTCAGGTTGGTAAGGACTTCTGGAAGTCATCTGGTCTAACCCCGTGCTCAGAACTGGCCAAACTTTAAAGTCACGTGGTGAGGTTGCTCAAGGCCCTGTTGAACTGAGTTTTACACATCTCCAGAGATCCAAATCCTCTCTGGGAACCTCTGAGCATTTACTACTGCGAGTAATTTTTTGCCAGTATGTTAGCTGGGATCTTCTTCAACACATCCTGGAAGGAACTGCTTTCTACAAATGGATTTGGTACACAGTTACTTGTATTTGATTTTTAACAGCCAAATAGAATCAGCCTTTCAGAACTCAGCAGTCTAGAGGAAAACCCTAATAAATATGATATCACCTATGAATAAACAATGGTTGCAGGTTCTCAAGTAATTTTCCTGCAATGATCATGCTCCTAATTAGTGCATTACAAATCCAATATACCTGTATTGGATTTGTCAATGAAGTCCTACGATACTCAGTTGTGAGTATATTATTCTAGTAACCTTTTAATATACAATCCTGTTATTTAGTTCTGCTCTAATTCTGAGCACAAATGTTAGAACGATACAGACACTAAACTATAGTTATGTCTTGAATTTCCTTAAACAATAATTCATTTTTAATAGGAAAGTTGCTGTATTCCAAACTCAAAATAATTTAAATACAATGATAACATTACTGGCAATCTGATTGCAATAGCACTCACTGGCCAGTTTTTCTAAAATTGATGGAGTATCTAGGAATGCTAAATTGCTTAGATTTTTACAGCAGTTGAAAATAAAAATGGCTTAGCACACTGAACAGATTTTTAAAAATCCTTCCATTTAAAAGCTCTATGTACAACGAATTAAAAAGAGTGCAATTGTTGTAACTGAATCATCTAAAAATCCTGTTTGATTGGTTCAGATATAAACTTTATCTAACAGTCTGGTTTTTAACAAAACCTGTACCTGTTTCTTTTTTTATTTTTATTTATTTATTTATTTTTACCCTTGCACATTTTTCAGGATGCTGTAGCAACAGCCACTTTGATACTGGGCATCTGTGGGGAATTAAATACTGGTTTGCACTTACAGACCAAAGCAAATGCAAGAAATGTTGCTATCCTCCAGTAAGTAATTAATTTTCATGATATGCCCTGTGTTAACAGTCATTACTTAGAAATACTTCTTTTACAATGAACAGCCCCATACATTTTCACCAAGACACTTCAGAAATTGATACCACTCTAGGATTAAATTAATTTTTTTATTATTATCTAGCTCCATTACAACACTCACTAATTGCTAGTTTTAAGATTGGTACAATCAATCATGCAATTTACATTCTTAGGAATTGTTTAAATTGAGGGTTTTTTTAAATTCTAAAATAAGGAAGTACTTTTGGGAGGTAAGATTAAACAATCTAATTATTAATAGCTTGAGTGTGTTTACATGAAAACTTTTAAGTATCATGAACAGAAAGCAGGCTCATGCAGGTGTGATTTCCTGATTGACTCAAGCAGATCTAAGCTTTATCACTTAGGCACTGTGGCTACCAGTGCTAGTCGCATCCTTCCCTGCCCCCGTGAATCAACAATCTTGTTGATCTAATTAAACATGACAGGGAAAAATGACCCCTTTGAAGGCAGTATGAAGTCAGATGAGTATTTCATATATATATATATGCATGTATATATATCACAGAATCACAGAATGGGCAGGGTTGGAAAGGACCTCTGAAGATCATCTAGTCCAACCTCCCCGCCGAGCAGGATCACCTAGAGCACGTTGCACAGGATGGCATCCAGGCGGGTTTTGAATATCTCCAGAGAAGGAGACCCCACAATCTCTCTTGGCAACCTGTTCCAGTGCTCTGTCACCCTCACAGTAAAAAAGTGTGCCCTCATATTTAGCTGGAATTTCCTGTGCTTCAGTTTGTGCCCATTGCCTCTTGTCCCATCCCTGGGCACAACTGAAAAGAGACCAGCTCCATCCTCTCGACACTCTCCCCTCAGCTATTTATACACATTGATGAGGTCTCCCCTCAGTCTTCCCTTCTACAAGCTAAACAGGCCCAGTTCCCTCAGCCTGTCCTCGTATGACAAGTGCTCCAGTCCTCTAATCATCTTCGTAGCCCTCCTCTGGACTCGCTCCAGTACTCCCATGTCCCTCTTGTACTGGGAAGCCCAGAACTGGACACAATGCTCCAGGGTTGAGGAGAAGGGGAGGATCGCCTCCCTTGGCCTGCTGGCAACACTCTTCCAAATGCAGCCCAGGATACTGCTGGCCTTCTTGGCCACAAATGCACCTTGCATAAAACATTATTGAAGTTACACTCTGTTGACAGTAAGACTTTTAAGACAGCTGTAAGATCAAGGATAATGATGTACTAGGTCATCATAGATAGTAATGTTCTTAATACTGAAGTAATGTAAATGCAATGTCTTAACAACAGTATAAGATACCCTAAGTGTATATTATTGGATATATGACCATAATTCTTCTGTATACTGAAGCTGTGACAAGAGAAAAGGATGTCTTTGATGTTTTTCTTTCAGAGCCTGTTTTTCCAAGATGAGCTCTTCCATCCATTCATCATGTCATATTCCTACCAGTTCACAGAAGCTGTAAGTATTATAAAAAAAATCCTGCCTGAATGTTTACTTGATTTTAATCAACAAAGAGCACTATCTTGTTTGGATTCTTACGCAGTCATACTAACTACGAACTTGTTGTGTCAGTGCATAGAAAACAGACCTATCTCTACCCAACAGCAAACATCAAGAGGGACTGAGCAGTATTACTCAGGCAGCTAATGACAGGAAAAGGGGGAACGGTTTTAAACTAAAAAAGGGAAGATTTAAATTAGATGGAAATTCGGAGCAATTCTTCACTCAGAAGGTGGTGAGGCACTGGAACAGTCTGCCTAGAAATGTTGTGGATGCCCCATCCCTGGAGGTGTTCAAAGTGTTCAAGGTTGGATGAGGCCCTGGGCAACCTGGTCTAGTGGGAGGTGTCCCTGCCCATGGCAGTGGGGTTGTAGCAAGGTGATCTTTAAGGTCCCTTCCAACCCAAGCTGTTCTGTGATCCAGTGATTCTATGAATACAGGCTCCCGGTACTGGTTTACGGGTAGCTCAGTGATCTGATGCCTGACAACTTCCTCCCTAGCTCCTTCCCGACATCGTTCCCACACATTCTTCTCCCAGCCTTCCTGTTACTCTCCCTTATGACAACTCCATAAACTGCCAGACCTTTCTATGAACCTCTTAAACTCACTAACACAGCGGAAAACTACACAAATGTTTTTGCTGTGCTAATTTTTCACCATATTAGAGAGGTGGAGTGAAGCTCAGAGGGGTCTGACAGGCTCCAGAAGCAGCACAGCAGGAGCAAACTTTCAGATGCAGGGAAGTTTGTAGGAACATGCACTCTGCCTCGCAGCCATGTGTTGTTGAATCCCTTCCTACGTCACATGAAAACACACTTTTCTGTCTGCAGTACCACAAGCAGATGAACTAAACCAACAGCTCGCTGCACCAAAAAAGGACTGACCTTTCTCTCTGCCAGTTCCTCCCATTCTCACATGGGAATATCCAGCAAAGAAAAACAGGATGTTTCATTTGATTTGTTTAATTTGATTTTTGGGATGAGGCAACAACATAAAAGTAATGAAATTAGGAAAGGGCAATCACTGATTATTATATGGAATTTTGACATTGAAGCTAATTAAAATCCTGGGAAAAACTCATGGAGATTGGCTTGTAGGTCTTGTGAACAGCCACACTGGTGACAAAAGCACTGTAACTCAGTATGTGTGAAACTGGATTTGAAGACATGTTTTAAATGTACTTCAAAAAACACTCCTGCATCAGCAAGGGGTTGCTCTGAATAATCTACACGGTCCTTCAGTTTCACATAACATTAAGCTTACTACCATACCATGTGCTGAGTTAAATGTAAGAAACTGTGGTTAGAAACACACAGCTCCAGGAACAACAATAAATTTTGTGCAGTCATTTCAAACATTAACTGCAGTAATTCATTAACTACCTTCATTAAAAGGTCAACCGCTGTTAAATATATTTACCTCATGGATGTCTTTCATCCAGCTTGTTATGCCTTGAAAACTGTCCATATTTGTGATGTCATATACAAGCACAAAGCCTTGTGCTCCACGAAAATAGCTAGTACTAAGCGTATGGAAACGTTCCTGGCCAGCAGTATCCCTGAAAGAAACCATAAAAAGTCACCAATAAATGTATAAATAAATTTAAAATCAATGAATAAACTGTAGAACCTCTCCCTTCAAGAAAAATCACTTTATTTTCCAGAGTTGAACAAATTTTTAACCGTGTATGAAAGGAACAAGAGAATATAAGGATGGGAGGAAATCTGGGTGCCAGATTTCAAGTATATTCAGCAGTGAAAGAAATGCACTGAAGTTTATGCTGAGGAATACAGCACTACTAGGAAGGCTAAACCAGCAGCTGAAGTCTGAGTGTAACTTCAAGCTCATGACTTCATACACAGTTCAAGTTCACTTCTTTATACATTGTTAATCAGCAAGATGAGTACAACTCAGGTGGCAAAAAAATAAATAAATGTGGAGTACAAGCACTGCAGGAGTCAGATGACATCCTACATTCTGACTAGTACTTTGTAAACTGCGACACAAAGAGTGATCTGGTTTAGATGGAAGACAGGTATTTGGAAAGAAACGTAATATACTGGGATGCAGAGACTCCTACACATAATTATGCTTTAAGAAAGCTGCCAACAAGCCTTCAAGACTTTTGCATTAGAACCTGAGATGGAGTAACTGAATATCTAACACAGGTCAGATAATTCAGGTATACAGTTACTCCTTGAGAAGTTAAATACTGATAAATATAGATAACCGTCTGTATTGGATGCCTGTAGACATAGCTGTCTGCATTCCTAAATACCATTTAGAAAAGCCTCAAAAACAAACAAACAAAAAAGGAGTGTAGGTTCCCAAAGATTCATCTGAATAACTTTCTCTTGGCAGGCATTTGAGCCTGCATTTGTTGGGTAATGAAATATAACATTTTCTTGCTTTGTCACTTCCCTCAATGTTCCCATACAATTAAATATACTTAATATGGTTTGTAGATCTGCATTGTGTGCATGCTGGCAAGAGCAAAGTTTTATTGCTAAAGCAATCCAGCAACAACTCTCTTTTTAACTTACTTTAATTAAAAAGTAAGTTAATGCAAAAAAAAAGTTTAGCTAATGCAAAAAATATGCTCCCCTATCTCAAATAAAAATTTAAAATGACCTACTACGTAAGAGTTGCACTTTAATGCAGGCATGCACATAAAAGCAGATGAGATTTTTCAAGTTGTAATGCACTTTAGTTGGCTTTCATTTGTGATATAAATTAAACTTACCATATTTGAAGTTTCACTCTTGTATCATTAAGCGTTATAGGCTTTACTTTAAAATCAATGCCTAGAAGAAAGAAGGAAATCTGTAACATTTCTCATAACACGGATTTCCTTTTGAAGAATGTTTCTTAACTCTAGTTATCATGCAATTTTGAACAGAAGGTGAAAAGGAACTGTATCAAACAAAGAATAACTAACCATATAAATTTAAAATGGAAGTTATAAAAGGAAATTATTCAGTCGTGAAGACAACTATGTGCCAATACATTACACTAAATGCAATGGAGGGGCAGGTCAAAGCAAAGGTGCAGATATTCCGAAACTACGTGTGCTTATTTCCATTAATAGACAAATGATAGGACAGCAGTTTCATAGCTTATGCACAATAATACTTGGCAAATACACTGGTGATTTCAGTTGTTTCCAATTTCATCACAAAGGCTATACATAGTTATCAACAAATGCTTACAAAGCTGTTACATGCACAATGCCATTTTTCAGTCTTCAGTTCCAAATCCCTAAAAAAAATAATCTAGGGTTACATGAACAGGAATAGAAATTAGTTGCATTAGTTAAATGCAAAGACAAGCATACACTGGATTTCATTCAAATCGACAACTGTCTCTACAGTCTTTATCTCTGTGTATCCCAAATACAGATTGTTAATGCTAAAATCAGGCACTAGCACTTGAAATCACTGCTGAGTATCGTCTCTACATACATTACAGATCCTTCCTCAAATATACTTTCCTTATAATTTATAGTGTTTTATTATACTACCAAATTAGTATGACAAGTGTGGTAAATGACACCTGGATTTGTGGCTTGTTGAAGCTCCAAACTTAACATTAAAACCTGCTTGCTATCACCTGCTACCTTGGAGTGATATATCTTCTCACTATACTGCTGAAATTTGAAGTACATTTCACTGATCTCTCTGCTCAGTTTTTTTCCCCTGAAAATTAACCAGGCAATTACATTAAGTCCATTACATTAAGTAAAGGTACGGCAGCATTGTGGTAGCTGGCCCTACTGCATTCTCCATGGTCAAGAATCCACAAGGCCAACATGCAGCTACTTAACCTCAGAGTTGCTCGTCACCTGTAGTAATGTCATTTGAAAGAAAGAAGGATTGCAAAAGCAGTTTGATTTTAGGTTAGCACCATTGCACTGATTGCTACTGGAATCTGGCTGCCAAATTATTTTATCAAACGAAAGCATTTGTGGCAATAAAATAACGCAGTGAAGGAAATGCTCCCTTCTTTTTATTTCTGAATGTATTTTGCGCAAACCTTTGAAGAGTACATGCTCACATGCAAGAATCCAATGGTAGTAACATTTTTGTGTGCATGTGGCAAAAGAGTTTAAAATTATTATGATAATCATGTCCTTCACTTGATGAATTTTATTGAAGCTTCAATAGCAAGGGAAGATGAAATAATATAATTGGTATCTGTAATTAATATTACACAAAGCTTCCTTGATGGAATTAATAATGTTGGCTGGAAAGGTAATTTAAGCCAAATTTGCTCATGTGCTCATGTCAGTTGAAATTTAAACGTTACAGAAAACATTTGCTCCTGAAATTCACACGTTTTTGTTTAATTATCTGTATCACTTTCTACAATTGATGTTAGAGCACTTGAGAGGGAGAAGGCACGTACTGGGAGGCTGGAAAGTCACTTTCAAACGGTGCAAAAAAATACAGCAAAAAATTATACTCCAGCTAGGGATTCCCAGACCCATAGGAAACAGTTTTTATTTGACATACACTTTAATAATAAATTGATATAAGATTTTTTTTATTTATAAAAAGGGAAGCAGAGTGCTGAATCAGACTAAAACTTAATCTAAATTAAAATAAGGCATATTGACTTCTTAAGTCAACTTCAAAATTTATTGACCTAAAAGGTCAATGAATGTTAGTGAAAAACAGAAGTCAATATGTTCTGCATGCATGAATTGCTCATGTCTTTATATGAAATTTCATGCAAACTTAGCAAATTGAAAAGACAAAAAGGAAAAATGAGAAATAAAATGCCAAAGACAGCTCACAGATTTCAGATGCTTTTAGGCCTGTGTACTATACAATATGATCAACATAACGAAGCTAGCATTGATTACCGCTCTTGAGATGAACGTTATTTGAATGCAACAGCTTGTACTTGGTTCTTCTGAGCTGTCAAATAAAACCAAGAATGGGTACACTGGGTACAAGCTCAAATTCTAGTTGTTATTTCCAAGTTTTATAGCCATGAGATTAATTTCTTTACTTGCAAAATAATAAAAATGGCATATTAGGACTGAGGCACCTTAACGACAACTAGGTCTAAGAAGCATTAAAATAGTTATCCACACAGGAATCCAGCTGTGAATTGCCCATCTTCTCCCTCAGTATCTACGAAACATCTTTGACCATGTGCAAAATCCTCTTCAGAGAGGTCTTCTGCAGCTGGCCTACAAAATTACAAAACGCTTTTCATCCCAATATAGCTGGCAAGGTCCTGATATAAAAGGCTCAAAAATACGTTTATCCAGATTAAAATATGAGTTTGAGCAACTCAGACAGACAGCAGTGTACACGCCGGTGCAGCTCCTAGCCAGTCATACAGCATCTTCAGCTTTCTCTGGGAAGAGATAAGGAGCTGGTATCAACACCCAAGCTCCCAGTGAGATAAACATAACATGTTTACCTTTAATGTAATTCATTTTTGTTGATAAACTCTACTTTGTTTCCTTGTAAAGTAAGAATTGGGGCATCCACATACGTCAGAAATGGCTCTCTTACTCATACTGCATTGAAAACAAATGCATAAATCACTTCAATTTGCAATTTTACTGTTAGGTCTTATATTTTACTCATAAAAAATCATTTTTTTATATATATATGAGTATTTTTCATTTTAATATAAGCAAAAGTTGCCTTTTGGAGAAAAATTCAAAATAAAATTATCTTTTTTTAAAATCCTAAAATAGGAGTTGAACCACTTTCAACTATGAAAGTCTGGGGGGGACTCACACCTCTACAGAAGTTTTTCCCACAGAAAATCTGTGTCTGTGGGACCACAGCCACTGTAATTCAGCAAAATAAAAACCTTACAACCGGTGAGATCACAATCTTGTTCGCTTGTATACAAAAGGGATTTTTTTGTTCGTAAACTTTCGCTATGACGTTATATGCAATGCCATTGTTTAAACAAAAGCATTTATTCTTTATAGTCTACTATTGCCTACGATTCATAATACAATGCATCTGCCTTATGATGCGTATAAGTTTAATTAGAAAACTGTAACTGCTTATAATTTACCCAAACTGCATAATTGAGGAGGAGGAAGGGCACCCATCCTTGAGTGTCTGAGTGCCACATAAATTGCTTTCAATGAAAATTTACTATGGATGCTTTTCTTTTTTTCATTTCATAAAATACATTATTTTAGAAAATTTCACTACTGGAGCCTACTAGAAATTTTGTTTCCCTGCAATAACAGTTGGATTTTTTCTAGCAATACAAACCCATGAATCATGATGACAAAGAAATGAGACTCTCTGCAGCTCCAAGACAACCTTTAACTTCTGTGACTATGACCCTTGGCTGCTCTGGAAGGAGGTGACATACAATTTTGTCAGGAAACTCAGATGGCTGAGAAACCGAACAGCCTGGACAATCTTCCCTCTACTCTAATCAACGTTCCAGCTGGACAGGTAGGGTGAAATATCAATTAACATCAGACGAGCGTTCAACAGGCTGCGTGACAGATAGGGTTCATTTGGCTGAGCTCGTGTGAAACAGGCATGCAAATGAAAACAGTTATTTTGATAGTGTCGAAAAAGAGGAAGAAGACATCGTGAACAAAAAAAATCTGAAATGTTGCGTCTTCTTCCTTTATACCATTACCAACCACAGCCATGCTGCAAAGGCTCAGTTTTCTTGGTTGTAGCTGTCCTTGTGAGCAAGCAACTTCCACCTTCAACATCGCCACTTCGAAAGCCATCACCCAAAATTGTATTGATTTTAAAAGTCCAAACTCCAACGTGCCTCGTAAAATGGAATTAAGTGGGATGTTTCCAGAAATAACTTGAAAAATCACTTGCAGTTAGCAAATACTACATTTGGGTGATTCATTTATATTTCAGATAAAATACATGCTTTAGAAGTTTTTAAATAACTCAGGAATAAGTTTCAGGAACAGTAATAAAACTATATAAGGTTAATCTCGGTCCATAATGGTTATCAAACTGTTTCATCTTTGCTATCCTTTACAGTCTTTCAACCCACAACTGGGGAAATATATTCTTAATATCATGAATATGCTGGAGTTTTTGACTCTATGATAGATTGGATTTAGAGTACAAAAAAATTCCATCTCAAAATAATAATCTCAAGGTTAGGTATCTAAATTCTAATAGAAAATGCATTAACAAAGCTGATGTTTATGATATCCACGATGTTTCTCACAGACATTCCTTAAGACTCCTTGTTAAACCTCCTGTAAGTTATAAGGATCAATTTCACTACATTTCTGCTAGTTGCATTCTTCCCTTTTTGTCAGTGCTGGTTTCAGAAGGTGCTTTGCAATAACATGCAGGAAAATAAGGGTGGGTTTAACTTAGTCAGTGCTCATGTGGCCAAGTCAAGTAATTTCATATAAGTCCAGTATTCCCTGTTACAAAATAGGACCAACTGCTGCCACAGATACTACCTATTATTTATTGAGTTAAGCAAACTCTTTCCACGCTAAAAACTATATAGAGCCGTGCATGTTTGAAATATCGGAAGACACAACTTCTTGTGTACACTTTAACCTTCTGTTAAAGAGCACAGAAAATGGGTAAAAAAATAAATAAATATGGACATGAAGACTTTCAAAAACAAAAATTTCCTGCTCAAGAGACCTGTAACATTTCTGCAAAAAACCAAAACCACCGCAGCCATGCAGCACGACTTCGTGTTGACGACCACATGCGGTGTGAGGAGGGCCAACTTGCCACTCGCCAGGCACTGCGAGCCAGGACCACGGTGGCAGGGGGCGGCTCCTGGCACCCAGCTTCTGTGGGGGTACGGGGCCGGCAGCACGGGGACACAGCCCCAGATCCTCTGTGTCTAGCAGGGCCAACTACTGCTGCCGCCTCAGCGGTGGCTCTGCTTTAATAATCGGGCATGCAGAATACGCAGACTTCATAATCACCCACAGTGGAAGCTGTCTTGACTGTATGCAGCCAAAATATACCAAAACAAAGATAAAAGCCTTCCTGTCAGGAAAGACAGAGGAACTGGGCATCTCCCTGAGGTTTGGAAATGCTCCGCAGAAGATAAGGTTATCTCTGTGAGTACCACAGCCGGGCCTCCATCAGGAGCCACGAGCGCTGGTACAGGACGGAACAAGTTGCCTTCCTAAGTCCAAAAAAATAAATAAATAAAGGAGAAAGAGCTCCAAATGTCACAGGTGAAGCGCACACAGGTGGAGCGATGCGGTTCTGGAGCCGGGACGCGTTTGCCCCCGGCAGGGCTGGGGCCGGGCAGCGGGGCGGTGCGGGGACGGCGCCTCTCCCCTCGGCCACCGGCACCTGCGGCCAGCCCCGAGGGGCCGGCAGGGCGCCGAGGGGCGGCGAAACGGGACCCGGGCCGGGCTCGGGGCTGCGGGACAGGCTCGGGGCGGGCGGGCACTCACCGATCGTGGCCAGGTAGGAGGAGGAGGTGGCAGCCGCGCCGGGCTCCGTGTACCTCCGCACGATGGAGGTCTTCCCCACGCAGGACTCCCCGGCCATCACCACTTTGACCAGCAGCGCCGGCTTCCCCGCCCCCGCGCCCTGCCCCAGCACCGCCATGGCACGGCCGGGCCGTGCGGGGCCGCGGCCGCAGCTCGGCGGCCACCCCGCCGCCACGGGGGCGGGCGCCGGCGTCCCTCCGCCCGCCGAGGCCGTCAGCGGCTGGGGGCCGAGCCGGGCCGCGAGGAGGGCCGGGAGAGGCGGGGAGGTCGGGCTGGGACCGAGCTGTCTGTGGTCATCCACCCCGCCCGATTTCGCCCCCGGCCTCCCTCAGTGCCCATCTGCCGGATTTCGGGGCTGGCCGTTGGTGTGGTGCCTCCATCGCGAGGCTGGAGTCTGGAGCAGGACCGTGTTAAAACTCCTACCGATACCACACAGCCTTACATATGCTGGGCTTCAGGCACTGCCTTGAAACTGCATTATGAAATTCTGCATAGGTATTGTGATTTTTTGTTTGTTTTTCATGTAGTTTCACCACAGGGGATGAAAGAAGGAACTTTCACAGTGCCCTGTAACACTTCCTCAATGAAGCACAGAAATAAACAGTCTGGTTTGTCTGTACTTCCTAGCGTTAGAGACAGAGCTAATAACGTTGAAACAATTTCATCTCTTTCACTTTCAATTTGTCTGTCACGGTGACTTGTGGTATAAAGAACAAACATATACCTACCGTGTAGATTTGCTGTTTATGTCTGGATGTTTCAACTCCCATACTGTCCAAATAGTAAGGCCCTTAGCCACTTGCTGAACTGGTGTGGTAGATTTAGGAGTGGGACATGCTTTGAACTAAAAGTGCTAACAGCAGGTTACAAATATTTGTCTTTATCTAAGCCTGTACTAACTCCTCAGGCATTTTCATCTTCAATCCTTCAAGCAACCTGCAATCAATTCACGTATCACCGAGCATCAGGTTCAACACACTCACTTTTTGGGGAGGACAAATCAATGACTCTGTGAGCTCCCCAAAGCACAGTTTGGGAAGTCTTCTTATCAAAGGCCCCATCGGCCCCCTCTGAACCACATACAAACCAGCATCTCTGCTTGCCAGTATCAAACTGGTTCGCCACAAACCTTTAGGACTTTGTGGTAGCAGATTTCTAATGGGGAGCAACAGCTTGTTTCTTGATCTGTGCAGTTTCTGTGATTGCTAGAAGAATGAGAATTTATGCTATAATTATCAAATAAGCAGTAGGAAATGACTGATAAAAACAACTGCTGAGTTAGCTGGTCTTTTCAGGAGTCATTTTTGAGACATGACTGTGTAAAAAGCTACCACTGCCAAAGAAAGTATCAGTCAAAGTGTTTCCATTGGGGACAGAAAAATACTGTGTGTTGATAAGACATTCTTGAATGACATTTCTGGGAAAAGTCCTTATGGGATACTTTCATCTGGCATGGTCATATGATAAAAGCATTTGTGGAGCTCTTGTAGTACAATAAAGCTACAAGTATGTGACTTGTTCAACAAAACGAAGGCTTGAGGAGAACAGGATTCCTGTCTATCAGGGATTAAACAATAAGGATGAGAAAAAAAAAAAAGAAAAAAAAAAGAAAAAAAAAAGCTGTTTAAACAAAAGGCAAATAGAATGAGTAGATACACAGTGACCATGAATGTGGCTGAACTAAAAAATATGTGGTTTCTAATGATATTACAGAACATTCTTTCAGCTGAGGTAAGCAGGAGGAAAAATCTTGATAGACGGAACATGAAGGGCCTATAAAGGACGTTATAACTGCCAGCAATAGGGGAAAACTGGACTTCAAGAACCAAAATACTTCCTATGAGAAACATCCCCTGCTATCTAAGCAGATTTGTAGAGTTCTGCTTCTTCATTCAGAGATTTGAAGCTACTGTTGATTGTCCCAGATCTGAACTATGGTGGGGTTCTAGCATCATGGATTGGTAGCTGTCATGGATAAGAGATGATGATGTGTATGGGGAATCTGTAACATGATTCTATGATTTATGGATAATTTAACATTTGCAATACCAGCTATGTCTCTGGCTGTGAATCAATACCACTTTGGTACCTCCACCTCCTGTCTGGCAGGGATTGGGATGGGAATTCCTCTGCCACCCTGCAGTAAAACTACCTTGCTGTGCATTATAGCAAATTTGCCCAGAAGCAGAAGAATTTAATCCACCTGTGCTAGATCTCTAGTTTGCCAGGGGCAGCACTGATCAAAAGTGAGGAATCTGTAAGACCACAAGTGCCTCTGCTAAATGGTCAGGGTGGCTAAAAGTGCTTCTACAGAGCTGCCCAGAAGTGCAGAAAGGTAGGGCCTTTCACCTTGGTTTCTGGATCAGTGCCTACCCAGCACCTCAGTTCAGTGGTGTGCTAAAAGCCTCCAGGCAAATCCTCCTGAGAATCGAGAACCGAGAATCATTGAACAGAGCCGTGCCAGAAGCTGCCAGAGGGGCTGCAGAAGCAAGGACAAGGCTGGTGAGTGCTGTGCCATGTAGCCTGATGCACTGACATGATGCATGGCACGCCTGTGTGGGCAGCACATTAGTTTAGAGATATACCTGAAGACTTTGTCTTTATGGTGGAGCCTTCTCCAGTTCTCTGCCCTGAAGCTGTTGTCCACAAAACTGCCTTCTTCAAAGGAGAGTAATGCTGCAGCTGCCTGAAGCAGTTAGGTTTAGATGATAGCGTGGACTGATGGTGTTAGCAGTGATGTTACGCTAGCTCAGCCTGTACCGTGTTGTCTGTCACACCAACCTATTTAAATTATCTCCAGAAATTTTGTACATTCGAGTGTTGATTTATGAGCAATATACAAGGCTGAATTCTAATTAATTTCTTAATGAACCGCCTAATGCCCAAGGTTACCATTGCTGTCAGTGGACTGCACTATAACTTTCCTCACATTCCTATCCACAAGGGGACAGTCTTTCCATCTCTTACCACCGACTAAAACAATTTAAAAGTTAGCTCCTTGAAAAGCTACCATGAAATGAATTAAATCTCATTTCTTTTAAAATACATGTTCATACCTTATAAAATGTTCCACGTCTTTGTAAACTATGTGAAGTTACTGAATTTATTGAACTAGTCATAAGTAAAGTTATTTTAATGGAGCTAATGACTTGAAAATGAGTGTACAGCTACAAGACAATCAGTGCAAAGCACAAAATAAAGTTGTGGTGATGTACTTTGAGATATCCTTGGAAAAGGATGTCTTTTCCTCTCATTCATCTCTTTTTCTGGACTGGTTACCTACATTTCTTTGACGCTATCTTTCCAATAATGTGATAAATAGTAATAATAACATCAGCAGATTTTTTAATAGAATTTTAATGGGAGAGCTTTTCATTTTAACACAGAAAAATGACTAGAATTATTAGAAATTAGTTTTATAAAGTGTTAGATTATCATGACATTGCTTTCATTTTTCATTAAATACTTGTGAATGGTTAGTCTAACTTTTATACATATGATATTTATATTTTTGTTTCTTATAGGAAAGGTTCGGTTTAGGATTATCTTAGTTTACTCCCATAGTAACAGCGGGCTTCTGGCATTTTCTCAGAATGCTTACACAAATTTTGGGATTCACCTCCTAGTTTGCCTTACTGTTTCCTACTACACAGAATGTGCACTAATACCAATCTCTTATGATGAGCCAGTGACTTGTTACAATAGCTGATTTTTAATATAGCCAAATGGCTGCAAAAGGTGGGCTAACTTTTCACTGCAGTTACAGAAAGTACTGTAACTTGCTCTGAACGTAGGGAGGAACCAGAGAGATTCAGCAGCATATTTCATGCAAAACATCCAGCATAATCTTGTCACTGAGCTTGCTTGGACATTCTTGCAAGAAACCATTACTAAGGGGGAAAAAAAAAAAAAGAAAGAAAAAAAAGGTAACTATAAAACAATAAACCAAGGCTCAAGAAACAGCAGCATTTGAGTACAGCACTGTTTTTGAAACCTAATGGTACCATTACAGATGCCACAGCCTCCTTAACAAAATAAAGCTTACCAAGTATTGCAAAGAGGTTAAATATTATTTCCATTTGAAATTATTTTGGTGTAATATTAGAATACTAATTCAATTAAACATATTAGCAGCATATTCATGTACTTTTCCCTGAGCTGAAGGTCTAAGCTAAAAATGGTAATGAGAAGAAAGAGCAAGGTTTAATTTGGATTTTAAATCCTCAGTTATAAGTCACTGCTCATACCAAGATTACTCACTGGATAGATTCTGTTAAGTGACAAAAGTGAAACTCTTTGGTTTCATTAGTGTTAAGATAAAATCACTTCTGAGTGGACAAAAGTGACGTAAATTATTCGTGTTAGGCAAAACAGGGTTCACTAATCCCTAAATTAAATTTCTGGGCCAACTGTAAAGTATACTAGTTATTTAAGAGACAGGATTCATTCTTAAACTGGAGCATAATTGGAGTATAATGTTTAAGATTTCGTCAGAGAACAGTGCATCTCAGTCAGAATGACTCAAACGTGGGGTTACTGATGAAAACTGTTGAAAAAGTGATTACAGTGAGATACACATTTTCTATAGCTTCTTATGTCCTGTTTTGGAGTTGTAGGGTCTTTTCATTTTATTTTCTTTAATAATAGAAGTCATCGTTACTTGTTGGGTTAGCTTACTACCCTCAGTTAGCCTATCTCTTGATACCTCCTGGTTCAAAGTCACAGTTCTGACCTAGTGATAAGGACAGATATTAGCAGAACAAAATAAAATAATGCAAGCCTTACATCAGGGGTCCCGACCTCTTAAAAAACTTAGAATTTAGACCAAAAAAAAATGTTGCCCTCAGTCTTATCTCAACACCATTGCTCTTGGGCCCACAAAAGTTGTTACTTACAGATATTTAGGGAATTGCTAATAGCAGCTTCAAGAACGGCTTTTATAGTTTCCATATTAGAAAAAAAGTAGTCTTTCTTCTGCAGCTCCTCTTGCAATGTATGATTTTTTAAAAATCTGGAGCAGCAGAAGGAATAGCTGCTTTAGGAGAGCATAATGACTGCCAGTTAATAAAAACCTGATTATACCTGAGGTTCACTCAGAAAAAAATCACAACATTATGATAGGTAAGGGCACAAATGTTATTTTTTTCCTTAGCTTGAGCCTGCCTCACCTGTAATATTGAAATATCAGGACGTGGTAAGTGAAAACTGAAACTTCTGACCAGTTCTGGTGTCTCAGTGATGGACAGCTGTCAGTCACTCACTCACTGTCAGCCTTGCTCACTGAGCAGCCTGAGAAGTGCGAGCTTTAAACGAACACACTTCTTCCAGAGTCGCTTGGACTTCCCTGTTGCTCTAAACCGTGCTCTCTGTGGGTCATTGGTTAGTTATCTGTCAAAAGATTTTCAAAATCATTGTTTAGTGTTACATTTCTAAATTAATTTATAGGAACCTCAGAAGTTATCTAGCTGCACAAATGCTAAATGGAAGCTGCTGGATCCTCAGAAATTCTGTAATTAATTTTGCTGCCTACATACAGCTTTAGAAAATAACCTATTAGAAACTAATTCTTTAAAAAATGTATTTACCAGAGATTGCTAGACTTTTATTGGATAGAAACGTTTGAAATTTTCCATACAGTAGGTTACCAATAACTATCTCTGCGCAGGTGCTTCCTTGAGCAGCAAGAGCAGCGTCTCGGAGCAGCCAGTTGCCCATCGTCAGGAGTGAGCTGCTCCAGCAGCCGCTGCGCAGCCCTGGTGAGCACTTCCAATTACACACTCGGGAGTTCCCACACCACACCGCACCGCTGATAAGTCTTTCGGGTGTCTCAAGCAATATATGTACCTCTCATATATATTATATCATATTTGCTTTTTTTTTTTTTTTTTTTTTTGCCACTAGGAATATCATCAGAGCGCATGTAAAACCACACAAAAATACAAGGAGTATTGACTGGGGTGCCTTCCTATTCAAGTGGCCAGTTACCATATTGGAAAAGGAAGTAGGGTTTCATAGGACTTGGCCTTGGCAAAACTAGGTTTTCACCCCTAAAAAAATATTTATCCCGGTCTCTTGGGTGTGGAAAGTGGGCCAATTGTCTATAATTTTGCATTTTCACTCTTAGCCTTTTTTTAGATATATACTTTGCCCATCTCTGGGATGTGATTTAGCAGCTTCTGTTTTATCCAAGTTTCTAGGGAAGTTACTTAGGTTGTTCCTCCTAAGGCCTGCACTCTGTTCTCTGTATTTAATAAAATTTAAGTGTTTTGTTACACATTACCAAATAAGCATTTTGTGACTCTTTGAAACAAAACTTGAAACGTATTGTAGTAACAACAGGGTTCCTTTGGAACAACCAGACCTTAAACATTTGGTGAGTGCTAGTTTTGTGGGAGAATATATCTTTTCAGAGAGAAATGCTAACATGATTATTTGATGCAGGTCTTCTTTGGGTATTTCCAGGATCATATTCATCTTGAAAATGATTGATAAGGAAACTACTACAAGAGAAAACTCAAATACAACTATTTAACTAATACTGGTGAAACTGTGTGTTATCATGATAAATTGATAGAAAAGTGGTTGAGGTTTTCACAGAACGTTTATGGGAGTATCACAGGCCCAATTCTTTACTCTGTAATTCCAACTTTATTAGATGGTTAAATAAATTATATTGGCTCCAAAGTAATGGAAGACACTTTCTAGGAGAAGTACTGCTGCAAAACTTTACAAAATACAGTTTATTTGTAAGGCAAATGAATCTGAGTAGTTAAAAGAGTTAAATGCAAGGAATTCAGCCTGGTTCTGTAATAACCATGCAGTGCACATTAATATTGTCTCCTCGGTGTTTAGAACGTGCTCAGGTCTACAAGAAGAAATGAACACTTCTCGTGATTATACAGTTTACGGGCTGAAACCCAGAGACAAGGGGCTGTGGTACCTTCGAGACAAAGCTGCGTGTGTGTAAGAGCGGAGCAGGTCAGAGCCAAGCGAAGCACGCTGGCCACATCCAGACATGCGGCTGCAGGAAGGATGCAGGGGAGATGAGAGCTCAGCGGAGCAGAAAGCCATAAGGGCTATTTGCCCTTGATTATTTCAGAGGGACCAGGAAGTGTTATTAAAATATACATGTGTTATTAACGCGTTCCTCTGGCCATAGTGAAAGCAGTGATTATTTTAGGAGAGATTTGGTAGGTGAGTGGCTTAATGAACTGGAGAAAGGAGAATATTTTGCATAGAAAGTACTGTTAGCAGTAGAATGGAAAAGGTTGTGAGAACAGGGCAGGTTAGAGGCAGTGACCAGTTCGGTGGAGGCAAAGTCAAGAAATCAAAGCTGATAAACCAGGGAGAGTTCCTCAGTGTGTTCAAAACAAGCACTGCAGTGATCACAGTGACAGGCAATTTCAGCTGATTGAAGAGAAGTAATATGAATAAATGAAAGATAGGAGGATTTCTGTAACCAAAGTGAAAGACAACTGAGACAGAGAGAAATACTTTAGTTACAAACAGGAAGGATTGATTCTGATACTTCATAGGGAAAGAAATAATGCTTGCTAATTTCTCAGCTATATGGATAGAATTAGAAGACTGGTGTACAGAAGGGGGAGGCATTCAATAGTCTCACAACCCAGCATTTTCAGTGACTTCCTGATCTTTTTCCCTCTTCACACCCTCTCCTCTTTCCTTCTTTGCCTACCTTGTCTTTTCCATCCCCACTAAAGGTACTACCTCATAGGAGTTTAAAGCATATTAAGTTCATAGTATAAGAGATGCAGAAATAAAAAAGGAAAAAAACTAACAGTTTTATACATTTCTTGCACTCATCAAGAAGTTTATGGCAGTACTGAGATTTTTACGACCTCAAGTTGCCCTAGTTGGGCTTTATGGACATTTCAAAAAGCAAAGTTAATTTAAGGTACAGTATGAGTAATCTATAGCCACGTGAATCCCTTTGACTCAGACAACTACAGCAATTTATTTATTTCAGCAATTCAGTTTATTTTGAGCTTATGCTGATGTGTGTGTATTATAAAAGATAGTTTAGGGCTAAAATTATGCTTTATTTTGGTTGGCACATTGAAAGTTACCTCCCATATTTATCTCCCATTATCTCCTTAAATGAAAGTATCCTGGTAAACAGCATCACTGCCTGTCTTCGTGCCTGCTCTCAGTTTTTTTTCAGCTAATTGTCCTATGTCTGACTTCCAGGTAAAGCTGGCCATGAGAAGCAAAATCTGAAAGTGCTCTTACTTATGCACCTGAAAACATCAGCCTAACAATCACCTATCCTGGTCTTTTCTTGTAGAAAACAGGTCTGCTGACGACTTTGCCACTGGAATATTTATTATTTGGGGGGGGTCGGGGGGAAGGAGGGGGGAGGGAGGGATGGAGGGACAACAATCAGCCAAAGAAAAAATAGTGGAATAGTTTTTATTTGATTTTTAGATGACTGTTTTCTGATTTAATGGATTCTGCTAGTTTTACACTTGTTTTCACCAGTTTGACTGTATTTTGCTGTATATCAAAAGCACACAGGGTTATGGCTAGACCTTTCTTATGTATCATATAAATCTATTTAAGTGAATAAATAAATAAACACTGCCACGATGGAGTAAGAGTGAAAGATTGCATTGATGCTATTAGGAATAAAAACGTTTTGGAAGTACCACTATCAAATCATCTGTGAAAATGCAATATAGGCACATGCACACACAGCACCTGCAGATTTTTTTCCTTCAGATAAATGTCAAAAATGCAGAAGTCCACTTTCATTTGAGTAACTGACATGTTCTTCAAACCCACAGACTGCTTGGCAGATAGCAGTGCATCTTCCATTAATCCTTAAAAATTTAAATATCAGCTTATTTAGCATTCTGAAAGCACAGTAAAGAACAATATGAGTATTCAATGCCTAGATCGTATAAGGTTCTTCCTAGAAAAGACTGCTGTAAGAATAAGGCTAAATCAGTATCAGCTAAATCTGTGGTAGATAATGTAATTTATGTTGCTATGTATCATGTTAACGACTCCAAAACAATGTGCACATTATATTTTTTTCATTTGCAATTTAGGATTCTCAGCATAAGAGATGCAGAGACAAGGATAACCCATGTTTTCCATGAGAGATTCATGGAAACTGAAAAATAAGGTCTTTTAATAGTTCATGATAACTGTTTTTCTTGGCTTAAGTGTAGGTTTTAAAAAATGGTGCTCATTGTTTTGCTTGTAGTTCTTTCATGCATGGACAATCGTGCTGATGATGCATTTACTTCAAGTGAATTTTCCAATTGAAAAAGTGCTCTTGAGTAGTTTAAGTACTATGAATCACCAAAAACTCATCTAAGTCCCATAAAAGCACTGGCTGCAAAAACCAGCCCTGAAAAGAAGACATATTGGGATTGTTCTGCATGATTCAGCTAAACAGAAATATATTTTGTCGACACAGAAGAATTTGAAGAATTTGACAGTTCTGTAAAAATGAAATTATAATCTGCTAGAAAGACAGAAATTAACTCTTCTGGAACCCCCTGGTTATATCCCTCGGTCATTCCTCACTGGTCTGAAGCAGAGATTCTGGATGTGAGAACTTCAGCCCTTGAAATGCAGCATTTGTGTGGGATATATTTCATTCCTCATGTCTTTCTCTACTTTTTAATTTGGTATGGTCTCTCTTCTTTTTTATTTTTCTTTGGCTTAGTCCGATTGTTGGAAGTCTTTTTTTTTTTTTTTTTTTCTGTGATCATTGCCTGCACCATTTGGGCAACTAATATTTCTGAGACAGTGTCTGGTTAGTATGAATGCAATTTATTTATTTCATATATGATAGTATTTCCACTGAAACAACTTGGAGTCATAGGTAGTTGTCAGGGAGACATTACCGATTTTCAAGTTATTATTCAATTCTTTTGTAATTTTTACTTAAGACTACCTTTGGAAGCAGATAACATTAGTTAGTAAATTATAGCACTCGAGCCTTTCAAAAACGTAAAATATTTATTAATAATTTCAAAATGTTAAGCTCTTGGCTTAGATTTTTTTTTAAACTTATGTTTGAACTTATGTTTAAACTTATGCTTGAATGTTTAAACTTATGCTTAAAGTTGCAACTTTAAAAAAGCAATTTAAATATACCGAGAATTTTTTAGAACTTGGTGAAGCTTTCTGTCCCTTGGATAACACTGTGTTACCTCAGGTGAGCCACGCAAGTGCAGGGGCTTCCTCGTGTTTGGAGTTTCTGTCAGGGAAAGGCCCTGGGGCCTGCATCCAGTCACAGACTGCCGGGCCCATGCGGTGATCCTGTCAGGGCTGAGATGGTCGCGGTGGTCGCAGCGCGTTTTCTGCTTGCCATCACTTATCCAGCTGTAGGCCCTTTAGTGCCAGTGCCTGGGATGGTGGATAAGTTTATATACATATATATAAACCCGTCCCTGGGGGTGTTCAAGGAAATGTTGGGCCTGGTGCTTAGGGACATGGTTTAGTGGGTGACATTGGTGGTAGGGTGATGGTTGGACCAGATGATCTTGAAGGTCTTTTCCAGCCTTAATGTTTCTATGATCACCTCCAACTTGCCATGGTGAGAGACAATGATTTTGCCCGCATGCATCCACAGCAACCACGTTTGTTTTAATTCTGTTTCCGAGGTAATTTGGATACCGCATTAAGATGTCAGTGGAATTTGCATGAGGGGTGCCACAGGAGCTGCCTGGGCACCAGCCACCAGCCCCTTCCCTGAGCCACCTCTGTGACAAGACTGGTTGTGCTGATGCTTATGAAAATGAAGTGAAACAAAACAAAACAAAACAACTAGAAATTATGCACCTACAGCATGAGGTTTTGCCCTTTCTAACTCATCACCTCTGACACCCAGTAATGATGCGGCCAGAGCTAAGAGCAAGACTGTGGCAGTGACTGCAGGGTTTTGTCAGTGAGGGGAAAAGAGTTGTCTCAACCCAGTTCTGCAGGCTTGGTGTTCCTCAGGTCCTGAAGTGCAGTCCCACAGAAAGGAAGTGCTCAGTCCTGAAGCACTGGTGCCACTGCAGGGACTGGGAAAGTCCTCTTGTGCAGACATAGCCTCAGGCAATCACGAAGCCTCTGATAGCTGCCATCAGCTCCACTCCTGTTGCACTAGGCAGGGCAGGTGGCAGGAGCATCCCTGTACAACACAGTGCTCTGAGGGTTTTGATCCATGCTGTGCCATCACAGGGAGCCCAGGTAGGCCACAAAACCCACATGAGACAAGGAGCCTGAGCTCACCAACCTTGCTGAGCCAGTGGCCACCCCAGCCTTGAAGAGAGGTTGAGTCCCAGATGGTTCAGTGCAGAGCTTTTCCACAGGAGTATTTTCAAGCCAGTGTTTGTTGTATCCAGGAAAGGCCTAGAGGAGGCTTTGGAACTGAAGAATGTGGAAATTTGGCTGGGTAGTTACAGTCCCAAATTCTGGGAGTTTGGTTACAATTCCTTGGGAATCTGGAGTAAGAGTGTCTGAAATGTCCTTCAAGGGTGAAAGAAACTTGAGAAAATTTAAACATTTATCCCATATTTTATTATTTGGTAAATAAGTCAGTTAGCCTTACTTTGAGTATTAACATTCTCATGCTGTTCTTTGAAATAAAACACTCTATGAAGGTGAAATGTAATTAAGTAGCTCACACCCTCTGATGAGCTATTAGAACAGTAACTGTAGAATAAGCAGGAATAAATAAATAGTCTTTTGGCCTCTGCAGCTTCTTGAGGAACATAGAAGATGTCTTCCTCTTCCCCACTAAAAAAAGTAAAAAAAAAAAAAAAAGTGTTGGGGGAAGATATGGAGGGGAGGAAAGCTATATGAACATGAATGTTTAGTACTCATTGAAGAGACACATAACAGAGGATGCATTTATATTATAAAGTGAAAATGATCAATGCTCAGTTCTAACTCAGCTTCATCATCTTGAAGACATGCCTCTGTTAAGTACAAGTTCTGTTTTAAATCAAGAACATTTGCTTTGATTTACAGTTAAAACAAATCAAGCTTCCATCCAGGTCTACAACCTGCCTCCCCCTTCCTCCTCTCCTCCTGCAAAGGCAAAAGAGTGATTTGGCACAACATTTGAAATATTGATCAAACAATTAAATGTTATTTTGGGAGAAAAAAAAAAAAAGGTGAGAAAGGCCCATATGGATTGTTCTGCAAAACTCCTACAGTGGGGCGCACAGATTGTGCAACTTTATGACAAGCTCACTTCCCTTTTCAACATAAAACAAAGAACTAAGTTTGCATTTCTAAAACGTTTCTCTTTGCAGTTTGCCTGTTAAGTTTGAATATTGGCACAGAATATTCAAACAGTATCAAACTAATGTTTTTGGAGAGATTTTTTGTTTGTTTGTTTGTTTGTTTTGTTATCCTTTGGTGGTTATTTGCACATCAGGAATTTTGAGGTCACTGTTAGGACTTTCTGAAAGTAGAATGGCCAAGAACTATTTTTTGTGCTGTCCAGTCACATGCATATTCCCTCTTTCCTACTCTGCACAACTCTGATTACACTGTTTTCACAGCTGCCTCATCTGTCATCTCCCAACACCCTTCCTGAGGTTTCCACCCTGCCTATCATGACAGCATTGTGCTTCACAGGGTCAAAGAGGTGGGAGAAGCCAGGATGGGCGACATGAGGGCTGGAAGGAAGGGGAGGATGCCATGCAGCTGAGCCTCAGCACTGATACCTGACGTGCTCCTCTGGATGAGCAGGGGCTTCACGGTAAGCGTATGATGGACTGACATCTACATGCAGGACTGTAGTTTTGTATTCCCAGTCTTCCTGCCTGAGACTTGGTTTGTCACCTGTTCACTGTCCTGCTTCACTGCTTTTCTTCTCCACTACACAGGCCTGTTCCCCAGCACCACGTATGGGGAACAACTGGTCAGTTAGAGGGAGAACTGAAGCAGACTGTGAAACCCGACTCTGTGGTTGTTTGCAATCTGCAATTGTTTGTACTATGTTAGGGGCATGACTTTTCTTAAATTAAATCAAGATCTGAGAAGTGACGTACCCCAGAGATGACTTTGTAATTTCGAGTTTGTGGCTGTTTAAGTTGAGGAACAAAATTACCCCAGACTGCTTCAGGTTGTGGCTAACCAAAGCAGTGCTGACAAGTCAATGGTGGTGCTGTGGTTGTGGAGACTGAGGCAAGTATGGCTGTAGTTTATCCAGAAGTGTTTGTCCACAATATTTTCTCTGAAATAAGAGCAGTCAGCACTGAAGGAGTGCTTCAAAGCTCTTCGGGAGCCACATGTAACACACATTACACAGGCCGTAAGAGTATGTCAGCTCAAAAGAGTACTGCAGAGAGGCTGACCACACCTCACCTTCCAAATAACCTAGAGGTGAAAACAAATAATGAAGCATGTAGCAGGTAAGTTACATGGGATAAGCCTGGAAATGATAAATACAAGATTTATCTTTAGAAAGCAGGGAAAGGAAGAGCCAGAGACTTATAGAACAAATAATCAAACTAGCTGCAAAGACAAATTGGGTTATTCAAGTATACAAATTGTACTAAACCAGCCTAATTTCCTGCTATGACGGGATAACAAGACTTGTGTATTAGGGAAGAAGGAATAGAGTCCATAAATCACAACTTTGGCGAAGCTTTTGTAATAGCTACATATGGAATCCCCTTGAGTATGTAAGGGAGATATGGTCTAGATAAGTCAGTTCTAAACCATTCTGAAACCTAAAGGGTATGGTTATTAATGGTTCACTGCCAAACTGGAGCCTGGTTCACAGGGGAATATCCCAGAGGTCTGCCACGGACCTGGCAATACTGAGTTGAATACTCATTCAGAATAAATTTCAGTAACAGCATTGCTGGTGAAATAAAGAGCATGCTTGCTAAATTTGCAGCAGACAGCATGCTGAGGGAGCTGCAAACACTTTGAAGGGCAGAATTAGGATCCAGACTGTACCTGACGTCTTGGGGAAGGTGATAAGAAAAAAACTGCATAAGTTCATAAGGAAAAACCCTACTCTTATCAAGGAAAATTTGCACTCCGAAACCATAAAAATGGGAATGACTGACAAGGCATAAAAGCCACAGAGAAAATCTTGAATTTAAAGATGCCTGTTGTGGGAAAAATTTATATATTGTACTGGCCTGTATAAAATAAGGCACGTCGTCTACAACATAAATGAAGTTTTCTTCCTCTGCTCAGTACAGGTGTGGTGTCAGCAGGAGAATGGTGTCAAAGTGTTTTAAATACCCTTACAGAAAGATGCAGGTGAAGTGAGCTGGATCCAGCCATTTTCTTTTTCTCTCCTCTAGATTCAATGACAAAATTAAAGGAACTGGGCTTGTTCAATCTAAAGAGTAGAGAAATGAAAGCAGACAAATTAACCATCTTCAGAAACATAAATGGCAAAGAGGGCAGGAATAACTTCAAAGAGGACAAACAACCTGTCAACAAGTAGTAAAGAGTCTACAATGCATCATGAGAGATTTACTTTCAGTATTGGGAAATGTCTGAGAGCTACAGCAATGAGACAATATTATACATTATCTAGGCAGATGCTGGCATCATCATTTTTAGGATCTGTTTAGAAAACATTGCTCAGGAAAGATATAATAGTAATAAGAATATAATAATAGATATAGCTGATGAGTGGATAGATGGCCTTTCCAAATCCCTTCCTGTTTGTGATGACTCTATAAACGTGTTGGATTAAATATCAGTGTAATAAAAGCAACTCAAAATAATCTTCAGCCAACAGATGTGATAATAAGATTTCAGTATCCCAATTTCAATGTTGTTCTTTCCTGCCCTCAGGAAAGCAGGGCGGGACTGGCCCTTGGCATAAGGGCCTGTCTAAACCATCAGATCGCTGAGACCAGCAAAACAGCACCGTCCTGCTCTGTGTCTTGCTTACTCCTCAAAAGTCAGGCTGGAGAGAGTGAGGTAGCTAGACTAAGTTCATGTTGGGGTGAAGGACCCTTTCCAGGAGCATCATCTCTATCCTCTGGAAGAAGAAGGATTGGCAACACCTTGGCTCCAATCCAGCACTACCCTGTTCTTTCCCCTTACTTTTTCTGAGGCAGGAGTAGAAATGTGCTTGTATTTTGCTCACCCTGTTGAGGAGCCTGTGCCATCCTTGCAGAAGAGAGATACCAATCCCAATAAACTTTCTGTGACTATCTCAACAGCACAAATTTTAGTAATTCTTTAGCTAAAGTCACCTTTGTCTGGGGAATACAGACATCTCAAGAGAGAATTTGAGGATGTATAATGAAGTCCTTGTGATCATCTGTTATAAGCCAACTGGATTGTGAATTGTAGATAATTGGATGCACTGATATAATGAGCTGAAGACCCATGTGACAATTAATAATTCTATCTAAATAAAGTTCTAATTCAATATTTTTGGTAATGTAACACTAAATGTAATAGAAGAAAATAATATCTTCCCTCTCAGTTTTTCATAGATGAGTTAGAGTGCAAACTCCTGCCTGCATGCTTAACCTGACTTCTGCAGAACTGTTGGCAAGTATGTGATCGAAAGTGGATGGACAGGCACGGACTTACAAGGGACACTGACAGGTGTCAGTACAATAAGGTAAGCACATTCTTGTGCCCTGTAATGTGTCAAGAGTCATATAACCATATAGCCCCTTTGCATTTCCCCTTTTGATCGGAGGTGCAAGTCTTCATACGTACAGTAAACTTACTTAAAGCCTAACATCACTAAACAGTGATCCTAGCACCTCTCATCACTAAATAAAGTGAAGGCTTTTCAATAGAGTTCTCTCCTCTCTTCTGTAGCCACAAACATGGTTCATGTTTGTAGTGCAGTAATATGGGACTCCTTGGGTCAGAGTATTGCAAAGAGGGATAAAAAAGGAATCCGAAGCTTGTGGTTCTAGTGGTTCCCTGGTGGAATCACAAGACAAAGAGTTTGAAGCCTGAATAAATTTTAAGTTTTTGAAGTACCTACTTGGTGATTAAAGATTTCAGGTCTTCACTAAAGCTTTGGATAATATTTCTAACATCAAAACTCTCTGAGAAAGATAGATATGTAATGGATCAATAAGAGGAATGACTTTTGCATTGCCAACCTGTGCTTTACAGTCACATGTTAAAGATGAAGTGGAGATATTTTCTATCAATCCATTGCTTTTGAGAAATTGCTTGGCCTCCACTGAGTCACTTATCTTTGCAGCTGTCCTATCATTAATAATTATATGTAAATAATATAGATGCTTCTCTCATGCAAAAAGAACCCCAAGAGCACGTTAAGCCTCTCCAGTACTCAGTTCCCATCTTCTGTCATTTTATGTGCTGTATAAATAAATTCTGTTCCACATAAATACAAGGTTGAACACATACAGTCCACGATTCAAAGATGATCTGAAGTGAATCCTTCGCACCCACGAGTCCAGCTCTTGAACAGTATTCCTTCCAGCAGACTCAGGTCACTTGCTGAATTACTAATAGCATGATATTATTTCTCCTGGCAGATCTGCACCTGGGCATGCTGGAAGGCAGGACACATCAGTGCTTGCTGCTGGTGCTTTCTGAATGGCCACAAGGAGCCCGTGGTAGCTGCGGTCCCACCAGACAGCATGGGAGGGGGACAGGGCAAGGAGGCAGCAGCAGGAGGTGAGTGGAGAGAGGAAGGGAAAAGGCTCACTGCTCCCCCACCTGCAACCCCTGCTGGGCTTTAATTTGCCCTCAGCCCTCAGGCACCCCAGATTTGCTCCTAGTTTGTAGAACCTGCTTGCTGCCTCTATCTGCAGAAGCCTTCAACCCCATTGCTCTTCTTCCATCCATCACCACCCCTCCTGCATCAGGCAGGCAGCAGGCACCCTGCGACTGCCTGCTCTGCGGGTGCCAATTAGCAGCCATCACTTTCCACCTATGCAAAAGGTAAGAGAAGGAGCAACACCACAGCTCTTCGCTGAGCACAAGTTCAAAGCTGTTCTTTCCAGGGAAACACTTAATGAATCAAAATCTCAAGCAGGAGAGACAAATTATAGCAGAATGAATCATATTGCTGTGAAATTGGTTCAAAATTGCAAAGAAGAACAACACAAAATACGAACACTCCTTCTTAATTCTAAAATAAGGGATTCATATTATGAAGGAAGTTTAAGGAGCTATTTTAAATAGGGCAAGGTTTTAAGTCACCTGTTACCATTGAGAGTTTGGTGACTCCACCTTCTGAACAGTTAACTCAAGTCCAGGAGAAGCGCGTCAGCTCCTGCATTAACAAGACCTTATTTAGATAAAACACAGTCTAACCACCACTACTTTGATCTCTTTTATATGTTTATTTAGACTTGAACTTGTGCTAAATGCAGAACTGGGAAAATTTTAAGTGCTGAGTCAAGTTCATAATGAGGAAACTAACAAAAGTTGTAAAGAGGAAGAGTTCTCTCTATTGTTCCTTTGCAGTAAAACTTTTCGTTGACTTACAGTAAAGACTAAATGATGTAAATGATAAAGAGGATGTAGCACTGCTGTTTTGTGGCATGGCTGGGTGGGGACAATGCAGCTGGTGCACAGAGACTTCTTCATCCTGCGGCTGCTTCCACCTCTGTCTTTCCCTGTGCACCGTTCTGGGGTGATGGTCCCTAAACAAAAGCGTCGGTTTCCACAGCAAGCTGGTGTCTGAGGAGCAAGGCATTTCACAAGGCGGTGGTGGTGCTCCAACTCTCTACACTACACCCTGGGGACTGTTTTTTGTGGAGCAAAAGGAGTTGCCCTGTGCCCAGAGTAAGGGCTTTGCCCTGTGCACAGCAGCTCACTGTCCTAGCTGATATCTGGGTCCTCCTATTCTAGGAAGCCAAAGCAATATTGCTCTCCACTGGTCCTGAAACTAGTTTAGCTGCTAATGTAAGTAAGTTGGACAAGATCATTGTCTGTCCCATCAGGGACACTTTGGAAAGCCAGGCTGGGGTTCCTGAGCCGTGCTGGTGTTGTTCTGTCTCTGCTAGGAGCTCTCACTTTTCAGCACCAGCTGCAGCAGGGGCTGTGGCATGGTAGCGTCGCCGGAGTGGGCATCCACGCTCTGCAGGAGGCTTTTGGTCAGGGGATTTGTTGCTCAGCTTCTGCTCAGAGCAGGTGGGAGCTTTGTTCAGAGTGAGCTCCGCAATTGTCCACCATGAGCATCCCTAGATAATGGATTTGCTGTCATCAAACAACAGTGACCCTATCTCAGGAAAAACCTGCAGATCCCCCTAACACTTCAGGTCACTAAAGCCTGCAGTATTAAGTACGCCTTCATTTTCATGTATTACGTCTGCTGATCCTCACTGGTGGCAAGGAGGAGGTGAGAGCTTACTTACAAAACCTCTGGCCACACCCCGCTGGCACCGGCTCTGAGGCACAGAGCAAGGCCATCATCAGCTTCGGCTCTGTGCAATTCCCGAGTAACACAAAGGAGAATCCATCCATCCACCCACCAGCATCCAACAGCTGCATGCTAAGAGCAAGGGAGGTGAAATGTTTCCCATGTTGTACCGGCGTCTTTCACTTGCCTGCTGGTGACACTGGGGAAGCAGCTAGATAGGTATTTCTGGGATGGTGATCCACAGTGAAATGATTAGCTGTCCGGGCATTTAAGTGGTCACAATTAGGCTTAGGCGTCCTGAGAACAACCCTTGGAGATAAATAATAGAAATTCACACCTACCTACAGTTGGTCCTACAGTTTTTCAGCCTATTTGGAGGCAGGCTCAACGGGAGAGTGGGAAATTAGGTGTGTAAATCTTCTTGAGCGCCTTGGGCAGTCAGCACTTGTCCTAAGGAGCTCTGGCAGTCGCTGTCTTGGCCTCACTCATTCAGTCTTTTAACCTGCTGTTCCCAGCATCACCTCCTTGAATAAAAATGCTCCTGCCTTGCAGTGCATGCTTCCCTGAGGGCTGCTCTTCTAAAGACCAACAAATCTTACTTCCATCCTAACATGGATGCCTGTGAGTATGGCTTGGTACACCTAGAATATCAGTGGGAAATAAGTTCAAGACCGCAGTGGCTGGTTGAAGCACAAAAGATTTTAATCTCAATACCCTTACTGGAAATTACCATACGTAAGAATAACTTCTTTAATTCCCTCCATCATTTTCTTTTTTTCAGTGGAGTTTGAAGAGATGCATGAGAGCAGCTTGGACTCCAGAGAGGTTTCTTGCAGAGTTGAGGACTTAATTTGAGAATAATTTCCAGTAAGTCACCAGGAAAGATTATGAGCTGTGAGGTCTTGCAGGATATTAAGAATTATATCACTCCTTCCAAAGTTATAAGCAAATCCTATGTTGGTGTGATAAATAACCCCATGGTTAACAAAAGACAGGGAGCAACAAATGTCCTTGCAAACTAGAAGAGGTCTGTTTTCCAGACACTGAGGTAGTGAGAGCTACAGTTGTTGTTCTAATGCTGTTAATGGGCGACAGTATGCTAATTAGTCAGATTAACTAAGCGGGTGAGTCATGCACTAACCCTTCTTGAAAGAAAGTGCCCATTTTGAGATGCTAAATGAGAACATAAATGCAATCAGGCATACAATTCCTGAAAGATAAGACGAGTGCAGACCTGCTTGTTAATGTAGCCAGTGAAATTAATTCTGTTTTGAAGAGGGGTGCACTTTTTCATATTCAGGGTTCATTTTAATGGGAAAGGGTACAAAACCTTCAGATACATACAATGCATTTCACTCAGGTCTAAGTGTCTTTAATGACTTAACATTACAAAGATATTTCTGATATTCTTTGCTGTGTTTGCACCTTCAGAAAGTTTTTTTTTTTTTAATTAGAGGCATTCAAATGTTTCAAATGAAGACAAAACTATAATATCTGAAAAAACACAAAGGCCTCTCAGCCATAATTGAGGCAAAAATCTTAAAAATGTTTATTGTGAATGCTCAAGACCTTATGCTGCATAAGTGCTGTCTCCCCACATTTGAAGAAGTGGCACTGATGTGTGCAGAGACTGAAGCCGTGGTATGGTCACGGTGCTGGGGGCGAAAGGTGGTGACTGCCACCCCACAGGGAGGACTGGGTTGTCCTTCTGTGGAGGAGGTTGGTGCTGTTTTTTGGTGTGTGAGGTCCATCCTTTCTTGGTGGCCACCGACTTCATGCATGTTAGCCTATTGTAAACTTTATCTTCATCACTCACAGAATCTCAGAATGGCTGAGGCTGGAAGGGACCCCTGGAGGTCACCTGGTCCACCCCCCTGCTCAGTCATGGCCACCCAGAGCAGGGTGCCCAGGCCCATGTCCGAGTGGCTTTGGAAGATCTCCAAGAAGGGAGCTCCACAGCCTCTCTGGGCAACCTGTGCCAGTGCTCCATCACCCTCACATAAAGCAGTGCTGCCTGGTGTTCAGAGGGAGCCTCCCGTGTGCCAGTTTGTGCCCATGGCCTCTTGTCCTGGCACTGGGCACCACTGAACAGAGCCTGGCTCTGTCCACTTGGCACCTCCCTTCAGGTATTTACAGACATTGATGAGCTCCCCCCGAGCCTCCTCTTCTCCAGGCTGAGCAGTCCCAGCTCTCCCAGCCTCTCCTCATAGGAGAGGTGCTACCATCCCTTCATCATCTTCACGGCCATTCTCTGGACTCCCTCCAGTAGCCTAATGTCTTTCCTGTACTGGGGAACCCATAACTGGACACAATACTCCAGTGCTGAGTAGAGGAGAAGGGTCACCTTTCATGACCAGCTGGTGGAATTGTGCCTAATGCAGCCAAGAATACACTCATAATGGTGTAGGGATCAAGAAAACATAAATGCGTGGTGGTTTTACTCGGGTGGGCAGCTGAGCTCTACCACAGCTGCTCTCTCACTCCCCCTCCTCAAAGGGAAAGGGGGAGAAAATACGATGAAGAGGGCTCAAGGGTTGAAATAAGGACGGGGAGACCACTCATCAATCATTGTGACTGGCAAAACAGACTCAGAGTAGGGAGATAGTAAGATTTATTGCTTATTACTAACAAGCTAGAGAAGTGAGAAACAAAGGAAAAAAAAAAAACCAAACAAAAAAACACCTTCCCCACATTTGCCCTCTTGCATCTCCTCCACCCAAGCGGTGCAAGGGAAAAGGGAATGGGGGCTGCGGTCAGTCCCTAACGCTTCATCTCTGCCGCTCCTTCATGGTCACTCTCTGCCCCTGCTCCACGCGGGGTCCCTCCCACGGGATGCCGTCCTTCCCGAACTGAGCCTGCGGGGGCTGCCCACAGGCAGCAGCTCTTCAAGAACTGCTCCCACATGGCTCTGTACCACGGGGTCCATCCCCCAGGAGCAAACTGCTCCAGCACGGGTCCCCCACGGGCGGCAGCTCCCCCCAGACCCCCTGCTCCTGCGTGGGCTCCTCTCCACGGGCTGCAGCTCCGGCCCGGGGCCTGCTCCTGCGGGGGCTCTCCATGGGCCGCAGCCTCCTCCAGGCCACATCCACCTGCTCCACCGGGGGCTCCTCCACGGGCTGCAGCGTGGAGATCTGCTCCGTGTGGGACCCATGGGCTGCAGGGGGACAGCCTGCTCCACCAGGGGCCTCTTCACAGGCTGCAGGGGAACTGCTGCTGTGTGCCTGGAGCACCTCCTGCCCTCCTTCTGCACTGACCTTGGGGGCTGCAGGGCTGCTTCTCACTCGCCTCTCCCACCTGCTGTTGCACAGCAGTTTTTTTTTCCCCTTTCTTAAATCTGCTCTCACAGAGGCGCAAACAACATTGCTTATTGGCTCGGCTCTGGCCAGCAGCAGGGCCCTTACCTAACATGGGGCAGCTTCTGGCTTCTTCTTGCAGAAGCCACCCCCACGGCCCCCCACTACCAAAACCTTGCCACGTAAACCCACTACAAAATGGTGCTAGCAGCCATCACACATTGTCGATGCTTGAACTAAACGTGGTATCCGGACAGAAATCTGTGTCAGTTTTCCCATCTTCTGACATGGAGACAGGAGGAAGCACCTGCATGCAAACGCATGGGCCCAGTTCTTAGCAGCTCTTCAGCCGTCACACCTGCAGTAGTCCTGGTTCCTGGTGGGGTTGGCAGATGGACACCTCTCAGGGTGAAAGCTGTGTCTCTGCATGGGCTGGGCAGTCAGACAGTGCTGTGAGGAATATTAACACTGCGCAGAAGCTCAGTGGGAGCAATGCCTGTGAGGTTTCTCTGGTCATCCCCCTTGGGGAGGACCCAAGAAGAAAATGCAGGCCTCACCACAGCTCCAATGTGCACTGAATTCACCAGCAAAATATTCTGTCTCATGGTTGTTTTTGATTGTGTTCTGTCACTCATCATTTGCCAGAACCGGTCATTTTTCTTAAATATTTCCTGCACTTCTAGTCTGATTTCAAGACAGCTACTGGGCAGCAGGATTGCAGAAATGCTGGCTCCATCAGTCTTCTTTCTCTCCTAACCCCAAATATTCCCAGCGCCGTTGTAATGGCTACTGTTCCCATCCTAAAGGTGGCTGCACTTAGGTGACTGGTGAAGTGATCCCCATATATTTTTGCAATTCTCTGAAGTGCCTTGAGGCTTGCAAAAGGCACTATATAAATCAATTAATAACAATATCAGAGGTCAGTCAGCCAATAAGAATACAATTTAGTTTAATGAGAGATAAATAAGACAGACAGAGTGAGAGGGGAAAGGAGCTACAATGCTCCGTGCTCGGTGCCAGGCTCTAAATATGCTAGCTCCTCGCTTTATCACAGTGATCATCAGAAACACGAAAGATAATTGTGTCATTGCCATTTCTTAGTCCAGTGTAATATCTATTACTGGTTTTGATGTCTTACTCAGCTCTGTGCCAGTATGATTTTAGGAAGAGTGTACATTATTTTCATGAAAACAAATATGAGCATGAGGAAGCATTTTTCCCTTGCGTGCAATTCCTACTAAAGAATTTACATTCTTCTAATTTACTGGTTTACTGCACCACTTAGTGCACTCCTGAGATGTGCAGAATGTCCTCGCAGTTAAGAATGTGCAGATGAAATTTACCCTTTTTGCACTGAATCACTCACTCTTCCCTTGGAAGTCACCATGCTCTTTCCTCCCTCTAAATCTCCTTTAACCGTTCTAGTAAAAGACTAGATTATTCTGCACAGTCACAAAATGGATCCAAAACACTGGCTGATGGTTTATCTGGAATTTAAGACAGATATTTTTGCGACAAATCTGGTTTTAAGCAGGTGAGTGGAAAGACATTGCTTTACATTTGATTCTTCCTATTATATGGGACTGCAGATGTAGAAATAAAAATTCTCCACTGTAGCCCCAAACAAAAAGCTGGGCTGCACCATCCTCATCAAAAGTAGCGTTTGGTTGGACCAGATGATCTTGGAGGTCTTTTCCAACCTTAACGATGCTATGGTTCTGTGATTCTGTGATTTGACAAGTTGTCAGAAGATGCAGAGGATGTGGGGAGATATTGCCTAATGGGCTAGGGGACGGGATAGAGGAGGCCTGTGTGGCAAGAAGTGGAGGTGTTTTATGTTCGTGCCCCACCAGGACACAAGCTGCAAAGCCTCTCGATGTATCCGTGTCCACACGGACCTGGTGGGACGTGCTGGATGATGCTGAAGAGCTGCTAGGGAGGTGGCAGCTCCTGCCCAGCCCCTGCACGTGCCCTTCTTGGGGGCACCCTGGGGCCTTGATGGGGCGGGAGCTGAGAAATGTTCCAAGGCTCGGTATTACAGAAACAGCCATTAGGAGCAGAGCATGAAAGGTGTGTCTAAAGCAGAATGAAGCAGAGAGTGAGCCCATAGCTGTAGGGCAAGGCTGACTTGGGCTAAAATTTGACACAGCTTCATGTGGTGTCATTACGTGCAGCTCTGCTCACCTGCCTGTTCGCAGAAACCTCTGCCTGTCGCTGCAGCTGCGCTCACTGCAGGTCTCTGGCAGCTATCGCTACATCCCGCGGTAACGGGGGTCTTGTTCACACCTCAGGCCCCGTGGCCGTGGTTAACGGAGGCAGAGAGTGGAAGAGATGTTCCTAAAGCTCTTTGGCAAAAGCCAAAGCCAAATGGAGCTGACCACATACATTAACACTTCCAAGGTTGCATGCCCAAAAATGCGACGTACGTTTTTAGTGTCTTTTCATGTGCCTCAAAATAACTGCCCATGCAAACATGGGGGGGGCCCGCTTCACACTTAATTAACCCTCACGCAGGCAGCTCAGATTTGGATATGAAAGCATTGCTTCTGCAAGAGAAGCTGCTTTTTGTTCTCTCTCCTCTATGCCCCCCTCCAAAAAAACAGCCCCTGGAAACTCTAACAAAAGATTAGCTCAAGCTGAGGCCAGGCTGTAATGTAAATAGCCAGACAGTGAACAGAATGGCTTCTTTTATCAAACTTAACATCCCAAAGCTCTACTGATTTCACTGTCATTATGGTAGTGATTAATTTGACCCAGAGTACTGCCACCCACTGCTAAAGCCTTCACTGCATCCCTGTTGATAGCTCTCATGACAGAGATTACAGTCTGCCACTGCGCTGTCCATAATTAGTACTTGTCAAAATGAGATTTGCCTATGGTAGCCCACTGCCCATGAGAAACCCATTCAAAATTAGAACACGCTTTGGAAAATAGAAGACAGTTCATCCTCTAATTGGAACCAATGAGTAGAGAATGAAGACTCTCTTTCTCATCTCTCAAGTGTTCTTCCAGATCTAAAACATGATTTTCTGAGTCCTCTCTGTAGCTGTCAGTACCTGTCCCCTGGCCCAGGGAACACCTCGAGCAGGGGTCACACCACGTGGGGCACTGGGATGAGCCACATTTTTCCAGGGAGTGGAGGAGGGAGGGGAGAGGGAAGCTGGGCGGTACCTGCCTGCCTTACATGCTAGCACAGGAACGTAAGGGTCACAGCGACTGGGATGTACACATCTGAGATTTCAACATTTCGGGCTGGACTAGACATGGAGTCTGATACACAATTCGCTACAACCTTTTGTTGTTATTATCCACTGTAAGAGGATGGGAAGTGCTGCAACCCTGAATGCAAAGAGTCTGTAACCACAGCCAGTATCGCTAAGGGCTGTGATAAAAGTCTTTTGTTATACTCTGAACTACAGGGATGGTGCATGGTATTTGCCAACACGAAACATGCACTGAGGCAGATGTATCTGGTCTTGCTACTGGCAGGTTGAGAAGTTCACACACGGTACAACAAGGGATGAACATAGAAAGGAAAACAGGAAAAAAAAAAAAGAGATGCAATTAAGAATAAATATGGTTTAGCATTTTGGTTAGATATAACTCCGTTTTTCTCTAGTACAGTAACTCAGCAACTACAAGTACATGTAGATATACATGTACAAATGCACCCAGCTTGTATTGAGCTCTGTAGCTGACTGCAAGAAGGAAGGGCAGGGCCGGGCTTTGCTTTATCTGAAATAAAGCCATCCCTTGGAGAAGGACAGCTGCCTTTTCCTGCTGGACCGTGGGAAGGGAAAGGAGAGCAATGCAAGCATTGGCAGAGATATGTGAGAGGCTCTGCTGGCACCAGACACTGTTTCCTTCAAACAGCAATAGTTTACATTTGATGAGATTAATTTGGGATGGACACAGAAATGGTAAATGCTATCAGAATAAACAACCATATGTTGATCAACTGAGGTTGATGCCCAGTGATGTTTTTCACAGAACAAGCAGAACAACTGGTATTTTTGTGATCAGAAGCATAAATCCATACAGCTACAAGACTTGTTCTCACTCAAGACCCAACCTAAAAATAAAAAGAAGGAACCCAGAGAATGGCAGCTTTGTGCTTGCCAAAGTAGACCGCTGTTGGGAAAACTTTCTGTCTTTTCATTTCAGCATTGACAGTGCTCAGAAGCTCTTGAAACAGATGAGGAATATATCATGGCAAAAGTGAATCCTTGGAGAGTATTTCACAAGAGGTGGTGGTGTGCCAGACATACTTCTTCACAAATGTTTTTCATATTTTTTTCCACTAAAAGAAGCAGAAGAGCTCAAAAGACAGCAGTATTTTTTGCTAAGTGCTGGTATTTTTTGCTAAGTGCCCAGCCAGTGATGGAAGTGACACACTTCCCTGCAGCAGGTGAATTAATCTTTGTGCAGCCCTGTACGTAAACACCATGCATTAACCTTATCATGCTGGACTCTGTTCCTGAATCCTGCACAGCCAGATGATGGCTTTCACCCTCATCTCCAGCAGAGCTGCTGTTAAGAAGAGGATGTTCTTCAGTGCCACGATAACCATCTGATCAGCCCTGACCTGGGCGAGTTACAGGGAGGCTCACTGCTGAAGGCAAGAAAGACCTCACTGCAAGGCTGCAACCCATCGCAGCTCTGCACTGGCGGTTAGACAGAAACCTTCTGGCCAAAGCGCAGCTGAAGGTGTGGGCCAGCTGGAGATCATCTAAAAAGGGAAAAATCAGACTACTTGCAGATGTAAAATTCATAATCGGGGAGCAGAGACTGAATCGCAGAGAAAAGGAAAGTCTAGAGAAAAGCAAGGTCTGGTAGTCCTCAGGTTTGCAAAAAAAGCTGCTGCAAAGAGTTGGAATGTCTTTCCTCATCCACTGAGATAAAGTAGCTTTGAAAGTTGTGCCATTTGTGCAAGTTTTAGATGATTTAATTGTGAGCTTGATTTTTTTTGAAAATACTTGTCTTCTCTTTTAGTGTTTTCCTGGAATCATCTCTTTAAACTAATGAGACATTAAAGCCAGACATTAGGAAGCATTTTCTAACGATGACGCTGCCTGCATCCTGTCACACATCGCTACAGAGGCTGGCGAGTCAGCAAACGTCTGCCGGGGCTGCTCTGGGTGTCGCCGACCCCGCCGTGGCGTGGGGAGACCTCAGCGAGCCCCAGCCGCTCCTTTCCCCATCGCTCCGGCAAGTCCGAAGATTTACTTCCAGCCTGAAGGTAATCACTCAGTCGTGATTCTGACCTACAGCTTAATGTGCCCCCTCGCTATAGTTACAGCCGTCCTCCTTCTGGTTATGCTCCCTGCTGTGACTAATGGGATCTCTGCAGTTAAAGAGGTGATTTTTAAAGAAAAAGATCCAAGTTGCAGTGCTGCTACCAAGTTTACAGCTTTAGCAAAAGCAATGGCACAGTACTAACGACAGCAGTCCTGACTACGGCCTATGAATTTGACATTTGTAGGTGTACATTTATACACCTCTCTCCAGACCTACAGACCCCTAAATGCACAGGAAGCAAATGATCTTTTGTTACTGTTTATGCCATGGACAGTGAGTACCAGTTTAGGTATTTGCTATTCACAGTGAAATGTGCTTAAACTAGACATACTCCATTCATGTAAAATATTCTTAATCAGCCAAAGGTTTTTTTTTTCTTTTTTCTTTTTTCTTTTTTCTTTTTTCTTTTTTCTTTTTTCGTTTTTTCTTTTTTCTTCTTTTTTTTTTTCTTTTTTAAACTGAGTTGTTTTGCACAAATGCACACAAAAATGGAAAGCAGCTTGCAAAGAATCGTAAAATACCACAGGAGAGCCTGAGATACAAAACCAGCTTTACAAACATGATTCTTCCAATGCAGTTTTCTCAAAGATGTTTAAGGGTGCTATGAGGGAGCATTTGTTAAAGACAAAACCATAAGGATTTTGAAGGTATTTTGCAAAGTACATCTTACCTCAACCATTAATAAATATCCCTTTTGAAAACACGGAAATGATTGAAGAGTTTTCCAAATGGAAGAACATTTTTTTGGACTAAGTGATGATGCCACTTTAAATAAATCCAACTGATTTTCTCTGTGTGTGTGTGTGTGTATGGATGCTATAGGAAAATAAAAATTTGGGAAAATTCTACCTTTGTTTAAATCTCCTTCCATTGTTTTTACTTTCTAAATGGGTTCCCTGTATCTGTTCACTTGTAAGGACAATTAAATTCAAATGCAACAGATCACAGAAGCAAATGCTACCTGACCAAGACTCTGACCAGAGCGACCACTCCAGCAAGAAATTCGGTAGAAAATAGCTCAAGTTTTGCTTTTCTTTGCTCAGTAAAACTGCAGATGTCAGTTGGATGCTAATTGGAGTCATTGTAGAATCATGTTAGATGCCCTGTTCTCGTTCAATATCGTAGCAGGTAACGCAGTACCTGTGTTCTTCAGGAAGGGATCAATGACACAAAGGTACTTCTCTGCTGCAGGGAGAAAACAGACAATTAGAAAATCACTATTTGTATTCAATTTCTGTTTACACTGGTTGACCACATCCCTTGTAAGCACACATTTCTCTCTAGCTTTAGAAATACACAAATATATCAGCACCAGAAGTCTCCTCTCGTTTTACTTTGCAATTCAGGGACGCTTTATTAATCAGCGCAAGATGCATTCATTGAACTGGATTAATCCTGCATAAGTAATTTTGAAATTTCCTGCTGAAGTTATTTTTCATTTCTGGGAACAAATCATTTATTTGGATTTTCATATATCAGGATCACAGAGATTTGCCACAGTCAGATTTTAATTTTAGTTACATCTGAGCTGGCTTATATATTAGGGCATATAGTTTTGCATGAGAGCATCTTCTAAAATCTGTAATTGGTGTGGAACACTGACATGCACAGAATACATCTGACAAGGTTCAGAGAGTTAGGTTCAGTTTCGCTGATCAACATCTATGCTGCAGATTAACTGAATCTTTTATGGCATTACAACCCCTCCAGAATTCATTAGTGTACTTTCCCTTCCCGCTAACCACTCTGACCTCCAGTGCTGCCATCGCTCCTTCCCCAGTCTGAATGTGTGGGACTGGAACGCTGACGCTTTCCTGCTGCTGCACTGCCGACAGAAATGAGGACGAGTGTCTCACACTGCTCAGGAGTTCATGAAAATTACCATCTTGCCGTCTTCAGCAGTCACCTCTTTGTGATTTCTGCCTCCTTTGTCTGTACCTGGAAAGCTCAGTGTAAATAGGAAGCTGAAACACGGTCTGTGCCTTAGAAACAAGGCAACTGTGGTATTCTATTGGTGAGTGATTACAATATAATATAAAGAGGTATGTATAATGAGGTTTGGCATGGCTTTTTCTCATAAATTGCCTCCCAAATGCAGTTTAACATAATATATCATTGTATTAAAAGCATGAAGGAGGACAAACGTGAAGGAAAGCAATGCCAGCTTTTGGGAGGTGGGGGGCACAGTGCCTTTGAAGACAATGCTATCAGCACTGAAAGGCATATTTCTGAATCTCTGCCCTCCTTAAGGGTAGGTGCATGGATTCCGAGTCAGCAGCGACCTGACCTTCTGACGCTTCTTGGGCCGTGGATGGGAGCAGCGCTCAGAGCTGTGCACAGGGAGACAGCTCCATTCACTAGTTTATGGTTTAGAAAAACCCAGCTCCACAAAAGTACTTAGGCAAGTTTGCTGTGCTGAGGAGGAAGAGGAGAAGATTAACGCTTGGCAAAAGTAGCGACAGAGCAGGAGGAGCACAAGAGGAGCAACCCAGGTGTTTAACTCCCAGAGAAGACTCTCAGCTATGAACCAGAAATAGAAAAGATGTTCCCCTCCAGCCCGGCTGAGACCCGGACTTGAGACACATCTGCTCTTCTGGTGTCTTACTGCCAGAGGGAGCTCTCCTGCCTTGCCACAGATGCTGGCTTTAGCTGGGTGCTCATCTCACCCTGGGCACCACAGACTCAGGGCACTCCACAAGAACTTCCCACTTCTCCTCTTCCACACTCATTTTCTAACTTTCATTCTGACCTCTTCTTTCTCACCTCATTCCCTCCCTTTCTAAATTATATCTCTGCCTGGTGGTTCTACCTTCTTCCTTTCATTTTTTTCCCACATTACTTTAAAACATAAGCATTGATCTTTCTTCCTTCTTAAATTAATTAAAGAAAGGCCCATTCACTGTGCTGCCTTACTGTAGCTGCTGCTGGCTTGCCCCTCCCTTCCCTGTAAGAGATCCGAACAGGATTGATCCCCTCTCTTCCGTGCAGACACTTCAAACTCCTTTGTTATGCCCCCAGCCATGCCCCAGCACATCTTACCTGCTACAAGCAAGGGGGTCAGGACTGCCTTTGTGTTTGCTCAGTGTACCTGCTTGATTTGCACAGGAAGGCCACAGTCCATGGCAAAGATACATGCATACAGCACAGCTGATAATGTTCCACTTGCTGCTAAATGCCTTTACCTTTGCCTTCTCCACCATGACTAGCATTATCCCCCCCAAAAGTATGACTGCGTTCGACCAGGCAGCGTCCTTTCCGCGGGCAGAGCAGTGCAAGTGGCGCTTTCCACAGGTGCACAGCAACACCTGCAGCCCCGAGGTCCGCCCCTGCCCGCGCTCAGGGGAGGATGCTGCTCCACTACATCGTCAGTGCGCCCCTGCATCGACAAGCACGGAGTAGTGACACCTGGAGCACAACGAGGCTGTTATGTACGGCCACAGAACAAAGGAAGTTTACACGTCTACATGATAAAAAAAGTTCCAAAGAATTTAATGTAGATATTATTTATACATACACTTTATAAGTAGGAATATGGCAGACAGTTGAATTAGTACATAAAGTTTTATTTAAAGTTTTCCCCCTACGAGCAAGCTTCATTTACACAGCCTAATACTGTACAAAATTTACATTCTTTGTGTGACTTATTCAGTTTGCACTTTCCTTGGTCATGCCTTCCTGAAAGATAGAAAGATTTACATACAGTTCTCATAAATCTTTAAATTATCTTGGTAAAAAAAAGAACCACTTAAAAGGACAACAAATATCCTTTAAAAATGGTACGTTTTAGTAGAGACGAGTGACAGTCAGTGTTCAATGGCAGACCTTATCCTGATCTTAAATGTCAGTCGAAGTTTCCTCATTTAGTATCTTAACAGTTTCCTTTTTATATATATTTATATTTATATACTTTCAACAGGAAAAAAAAAGTCATGATTGCACCAAATATATTTTACAAGGGATCCCTTGGATCTGAACAATATAAATAAATACAAAACCAACTAAGATTGCACTATATAGTAGAAATGGATTGAGATTTCAGGATATACACTCCACCTTTATGAGTTCCTTAGTGATGCTCACTGGAAAACTCCCCAACGACACATTCAAATATTAGCATCTTCAGATGATTATTTTTTTTAAAACAATTTTTTTCCACGCGTGCAGCTACCCCATCAATTGGTTTATTGCATTTGTATGGTATCAGTCTTTACTGCATTACTCTGATTTTATAACTGTGTAATTCTGCTGCAAGCACAGGAGTTGTACTGCAATAAAATTGGACTGATGCCAGGGAGAAACAGTCCCATGGTATTTGCTCTCCATTATTTATATTGCTCTCAAGCTTCAATATATAGTGTAATTTTGAGTACATTCGTCCTCTTTCTATTTTGCAAAGCAAATAATGAATTCTCCCATCTATTGCCTCTGCAGTAGAAACCAACCTCCAGCAGTCTTCTGCTCCTTGCTTAATGCACTAGCATTAAGTCCTATCATAAAAGATATGCGCAAGCTTGAAAATGCAGGATCTGATTCTGCTGTGCCTTTTATCTGGTGCAGCCAGTTACAACTAAGCAAATTAAAGGCCTGACTCTTAGCTGACATAAGCCAGAAGTACACTGAAGCTCATTGGCTTCAATGGAGCAATGACTCCAGCAAAAAAGATGATCCTGAGGGTAATGAATGCAGCACAAGTAAACCACAATGGAAGAATTCTGCATATACTTTGCTGGAGTGTAGATGACTATGTTAAATACAAGGTGGTGATGAATCAGGCTTCAGATTTTGTCACTGCTTCTGCAGTGCCAGCACAGAAAGACGTAAGCTTAAAACATGGACAGCCTGATTTGTGCAAGCAACTACGAGTTCATAAAGCGAATCCTAAACGCAACCGGACCCACGTGGTAGCATTCTGAACTCACTTTGCATTGTGTAAATAATTACACAAGCTGTAAGGCAGTGGAAAGTCTAGCCTCATATTACTTTGGATCAGTATTAAAAATCTTTCACACTACTTTTTAAGATCAATCACACAGGAGTACTTTAACTACTTAACAGTGTCTCTCCAAAATTGTGTGCAATCATTTAAGAGTCCAAAGTAATAGATTTACAGTTAAGTGCAGCCTTCTTGTCTTTGGAAGCAACTAGCACATATGCCTCTACCTAACAAGTGAGTGAAAAGTAAGGAAGGGTTCTGGTGCTTCATTAAGTCGTCATAGAAACAACTTACTGTAGGAACCCAGAATTTACGGTGTAGGACCAAATTTTGGTGAAACTACTCTGACGTTACACAAGTGTGACTAGAAGAATTTGATCCTAATCCCTAAACTGCTATTGCAAGAAGTGCTCTGTAAAACACGGATTTCTTTGTAGTCCACTCTTTGCTACACTTACATGTGGGGGACTTTGAAGGCAGAGTGTATTAGATGCCAAGCTGTGCAAAAACTGAACGGTATTTCTTTACCTTTTATAATCTTCTGATCCTGGGTTGCTTGCAGAGCATGTGAAGTAGCTGTAGGTTAGGATTACAGAGGAGGAGACAATTCTGCAACGCAGAGTGAGCTTTTCACTATCTGAATTCTGAAGCATTCATGACAACAACATCCTCATGACTTCAACACAGATCACATGCAGGTAGATACAATGCACAATACTGATCTTGTCTCTTCAGGCTGTGTTTGAACAGGTAGCCTTCATTTTTCTGAAGTTAAATTTGATGTGAGGAATCTTTCTGCAGCAGGAAAAAGTTAAAATCAGTCTGAAATGGCAGTCTGTCAGCATGTAATATTCGGTGTGTTTTAGCTACTTGCTTCATAAGACACCGGCATCTATCTGAGATGGGACAACACTTCGTTTTTGTTCTCTTTTACTTTGCTCCTAAAGCATAAGTATGGGATAAGGGGTCAATTATGGTAGCTTTGTGTTAACAGGAATCCTGTTCTAATAAAATATTTACGTCACCCGTCATTATTTTCCCAAATGCAATCAGTGTTCATGTCAGTGCTCCTTGACTATCACTTGTTGTACGGTACGCAGGCTGGCAGTATGACAGTTGAACAAGCAGGACCTGCAAGTGGCTCAGCAACATCTCCTTCTAGTTCTGTCCAAGTCCCTTTCTCAGGACTATAGCAAATAGTGGAAGATTTGTAAGCCCCCTGTAACAAAAATAAAAGAAGTCATGTTAAAATTGGCCAAAGTGAAGCCCAAGTCACCCATCAGCACTGAAGATGAAAAGCCACTTCTTTTCACAAGTAACCCCTGGCTTTGGGCCCTGATTTAACAGCCCTTAAAGAGGTTTGATTTTTGTATGGGCAGAGCACCCAGCCTCTGCAAATCAGGCTCCTTTACAAAGCGCCTGATAAGCAAAGCTATGGGCATACAGTACCATCAATCACTTCTGCCAAATTGCATCTAATTTATATATTACCCCTTAACGGTGAGTACAATCTGATAATAACTCATCTAAATAGAAAAGCACAACGGTAAAAAAAAATACTACGTGTTCTCCACAAGTTGAAAACCAAACCAAAGCCTGCCCCTACAACTACTTCATCCCTTACTACTTCATCCTCTGTCCCATCTGAGTAATGTACACAGTGGCTGCAAGAGCTCAGAAGGAATGGAAGGGTCACTGCAGAGAGCAGGTACGCACCATACTCCAGCTGTAGCCTCCTACAAGGTAAATACTGTCATCAAGGACTGCGCAGCCAGGGCCACTGCGACCCTCCAAAATAGGAGTCTGGAGGATATTCCACTGGTCGCCTTTTGGATCGTAGCATTCCACCAGCATTACGTCGAGATGAGAGAAACCTGGTTAATGGCATTGAGAAAGGAGAACGTGCATTATGGCATACCATTTCATGATATTTCATGATTTGTTTTACGGTTAAATTTACTAACTTACAGTAAAAATTACATTATTACAATTATAACACCATTGTTAAAGTTTCTTCTAGAAAATATTACTGTATACGCCATCTTCTGTAATGTTAATATCCCATTATTTCAGTTCAAATAAATCTATTAAAAGTTTTTACCATTAGTTCTACAGTCCTCTACGAATCACAAATACAAGTCCATATAAAAGTTGAACAGATCAGACAGTAACAGTCAGTAATACCCTAACAATGAAGAAAGCAGGTTCAAGCTACATTCCTCATATATCAGTGCTCATACGAGTTTGAACATTTAGGAACAGGCTGTCCTGGCAGTCTTTCTCAAAGGTCAGCAGATCTCATCTATTCAAAAATCAACAGATTAAATCTCATTCAGAAATCAATGTCTCCCAAGTCGAGGTGGAGTTTAGACAGCTGGTGCCACTTGGTTCCAGAGGGACACGGTGCTTAGCATGACGTATGTGATGTTCAAGACCAATTTCAGTTTTCAAGCTGTTTTAAGGTGTACCCTAAGCACGCAACTGTGATGTGACAACATCCTTATGGCAACAGAAATGTAATCAGAAGAACAGTGGTGACAATACTCCCCATCTGAGAGAGAAAATGGCTCCAAGCAACAGCTGCTTTGTAATCGCCAACGGGCAGATACGTCTCGAGTCCCTCAAATTGTGACACTCAGTAACAAATAAGTGAGCTCGACACAGACACAGAACTGCGAGTCCTGGTTCCTGCTCAAATATTTAGACATTTCTGTATCTCAAACTACCTTCATTATCAGAGCACTGCAAGAAGATTATGGCTTTCTTAATCTGCTCAGATGCTTTACTTGACATTAGTGTCTTCTTCATTAAGGTCAAAATGGAAAAGAGAAGTTTGATTTTCTGCAAAAGGGCATTTGGTGATATTGGTACTTTGAAATGAAGCTGCTTGTAAGAGTATTATTTATGATGGGAATGAATAGCTGTGATGAAATAATTTTTCGTTGCTGGAAAGTTTTCAAGAGGCCATAGAGAGGCCACTGCTGCACGCCCAGAATCTGTCAACGAGCTCTGTAATAAACTGCAGTGTACACATGACTAGTTGTGTTGCAGCAAATGCACTGCTGACACTGGCATACAGATCCAGCTTCACAAAGGAGTGCTTGGCCATGGAGCTATCAGAAAGGCCTGCTATTCCCACCTGGTGGAGAATTTACTACTTCATCTGCACTTGAGTCCCCCTCTCTGCTCACTTAACTTGCATTTCCTGTCCTTGCTTCACGTTACAGAAGGAACTAGCTTCCCAAACAGCCCTTCTTCCAGAGAACAGAAGACTTTCCAGAAGTCTAGATGTCAAATACCTCTCACAACAGCACGCACTTCAAAGGCATGTAGGGCAGCAGTTACAGAGGAAACAATGCAATGCTTATTAGAAGTCCCTTCTTTCCCAGAGGATGTTAGGTGAAACTGGGTGAAGAAAGGAGAATGCAGGATGGAAGCAATTCAAGCCTACACAAACCGAGGCATGTGCTTTACCTATCAGAGAGCTGTAATGTGTTAAATTTGTTACTTTAGTAGGAGAAGAAGCCAACACCATGGTGCTCTGCAACCTCTACAAAATTTGCAGATGTGCTGTCAGCAGCTTTTACCCTCTTCTCTGTTTGAAGTCCAGTCCAGAACACCCATCACAACTGGGTGTGGGGAATGGAGGCACAGCAGCCCAGCTGAGAGGGTTTATGCCCCAGTACTATTTAACAGGGCAACTTGACATCTGAGAAGTTGTCCTTTATAAGCACCGTGGACACTCAGATCTTCAAAGGCAGAACAAGATTTCAGAGTTTCATTAGGATTTGGGTGCCAGATTCATTCAGACATATGGCGTGATATCACTGGCAGTTAACATCGCTCTTCCTTTTGCATTACAATTTTCTCTTTTGTTGTTGTGAGTGTGAGGCTCTTTTTCCTTTCTTTTTTTTTTTTTTTTAAAAAAAAAGAATATAATGAATATAAAGAAAAAAAAAGAATATAACCTGTCAAATATTGTCAGAGGACAAAGAAGCAGGAGCTGTGCTTGTTGCCTAACTGGCTGGATTAAACAGAATCTCTTTACTTTAGCAGGAATAGCAACAGCACGTAAGTATTAAGACAAAAATACCAGGTGCCTAAGCAGTAGTTATTTTAATATGAGACCTTTTCAGAAGATGAAAATAAGAGACCTTTAAAAAGAATTATAATTAACAAGTTATACTTAATACTAAAAAGGGATCTAAAAGGCCTAGTCCTAATATTTAATGGCTGTTTTTTTTTTTTTTTAATATATTTCATTAAATAGGGAGCTTGTTTTTGTGCATTGCTCTGAATAAAGCTCTCTCTAACTGCACATTTTGGAAAATGATTTACAGAGGAAAATATTGCTGGTACTTTCGGGTCAAAGAATAATCTGTTTGTTTCATTGAATTCTTGGTAATGACAAATTGTCCATGCCTTTGAGTAATGGAAGCTCCCATTTTTATTATCTAAAGCATTCATTACTCATATATTTAATGTACTGTTATAATTTTAAAATAATTTGCATAAAATGTTTTTAAAATTGCTGGCTCAAGTGTCCTGTTAAATTGTGTTGCCTGGTTTTTAATGTATTTAACAATGACTGTCTAACAAAAATATTCTTTATCAGGAGACGGGGGACACTAAAATGCTTTTTTGCTATTAAAAATGTGACCTTTCAAATGGTTTCCTCCAATTGCATACAGTCGATCATTCATTACAGCCAAAGTGTGGATTGCTCGCTTTGTGTTCATGTCCTGTTTTCGGGCCCAGACGTCCATCACAGGGTCATAGCAGTACAGCCAGGGAACGTACTCTCCATTATGAACACCTCCTGCAAAGTAAATGTACCTCTGTTAATTAATGTAAATAAAGACACTGCCCTCCAGCAGGAATTTAGCTCCATGTTGTTTTTTTGTTTTAAATATATATTCAATGTATAGTAGGAATTATAAGGTACTGGCCTGAAATGTATATCTTGCCATTGTGAACGGCTCCTGCATGGGCTGCCAAAGGTTGTGGTAAGGAAGACACGTAACGCCATTCATTTGTCTCCAGGTTATAGCATTCCACACTGGACAAATAGCCAGTTTCATTTCTTCCACCAATTACATATAAGTTCTTGTCCAGGCGGCAGGCATAGAAACTTGCTCTCCTGAAGGACAGGGCGAAAGAAAACAAAACAAGCCAACAACAAACAATTAGCCACTTCAACCATTTTTTTTAATCCAGCTGACTCCCTAAACTAAGATGGCTGCTACTCCACATGCTACTTCAGACAGAAGTCTCCAGAAGCTTCACAAGCTTACATCTATCCTAAAGACTGTGTCTACTTTGCTAATCAAATACTTGTTCTACATCAAATGAATACTTCATTTTTGGTGTCAGAACAATTAAGCACACATAAGTTTGACAGAAAATATCTGTTTTTCAAAGCTGTTTGTTGCTTTTTCACACCCGTGAAAGATAAAAAGGTGCTCATTAATGTTTGGGGTATTACCTTGTAAGGGATATAACAACTCAGTAAGACAAAGTGAAAAATGAGGTAGATAATGTAACAATAATAAATTATCTTGACATTCACTTTCTTTATGGTCCTTCAAGGGTCATTGTTCCCAATTTACTAAGAGAACCACATCATCAAAATTTTTCTTCAATTATCATTTTTTTCTTCTTTCTGCAGTACTGCAAATAGAACAACTTTCCTTAAGCTAGGCACAATATTACATTTCTGCCCTTTAACTCAAAAAAAAAAAAAAGTCTAGCTGCATTCAGCTAACTGTGGAAAGTTTGAGCCACCTGTTTGTTTTCACATGCAACTCAGGTATGTGGGGAAATTATTACTTTTTCTGGTAAAGACTACTAGACACACAACAGCTTGTCTTCCTTGTGACTCCAAAATTACTGGTGTCTGTTACTGAAGTAAAAACAGAGCAGAAAATGATTTTGAGAGACACTACTTGGTGTAATCCATGGTCAGGGAGTGCTCCCATGATTATTCAGTGGTAGGAAGATTTCCTAGGGTAGAGGCCTTTAATATTAAGTTGCAATGTTATGAGAAGGAAGACTGAAAAAGAGCACAGCTAAATGAAGAACTGTACAAAATGTTGAGTGACAAAAATTAGAATGGAATCATAGAATCATCTGTGTTGGAAAAGACCCTTAAGATCACCAAGTCCAACCCTCAACTAACATAACCAAGTCCACCACTAAACCATGTCCCTTAGCGTCACATCCACATGCCTCTTAAATACCTCCAGAGATGGCGTCTCCCACTTCCCTGGGCAGCCTGTTCCAGTGCCTAGCCACCCTTTCTGTGAAGAAATTCTTCCTGATATCCAGTGTAACTCCCCACTCCCAGCACAACTTGAGGCTGTTTCTTCATGTCCTATCACTTGTCACCTGAGAAAATAGACCAAAGCCCACCTCACTGCAACCTCCTTGTAGAGAGTGATGGGGCCTTCCCTCAGCCTCCTCTCCAGACTAAACAACCCCAGTTCTCTCAGTCACTCCTCGTAAGTCTTGTTTTCCAGTCCCTTCACCAGCTTTGTTGCTCTTCTCTGAATGCCTTCCAGCAACTCAGTATCCGTCTTGTAGTGAGGGGCCCGAAACTGAACACAATATTCAAGGTGCAAAATGGTTGATCCCAAACCTAAAATACTTTCCTGGGCAAAACGTGATTTGTGTGTGAGCCCAGAGCCTAGCAGGCAGGTCAGGCATTACTAGGTCTGACACCTCACAAGCCCACCTCTGTAGCTAACACAGTGTTCTCTAGTTCCTGCTCAGACACCCAAATTTGAACTGGGGAACCACTGCGTATCGCACCAGCCATCTCCTGAATCACACTGGGTAAATCTCAGGGTCTTTATGGTCACCTGCACTGTCAAGGGCTTGAATGGGCAGAATGCTCAAGGCATTGAGGATGAGCAGTGGATGTACAGAGCACAACGCCCAGCAGTGAACAACTCCTGCACGTCCCAACTCCTCCACAGGCTTCTCTACAGTTGTACCATGGCTGGGTCAGCTAATGAAGCCTGTATGCAGTACCTCCAATGTGCCACCTAGCAAGGCATGCATTCAGGAGCATTTCCATCAGTCAAAGCATGAATAGGATCTCTCTCCTTTACCCAGCTGACCATTTTTGCAAAATTTGTTTCATGTAAACACTTTTGATGGATTTCCCAGTTTGTTAAATGCGTCTGAGACTGGCTGATCGTTTATAAGTTGGAGGAGAGGTCAGGCAGACAGGAATCATAGAATCAATTAGGTTGGAAAAGATCTGTAAGATCATCCAGCCCAACCGTTAACCTAGCACTGCCAAATCTACCAATAAACCATGCCCCTAAGCACCACACCTACACATCTTTTGAATACTTCCAGGGATGGTGACTCAATCTTTTCCCTGGACAGCCTATTCCAGTGCTTCACACGCCTTTATGCGGAGAAATTTTTCCTAATATCCAACCTAAACCTCCTCTGGTGCAACTTGAGGCTATTTCCTTTTGTCCTATCGCTTGTTGCTCAGGAGAAGAGACTGTCCCCCACCCCACTACACCCTCTTTTGTTGAAGTTGTAGAGAGCAATAAGGTCTTCCCTGAGCCTCCTTTTCTCCAGACTAAACAACCCCAGCTTCCTCAGCTGCTCCTCATGAGACTTGTTCTCTTAGACCCTTCACCAGCTTCACAGCCCTTCTTCAAACATGCTCCAGGGCCTTGATATCCTTCTTGTACTGAGGGGCCCAAAACTGAACACAGTACTCAAGGTGAGGCCTCACCAGAGCAGAGTACAGGGGGACGATCACCTCCCTGGTCCTGCTGGCTACACTATTCCTGATACAAGCCAGGATGATGTTGGCTTTCTTGGCCACCTGGGCACACTGCTGGCTATCGACCAACATCCCCAGGTCCCTTTCCACCGGGCAGCTTTCCAGTCACTCTTCCCCCAGCCTGCAGCATTGCATGGGGTTGTTGTGCCCCAGGTGCAGGACCCAGTATTTAGCCTTGATGAACTTCATACAGTTGGCCTCAGCCCATCAGTTCAGCCTGTCCAGATCCCTCCGCAGAGCCCTCCTGCCCTCAAGCAGATCAACACTTGTGCCTAACTTGGTGTCATCAGTGAACATACCGATGGGGCACTCGATCCCTTAGTCCAGATCACTGCTGAAGATATTGAAGAGAACTGGCCTCAGTACTGAGCCCTGGGGGATACCACTGGTGACCAGCCTCCATCTGGATTTAACTCCATTCACCATGACTCTTTGGGCCTGGCTACCCAGCCAGTTTTTAATCCAGCAAACCTGTCCAAGCAATGAGCAGCCAGTTTCTCCAGGAAAATGCTGTGGGAAACAGTGTCAAAAGCTTTACTAAAGTCTATGAATATACATCCATGGGAACAGCAAGCTGGCTGGGCGTTCAAGGAGCAGATCTGATGCTATGCTGCCTATTTCTGGCCTTATTTCTAGGTTCAGTGCATACCTGAAAGTGCCCTGGCTGGTGAGGAGCTGCATTACTGAGCACCTCCTGTATTTTTGCTTTCACCTTGGCTGCATAATGACAATGTGGATGGAACAGGATGGCAGACCTTATTGAGCAGGAATGGAAACACTGCCCCAGGAACAAGGCTACAGAAATAAAAGATGAAAACAGGAGGACAGGAACACTGCTAAATGCCTCCAACTAAACTGACAAATTAAATAAGATCATTTAATTTATCTGTCAATGGGTAGATAGAAGCTGATGACATATATTGCTCTGCATGGTCGGGCAGCAAATTGTGCATCTATGTTTTTAGCCCGATTTTCTATGGAAACAAAGCTTATTTGATTACACTGTATGTGCATCCATGTCTGTCTGAGTGTTGTTCCCTCAACAAAAACCTGCTGGCTGATTTCACTCTAATTTGACGGCGGGTAAATGTGTTAGAGGCAAACAAGTGCCTATATGCTTCCTGAGAGTACATGACAGGCAAAATAGCTTGCATTTGCCCACAAAAGGAGGAAAAGCTGCAGAGGTCACATCAGAGAGCCTGCACATGCTGAGGAATGCTCAGACACAGCTCATATCTCCTTTGACCCTCCTACGCCCGGCACAAACCTGCAGGGTGCCTGGCAGTAATAGTTGGGCTGCTCATGTGTCCACTTGTCTGTCCTCACCCACCTCCTCTGGCAAACCCGTGAGCGAACTGCTCTCAGCACAACTATTCGGTCTTTCCTCAACGCTGCTGACCAGTGAACACCTCACTAGGAGCCCCTTCTTTTCCCAACCTGCAGCACAGCAGTTTAGCAGCTTTACTGAGCTGTGTGCAACATGGAATAGGAGATATTTGCTGCCAGTTTTGAGGGTTTCAAATTTTAACAGCTCTTGACGTATTTTAGTCAGATTTCCAGTAATAAACCTAACAAAATGTGCAAAAAAAAAAAAAAAAGGAATTTTCAAAACCAAACTCTACTGTATTAAAAAGATATATATTATTCTGTATGAATAGCAATTTCTCTCTTTTAATTCATTTTTTAGTCAAGTTTAATAAACAGAGATAGGTACAATTGACAGGCATTGCTATTTTAACTATGACTTTGTTAACATCACTCTGTATGTGTACTCCTGGTTTCATCCACACAGTGTCACTATAAGGAGCAAAAATGAAAGCGTCAGCATGCTTCACTCTTCTGCTTGGACGTGACTCTTTACCCAGTAGCTCCTGCCACAAATATTTTAAGGTTTTTGGGTTTTAGCTTTTCAGTGATACAGAGTGTGAGGGATGTGCTGTTAAGTGAAAACCTTTTAAATTGCTGTAAAATATGATTCAGATTAAAATATAACAGTCCTCACATGGCAACTTTTCCCACAGAACTGGGAAGAGACTATCCATTCTAATTAGACAGCTGGAATGCACCTTAGGAAGTGAATATAGACAGTAAGACAATTACTTTGGGATTTTCTTCAGAGCATGTATTTGACATTTACTGGTCTCTGAAATACTTTTCCTTCACCACCCCTCACTCAATAATCAACCTAACTAACTCTCTCATAAGTAAACAAAAAGGGAATCATTTCTAACATTTCTTTCTAATTTCCACAGAAAATGATTTTTTGCCCTGAAACATGAAATACCAGTCTTAGTTTTAAAACTATGAATGCTATGAGTGATCATCATGGTGTCTGGACCTTATTACAGTGGTCACTGTTAGAGTGTTCATTTTGCTTTAAAAAATCCTAAAGTCATCTTAATAAACGTTAATGTTATTATTAAATAATAGAGGCTAAAATAAAATATGAAATTGTTTTATTTTTTTTAATTTTTTTTATTTTTTCCCCGTGGCTTCTTTTATCAGTTCAATCAGCTTCAATAAAGAAGGTGGCCTGCTCAGATCCACTTGTGTTTCCTCATGCCCTGATGCAATGCAGTATTTTTTGCAGGTCTTTAAATAAAACCCTTTAAATTGGAATGTAAGAAAAAACAGAAACTTAAAAATGTTCTGCACCCCTTGTCCAGCTGTGGGCTGACCCGTTGTGATGGGACAGTACTGGATGAAGGTGTCTAGCTACAGCTCAATCCAGAAGTTCAGGTATATCTGCTACAGGGATCAATCATTTAGCAGAGATGTTAGTCTAACTGAGCTGCTTTCCAAAAACCATCCCACTGTTAACAGCAACAGCACTGTTGCATGGTTAGGCTGGTAAATATTTCAATAGCTGGTAAATCATTTGCTGCTTCTCTCAACAACACACACCTGAAAACAGTACAAACTTGTCAAAGGCGACTATTTTTGAGATGTGCTTCAAATCAAAAGAAACCAAATTTGGCTTTAAAGAAAAATACGCTGACGGCTCTGAATCCATAATGGGATTAGTCTTTTCTTTATAGCTCAAACAGTAAAATCAATCAGATATGGATTTTAGCCTATGAGATAAAAGTTTACTCATCAAATATTTCATACAGATTTTCAACTTGAGGATATACTGCCTGTGAATGAGACCCACATTTACCTGACAGTCATTTCAAAGGAGCTATTATAGTCTATCCAGCCAATTATTCTCAGACTAAAATTCCTAAGTGGGTTTTGACTTGATGGACCATAATGACTCAGAAGAACCCATTAAACAGTCTGTCTTGTCAATGGTGCCTGCATTATACCAGCAGATACAGGGCGTGACCCTGTACTCCTGGGGGGGGGAAGTAGCCTATTGACTTTAATGGAAACTTTGACTAAAGAGCTGGGAAAAGAGACTGCATAAAAGCTCCCTCTTGTTTGTATGATCTTCTTAAAACTGTCTAGGCCAAACCCTACCTCTAAAGGCTGCAACAATGCTAAGGAAGTCATTAGGGATGAGCAAATAAACCTTTAAAAACATTTCAGGATTTTGAAAATCCCTGTTTTCCAACAACAGCCTCTATGCTTAGGAAAAATATTTTATAGAAAAATAATGGGCAAGTCTATGAGCTATGTATCCTGAACAAAAAAAGAGGTGACAACTTATGTTGCCATAGTAGAGCCCCTAGCTGAAGGAACTATGTACGAGTGGACCATTATAATGAAATAAAACTGTAATGTGCCAAGATGTTAATACATTACAGTTTATTGTTGGGCAGCTGCTAAGCAATCATAAAGCTCAGCAGACTTTCTAACTCTCGGCTGAAGGTGGCAGCTTCCACCAGAAACAAGCTGTATTCAGCACCTGGGATTATAAACTGTATTTTCCAGTACAACACAACTGGCCACTGCAGAGGTGAAAAAAATCCTACCGTCTGCTTTCTCCAACCCTCAACCACCTACTTGTGCCTTCTGAGCTTTGTCAGCCAAACAAACCCAACTGTTCATCCAGCCACACGTGCCCCTTGAGAGTTTTGCTTGCAGATAATCATAGAGCCTAATCAAGACACAGATCAAGTTCCAGAAGAGCTTCAGCCTCCATAAAACCACTGGTCAGGTCCCCTGGTTCACTGGTAAAGACCTGCATAGCAATATGCAATCTCACCCGTACCTCCTGCTCTCCCTGTGCCAATGGCTGGGCTGGCAGTGACTCAGTTTGGGGAGCTGAACCAGAGGGGAAGGTCCTCTGTGTTGTAAGGTAAATGGCCTGGCTGTGGGGTCGCCCCATGGTGCTGGCAGTAGGGAGGGATAGGCTGAGGGCTGCCAAAGCACAGCTACCTCAATAGCAAGAGCTTGCTGTTGGCCTAGCCCTGCTATCAACTAAAAAAGTAAGAAGTATTTTAATGCAGAATTTTTAAAGGATGATGCTATTAATAAAAGCAGACTATAATGAACTGTGATTGTCTTTTCTGTCTCTGTTTATATGGCTAATTTTATCAGTTCACTCAGCTCCAACAAGGCACTGACTCATATCTGTCCCACTTGGGCTTCTCCACGCACTGGTACAATGCAGCACTTGGTGACGAGCATTGTGCACGGGTCTGCACATGGACCTAGGTCAATCAAACTGGATCCTGGAAACAGGCCTTTCAAAAACTCTACAGACTGATATTTTACCTCTGAAAATTTGAAAAAACAGTCACATTTCCATGCACCTCCTAACACACATCTCATTCACAGGGTCTCACTGAGTTCAATACATTTATGACTGCCAGACACCCGAATACTGTAGGCAGATGACAAAAAAAAAGGACAATGCTGGCAGAAAAGGGCATCAGGAGAGTGTCTCAGGGAAGCAGTGTCAGATCTCTTGTACGCTGGATCCATGAAAAGATGGATGCTGAACTGAAGGATGGACAGTCGTTTGAGCATTTTTTCATAAAAATAACATGACTTTGTATCTTCTGCCTGTGAGACTCTTCCTATGAATCAGATCATTCAGTTCAGGTCTGGGAGACTTTTTTCCTATCAGGGTAGGACTTGGGATCCTGAGTTAAGTTTATGCCATCTTTACAGGTCATTGCTCAAGTTCACATGCAGCTCTGCTCTTTGATACACAGCAGGATTAAAACGTGTGCTACTCTAATTCGTATTGGCTGACAGCAACTTCATTCAAAGACCACCTAGGATTATGAGTCCTCTGACAAGATAAGTCATGTTGAGGGGAGCTTTTCATGGCTGGTGTGGTGAAACAGGTTGGAGTCAACGCGTGGAGGTTTCAGTTCTCTGTAAGATACCTGACTATAATTACTGCCTGTTTACTGCAAACTCATCATGACGCTTCAGTGTAACATGACAGGATACTATGGAGACTTCAAAAAATCCTTCAAACCGCGCTCAGGCAACCAGTAATTGCACAAAGTCCATAGTTATTTTGCATGAGTTAGCACTGCAGGGTTTGGCATGTGGAGTTTTGAATTTGGAATGCTTAAAAAAATTAGGAGACAAACGGGAAGCAACTCCATGCTGCAGTTTTATCTCAGTATTTGCAATGCTTCTGTAGGCCTTCTTACTCCCAGAACTAAGCCAAACTTCTGTTGTTCCTAGGATGATAAAACATATATTGAAAAACATGTAGTAGGTTTTTACCTCTCTTGCATGGGTGGAAGTTGTATCCAGCTGTTAAACCTGGGATCGTATCGGCTAACAAAGTTTGTACTGTGTTTCCCTGTAAAGATAGATTATTTTGACACTCAGCTGTTTGTTTCATGTATTTAACATCATGATTGTAATATATATTGCATATATTTCACAAGTTGACAGCTTTTATGAAGGGTTCCCCCTTTTACAACAATGTATGTTTACGCTACGTGTACAGTAATAATTCAGCAAATGGGGCACTACAAGGTTTGAATTAGCAATTGTTAGCAGTAAAAACAGATAGAGATTATTCTTGCTCTCTGTAATAAGATCTTGAAAATGTGTATTTAAATTTACTTATAGATGCTGCGGAACTTTCACAGCCACAATAAATCACAGCACTAAACAAAATTACTGCCCCAAACAGGGCATCCCCACAGTATTTTTATGGCTAGAGCATTTTCTGTCACATAAAAAAATCATAGGAGAACATGTGCATTTCTTTCTCTTCACTTCACCTCTAGATGAACACGGTAAAAAACATTGTGCAAATAATCAGAAGCTGCATAAGCCATCAGCATGGGGTATGCAGTGTTTGCACTAGATGGCTTATTCTACCATATACTTTCAGTGCAAGTTAGGAGGAGTTACAGATGTGCATCGAAGGGGGAATACACTCTTAAGAGTCTTATTCCAAGTGTGTTAGCTAAAATACGAAACATGAGCAACATACGCCAGCTAACTAGCTTATCCATGCTGTCAAGCCCAGGAACTGTATTCATGTCTTCACGATATTAAGATTTCATCTTATTTTACATGCAGATTGACATCAAAGCAAGAAAACTGAAGCAAGAGAGTGTACGGCAATTTCCTGTAACACCTGAGACTTCAACAGATGAGGACCTCGGAAAAAGAAACCTTTGTTTATGTAAGTGTGACTAAAAAATTGAATTAGAGGCTTCAAAGGACAGCAGAATAACCCAACTGCATATGTCACAGTTCTACAGATGGTCACTGGGTATTCTACAAGGTGAATATTTTTGCATCGGAAAAGCCTCTGTTGGATTGGCTCGCTTTGCTTGTTTCATTCTACACTTACTTCAGCATGTATAAATAGACCATCAAGACTGGACAGAAGAAAAAAAAGGATACAACTAGAATTTGTATTCATAAAAATTTAAGATCATGCTCTACAAGAAAGCAGAGAAAGAAACTGTTGACCACTCTGTCTGGAAGCAAACTCATTCTCTTGCCATGTATAAGCATGTTCCAAATCCAGTGTGGTGCCTAATGAGGACCAAACTCTCTGCATGATCAGCACTGCTCAAACACATCTCAAGACACAGGGTGAGAGCCCCAAACGCTAAGAGCAACTGGGCATTTTGCACTGGGTTTAGAGAAGCTCGACTTTGCTCTTGGTCCCTGTCTGAATTCCTTTAATCTATAATGGCAATTTAGAAGAACTGGCATTGGTAGGTAGAAATTCAATACATAGTAAAACAGCAGGCAACTGACTGGCTCTGGGTATCACTGTTTAGAACATTTATTAATCTATTTCAGCTGTAAAAATCAGTTTACAAAACAATGTAAGTATTAATCAAAAGTTTGAACTTCTGTGAGATGGTTTTAATGCTGCTATATCTACTGCATCTTCAGAGTTACTCGGGGCTTCAGAGCTCATTGGTTACATGGCAGCTCGTTCATTGGTGTCTCACAAACTTCTAATCTGGGGACCATGGTGACCCAACACAGTATGTGTAATACACATCTTTGCTACAAATATGTATGTAGAAGACCGTACAGCATGGGGTAGAAGGTGAAGATGTTAGTGGGAAGAGAGTGGGAATACAGGATACAGATCTGGTGACTTCACAGGAAGGGAGATGAAATCAAACTAGAACAGGCACAAAGAAGAGCTGCTAGGATGATGGGAAGAACAAAAAGTTTGTCTTATTGCAGGAGACAAAGAACTTGGGTTGTTGCACCCAGCAAAACAAAAGCTGAAAGGGGACAGAAATTGTGCATATAATACATGAAAGGAAGAAATATCCAGGAGGGAAAAAACTATTAAGCTAAAGGCCAGCTTTGGCATGAGAACAAGGTGATTTAGACAGTCAAAGAATACATTTTACTGGAAATTAGAATAAGGCTCCTAGTCACTGGGAGCAATTGGATTCTGTAACAGCTTTCCAACAGGAGTAGAGGGGGCTAAAAATCCAACTGCTTTTCAAATGGAGCTTAGAAAATTTACAAAATGGGACTATATGATGCCTGTGATGGCAGGGAAAGGACCTGATTACCTCCTTAAGCTGCCTGGTATAACTGGTTTTATTCCAATCTCATTTTGGAATTCAGTTTAAAAGACAACTGTATCTATTATTTTGCCTTGCTCATCAGTCAGGAAGGTTGCACATGTTATAAAGCACTTGTCAGAATGTAGGAAATGTGAGAAGCAAACAAAAATCAGGATTAGCAAATCAAGATAATGGGAGAAAAGGAAGCAGATGTTGCTCTGCTCTCTACAAGAAGGTCTCTGCACCCATGCCAAAAAGGTGAAGGGCTCTGAAGGTTATGAAAGTTTGTCCTAAATCCATGCCAGTGTTCTGCGACATGCTCTCATCAATATTTACTCATTCAGAGATCCCTTGTGACTGGAAAGGAAAAGTCATATGAGGATGTTAAAAATGAGAAAAAATGTCTCCCATGCTCTCTAGGTTGTCAGGAAGTCAAAGGAGCAGCACGGAGTGTGCCTGGGCACACCTTGTGGTCGACTCGGCTTCTTGAGAATCAGCACAATCCCTAAAGAAATGCGTAATGCACTTTCCATTGCCCCCACCTCAAAGATAATCCTTTTCACTGAAAAAAAAAAAAAAAAACCAAAACACTTGGCACATTCTCATTCAAGTTGAAATCTTTGAAATGTGTTTGCAAAACAGCTCCAGTTAGGTCCATCTGAAGCCTCTTCTCTACTACAAGGACAGCAGGCAAGGGCCTTTACAGAAATGTAAGTGTGTATGTGTGAGTTGCTTCCATGTAGCTGCAGATTTAGAGCAAATCAGTTTCAAGAAAGAACTATTCCAGCACAGAATGTAGTTTGTGATTTTCAGGTCCACTTTTTATGACAAGTAGGATCCATTTCACCTGGGGTAAATCTCTGAAGTGATCGGTATCAGTAATGCTCCTACCTCTTTCATTCATATCTTCTCTACAGACAAACCCCAGCTCTCTGGTATTCACAGATCAAGGAAGCTGTTGGGTGTCTGGTGCAAACGTCTTCAGCTCAGGAGTTGATCTAGGCAGCCTCAGAATTAAAGCCCAGTCCATCTCACAAACTGTTGTGCTCAAGTCCTGTGTTATTCAGAGAGTATTCACCCCTTACGTCTCTCCGTTAACTTGTGACTCAGTTTCCACATCTCTCAATTGTGGATAATTATATTTCTTTTTTCCTTCATCCTTCATGTGACATGGCTATTTAATTATAAACCGTCTGGAACAAGGTCTGCCTCTTATCTATGCGCCTACCACCAAGCACAACAGGGGCCCTCAGCTGCTGGCTGCGGCTGATACTACTACTGCTAATTGTCATTAATGATACCATGCTACCTCCTGCTTAATATAAAGGAGGTTCAAAAAACAGAACTGAAGGGCTCTTCTCCTAAGACATTTAGTGATATTTTTAACCACACCGGAAATATGCTTATAGGGTGGACTGGATTGTTTGTCTCAGGTTTTAGGAAGTGAACAGATGTAACAATTTTCTATAATTTGGTTTAGTGCAGATGCTGAAATGGGGCATTCACAATAAAATATATGCAGTATATGTAATTTCAGCTGGATCCTCTGGTGTTTTAAAGTAAAAATGTGTACCTGCAAGCTGCTTTATGGTTTCTCAGTCATAATTATCTCTGTTACACAGACTGCTACAACTACAACTCTTTCTTCGTGTGCAAGCTTTTTAACAATGTCTTGACAATTTTGTGAATTTTGCAAGGCATGGTATTCTCCTTTTGCTTTGCTCAGAAGCCTGTTAAATTGTTTAATTTCTCTTTGCGGTAAATTTATGAAGTAATCAAATCAAAGAAGGTAGCAGCAGATAATCTATATGAGAAGCTCTTGCACAAGACTAAAAAAAGGACCAGTTTAAGAATCTCAGTCTAGATAATTAACACATTAACAACTTCAGCTGCGAGTATCTGGTTTGAAAATAGAAAGGAAGCATTCATCTACTGCAATTGCATTATTATATTATGACTGGAAGGAGACTGGAAATGAAGGTTAAAATTTTTAACAGCTGCTGCCTGATGCATGCACTTGAAAGAGTCTGTTCTGCTGCCTGTGGCATTTCTCAAGGGATGTAGGAGCTGATGAATGACGGAGATGTTAATGCCGAAGTACCAGATATTTATTACATCAATATCTAAAAGTAGCCATTGGTAGTTCAACAATTAGGGTACAGGTCCTCAAAATCACTTACTAACGACCACATCAGCTGACCTAACAGACAGACACAGGAAGGAAGATGCTGCCCACGCCTTTAAATATTCTATACATACCATTAGGGTTCCATTGGTCTTCTCCTCCAAGCACAAACAAGAAGTTTTCCACTTCCACAACACAATGATGGGCACTGTTGTATGGCATAACTGCAAGCAAAGCAAGAATTCTTTATCAGCTCAGGGCTCCAATTCCATAAAAAAATTTCAAAGGTACAGAACACAACACTGGCATTAAATCTGTACAAAATAAGGGGGGAATGCATGACCCCACGCACGTATACCCAGTGAATTAACAGCAGAAAAAGCCACTTAACTAGTAATTTCACATTATTTGACCTTGCAGGTAATCGAGGAAAAATCTGGAATTCTGGCAACTGGCATATATGTTGCTCTAAAAAGAACTTGTAAAAATGGGTGAAGTTGTCTCATATTTTCTTGAGAATAAGCAGATGCTAGGGATCCTAGTACGCTAGGAAACATTAAAAAAACCTCAGCCCAGCTTTGTTCTGTTGGTAATGTTTCCACAAGAAGAGTCAGTGTGTTCAGTAGCTTTCTATTACACAGCAATGAACAAGCTGCATTTCCATACAGTTTTAAGTTTTTAAATTAAGGTCCTGCTGATTTAATGCCTTTTCCAAATGTATACGCTTAATTTCCTGTACAATGTCATTAGCAGCACAATCACACATTTTCTATTCATCTAATCAGGAAATCCTTTGTTAACAAAGATCAAAAGTGTGGCATTAGGTTTGCAAAATCCTTTTTTTTTGGGAGGTGTTGGGATTACTATAGACCAACCACAGTTGCAATAATCTATTCTTTTTAATTTACATTTTCCACTGCAAGTATTAAAACACAAAAACAAGGGCTTTTGTATACAGAGTATGCAGTTACTATTGTGCTGTGCCATACAGCACCGTTGTGATGTTATATGGTAAATGTAAACTTACACAGCATTAGTTATCATACCACATACAGTAGTTTTGGCCCAGTGACACCAGTAGGAAAAATGATGTCCTTGTTCAGCTCATCATATGGGCACCTTAAATCTAGGTGAGGACAAATGGGGAGGTGATGTGCATGTACAGGCAGGGAACTTATTGCTTGACACGGATCAACAGAGCACTTAGGAAACCAGTGCAGTGGGAAATCAATATGACTCAGGGCCAGCTCTTACTTTGTGCTCTTTTGCCAATGCCAAAAAAAAAAAAAAAGAAAAAAAAGAAAAAAAAGGCAGCCTATCTCACACTTGGATTATTTTGGGTGATATATCTCTCATTTCATTTGTTTTATTATCTTTTATTTTTCTCAGAATGCAGTTGTGCAGTATAGCATATGCAAATAATAATAAGAAGAAATACGCATAGCTTTGTTATTTAGGACACATTTTCTTAAAGATCAAGTGGGCTCATTTAAGCTTCCTACTGAAGTTTTTGCCAAGGCAATGATGAATAAGTAAGGTTCGCTTTTAGTAAAGGTCGAATATCATTTTCATAGTCTGTGCTCTTACAAGTCACGTAAGTGAAGCAATTCTTAAATTGAGCAGCCAGGTACGGTGGAAGTTCATTAATTACAGTTATTTGTTACTGGTAAACTTTACATAACTGGGAAGTAATCCTATACTAGGCAATGCATAAGAATTTACAATACCTGCAGATTCCTACAATGGGATGAAAGAATGAATAAGATTATTACCTTTCTAGCTCCCACACAGCATTTCTCTCGTTCTTTAATCTCAAACATTTTCCCATCTTGAAATCTCTCTCGAACACTGAATTTGCATTGATTTTGTGGAAGCTTGGACTATAGAATAAATGTGGGTCTTCCACAAGAAATGTGCTGTCGTCCTTTGATGCCTTCTTGGACCCCTCCTCTCAAGAAGAGGTTCCCCGGGATCAGTCTGCAGCATCTTCAGTTCTTACCTAATCCAATGCTGTATTACATTTTCAAATCAGTCCAAGACAGGGGTTGAACCCACAGCCAGGCTCTTCCTTTTAGTCAATTTGAAGAGACAACTTTTATCAAAGACCCTGCACAGACAGCACACATCCATATTTTTCGCATGTTGTGTCTCCATTTTTTGCAGATACTTTTATTTATTTTCCATATTGACACAAACAGGGCCAGCAGAGGAAGAAATTATATTTTAAGCTTTTCTGCTGTTCCCATGCATATAAACTATGCAATAAGACTCTCACACTTATGATGATAATTAAACCTCAAAAACTAAGGGCTTAATCCCGGCTCCTACTTAACTTGATGGCAATGTTCCCACTGATATGGGTTGAGGCCCAAATGACCTGAACCATCCCCTGTACCTCAAAGGGAAGCTAAACGGAAGCTTGCCCAAGGCAGGATGGTAGTATTTAGGCCTGAGATGAAGGGTGACTGTAATAAAATCCTGCAGACCTTTATCATGACCTCTGCTTCTTACAGAGTTTTGGGCAAAACTCTGTTCTCAGTCTCATGAATCTGCCCGCTGCCAACGGGTTGGAGAAAGCTGGGCAAAGCAGAGAGGACGGAGCAATGCTGTGAGCACCTAGCAGGGAGTTTCTGCTTTGAAATGGTGAAATCATCGTCACAGCCTTTCCCCTTGATCATTTTCAGGGTCCCTCACAATCATGAATTACACACAGCAATCAAAACTATGGGAGTGAACAAGACTGCTATAAAATGAAAGTGCCTGAAAACTTCTGTTGTAAGTCATAATTCCCTATTAACACACATCTGTACAGGACCCACCTTTTCATAGCTACAGTCAAAATTACATGGCAATGAGCATGCTAAATTCAGCTTCTCCTAGTGACAATCTTCACAAACTCCCTGGGCTTGCCAGGGTGTAACGGGCAGAATTTGGCCCATCACGCACGCTGGCCAGATTGCTTCTTCCATTAATTTTATATGAGCCTTTGTCTGCTGTTTTGCTTTAATCATGTGAAAATCACATCCTCTCATTTTTCGATTCCCAGCCAGTGGAACACCTGTCTGCCCCGCAAAAAGGGTATTTGAAGAGAAGTTTGTACGCCACGCTCAGACACAGCCCAGTGTGAGTTTTTAGCGTGTCAGTCAGTGAGTTAGAGGGAAAGGGTAAGGAGAAGCTAATCAGGATGAAATGAGATTAAAGGCTGTCTAATTTTACAGCAACTGTGATCCATCAGCCACTGTGAAAGTGACAGTGGAAATGAATGATGGAGACAGACAGGTGGGGCTGTACATTTCACTGATTTATCCTCAAATGCACTGGGCCTTATTTTATTGAGTGAACATGACCGCATTTATCATGACTGTCATCTAAACCCACTTCCCTCCATTTAAAAAGGTCACTTTACTAGGAGGGAGTAGGATAGAGGCACTTTCAAAACAGATTTAAAATTTAATAACACATGTTTATAAAACCCTGTGCAAGAATTCTCAACTTTATTAAAGACCGATTTAAAAGGAAGAAGAGAAGACTACTAAACAGGGGAAAAGATGAAAAAGAGACATGGTCATCTGAGAAACATGCTTAGCCACCAAGGTGATAGACGCCAGAGAACTCCTTGAGACAGACAGACATACACGGATTAGCAGGACCAGGCAGAAACCACCTCTCCTAAGCCCCTGCCCCTCACACACCTTCCCAAGCTGGACGCCTGCAGTTGGCAAACTTGTGCTTTCCTGGACCAGGAGTAGAAATAAGTCCAAGCAGTCCCAGAAAAGACACCATCCCCACCAGCCCCCTTCTCACAGCAGCACTCTGCACAGAAGGATGGCCTTCCCAGGCAAAAACTGCTTGCATATGCCAAACCTTAGTTAGTAAAAGGCACCAGATAATGTCCTGGGACCTACTTTCAAAAACAGAGTCTACAGCTTATAGCCCAACGCTCATGAAAGAAAACCCTCTCAGCCATAACAGCTGTGGGGTCAGCCAGATGCAATGATGCTCCAAAGGCACCTCCAGCTTCTGAGTGGCGAGGACAGTGACATACCTCACTTAGCTAACAAACAATAACGTGCACTGTTTGCCTTATCCATTTTTATTTAGTTTCTGCCAACAATTGCACGTTTAGGAAATGGCACCTGTTTGTTCTCCATACATTACCCAAGGGGTCACTGATTGCCTCGTCTCCCTACAATTCACCTTCTCCCGTCTATCCTCACTGTAACACTAACTAGCAGGGAAGAAGAGAGTACAGCATTTCTTGAGACAGAAAGAAGGATTAGCTCTGGTCCCAGGAGATCTGAAAGTTGTGATACGGTCCGCAGCCATTCCCCTGCTCTGCTAAAAACTCCTTTCAGAAACTGTATTTGATTCTGCTGTTCAAAGTTTAAAAAAAAAATAAATGCATAGATTTTTCCCTGCCCTCAAATGTTCAGCTGCTTGGGATACAGGGGGTACTGTGATGAAAGCCAGGAAATCTCTTTCTAAACTACTGCAAAGCTGAGTATAGCTCCTTCAAGACTCAGCACACACCAAGAAGTCACGCTTACCATCTCTAATGACCTGTGCAGATGACACAAGAGAAGTGTGTTTCCAGGACCAGGATGTCATTACCAGAAGATATAAGGAAACAATAATGACCTTCCACAATATTAGCTGCCTAACTTGTTGGCAACATAATATTCAACTACTACTGCTTAAAAACTGGGTATTTCACAGCTCTCCAGCGGGCAGGGTAACATGAGAAGATGTTTCATTCCGTACAGAAGGCACCTACAAACCCGCTTTGGGAGACTGATTTCCTCAGGGCAGAGACATTTCATTTCCAACTGTCTCCCCAAAATGTTAGCCAGAGTACAGTTTGTCCAATTAATAGCTGTAAGCAGAGTATCAGATATTGTTTGCCTTGTCTTTGGTTCATAAATCATTTGCACAAAGACTATACATTTACTACTGCATGTTACTTGTTATTACTCACCAAGGAGGTTATATAAATAAATGCTAGAATTCCTCTGAGAATTGCTCACTTCAATTGTTAGTTATTTAATAACTGTGGGGAAAGACTGACCACAGTAAGTATGAAATTCTAGCCTCAGTGAACTGCTTTTAAAGGTATCAGGTTTTCACCCACTGGTATTTTCTGCTCAACATATAATGAAAAAAATATTAAAAGAGGAGAATAATCAAGAGTAAATGGCAAATACCTCTGTTAATGTACCTGTGGTCAAATTGCAGTCTGCCATCTTGAATTCAAGCAAATAGTTGTAAGTATTTCTTCCAGTAACACACCAGTGCCAACACTGATTCTGAGCTTAACTCAGTGGAGGAAGCCTGGGACAATCCAACAGCTGCCACCAAAAGCAGAAATCCTAAGATCATCAGGATCAGGAAGCACTGTGCCTCAAAGTCACTTTCTAGGGAAACTAACATGAATAGCTATAGTCCGGCCATACCACAGAGAGCTCCATCAGTTCAGCTAGACACTTCACAACCTCTGCATACCCATGCCAGTTCTGCACCAACTGCATTCAAACCATCATAGGTAAGATGGGCAGAGACCAGTTCATCTAGGATACAACCCCTACTTCAACTGAGGCAGCAAGTAAGCACAGGTAAAATGCCACCCAAACCTACCTTCACTTCAAGATAACCTAAGCATGAAGAAAAAGTTATCTGAGTAGGTGGGAGTCCTTGGAACCATTCTCAACATAGCGAATGATATTTCATATTAACAAAGATATTTCATATTATAAAGTTATTCCACATTAATGAAAGCAATTTTCACTCAAATTTCAGGTTGTTATTTTGACACTTTCTTTGGAATAACACTAGCCAGGCTTCTTCAGTGGGGTTCTCAGTTCAATGGTTTTAACAGAGTAAATTTTTCTTAAGTGAGCATCTAAAATAAGACACTTAAATTCATGCTGAAGCACCAGATCAAGCAAACATAGCATCAGGAATAGCTGGCATGCACAGCTCCCAACAAAACAGATTGTTTCCAAGTTACCTGGATGCAAGTTCTGGGCTTCCTACTTCTACTGGGAAGTAGACAGAACTGTCTACTTCCATTGGGTGAAATTCACCCTACAGCAAAAAGGTTTACTGGGTTTTCAAAAGCACATATATTTGATTGTTTGGAAGATCAAGTTTTATCCATATATTTTGAAAGCTATTTGTATTTCATTTGAATAATAAAGCTGCCTACTCGGATCAACACTGTCTGGAGAAAGTAGGAAAATACTGCACTTCCACCTTAGTAACTGTTCCTGTACCAAAGTCCTGACCCAATCCTCGCTCTGCAGCGTTTCCCAAACGCCTGCAGAGGCAGTGCCCCTCTGCTCCCTCTGGAATGAAGTACCTCCCTGCAGCTGAACTGCCGATGCAGCATCCGAGAAGCATACGTAAACCAATACACCACACTTCTTGTCATGAAGTGGAGCGGTGGGATATAACGTACAGTCCTGCGGGACCGTTAAAAATGACAGTTTTAGGAACCATGAGCGGTTCCTCTTGCTTTGTTATCCCCTATTTACGCGCCGACCTGCTGAAGGCTGTCTGTGGCCACCCAGGTCCCCTCACTGACTCAGGCAGCCTGGCGGCAGGCTGTTTATCACGCGACACTTTTTGTCCACCACGATGAGTTATGCAATGTTACCTCAGTGACGGTTGTTCCCCAATAGAATATGCTGTATACTTACTCAGGCCTGGATTTATGGTCTCTGAAGTAGAGCCCAACATATATTACCGGGGAATGACATCTCGTCACATCGTAATAGTCTCATGATGAAACATTCATGTGTGACATTTCACACAACAAAATCTCCTCATGGAGGAAATGATGAATAGTCCCTGATGGGATAAAACCACAGCAGAATTGCCAGAAAGCTCCAGAAAGAAATACTGTTTTGTCCCACTGGAAGCTTTCAGATCCTCCACGATAGCTGCTCAAGGACATGCACTCACTTTTCTAGCAGTGCCTCAGGAAGAAAGATCTTGACCAGGAGTGGTAGCTTAATGCCCAACTGCTTGTGTCCACTTGCACCTGTTCATGACTCAATTTCTATCTGACCTTGAGATACGTACAGTATTTCCGATCCCATTCTTCACTTACTTTCTATCAACACTTTTTCTAAAAGAACTTACATGTTCTTTCTGCTAGATCTTGAAGTTATTCTAAGAGAAGAGGACATGGGAGAGGGGCATGCTGCTCTTTTATCATATTAGCACTGCGTTTTCCATACACTTTATTTCACTCATCATAGTTAAAACCGAAATCTTCAGAACAGCACTGCTAAGAATTTCGGGAAGTCAGATACCTACAGTTATCCGAAGCAAAGTCTGAAATTCTCAATGCCCAAGCACTGTATGTAGAAGCGGAACCATCTACATAGCTTCGTTTATGTATCTAGGCTGCCTAAAAACAGTTCAGGAATCCCTGCCAGCAGCCCACAGGAATGCTTTGAGTTCATCTTTAATGGGCAGGCCACTCGGACAACATACTGTCAGGGAGCTGAGGGCATCAATTGGACTTACTGACCCTAAACAGCCTGGGGTCTCCACCAGTATGGCTGCCCACGGGTGGAGGTGCCCCGTTTCAACTCAGGTCTGGGCACCCAGATCTGACCTGAGCCTCGCAGTCACTGTGCTTGCTTCCAGTCTCCTAGATGGACCTCAGACCTATGCTGTAGGTAGCCCGTGTCCTGGATGGAGCCTGTGTAGGTACGTGGTAGCCTGTTTCCAGTCCCATGCGTAGCCTTGTCTCCTGGGTGGACTTTGGGCTCATGTTATGTCCTGTCCTCGTGAAGCCGCCAGCCCTCGCTGCACCCCGGCACATACTCCCTAAGCAGAAGTCTTTCAGTCTGAGCAAGGACTGCAGCACAGACCTTCTCCTGATTCTGCACATCCCTACTCACACCATTAGAAAAAAAGGCCCGGAAGAACATAACGTTCTCATCACTATCAAAATCAGGTTCAAACACCAGGAAATGAGGGTCTTACTTTTGACACTTTTTCATGTCACACAGAAATAAATATAATTTTTAATATTCTTCTTGCTCAGGATGGATAAAGAGCTCACTCTAAATTGTACTAAATACACAATAACATACAGGAATTGAACCACATTTGGGGAACAGGAAAAAACTTTTATCCAACAGAAAAAAGAAAATGTTGCTCTCCTAGACCTCTCCCCCCAGATGGGGTCCAAAGGATGGCAAAATGGCAGACCCATGGACAATTCAGAGAAAGAAATTTGATGTGGGTAGCAAACACAGATAAAATTGGCTGAGTCCACTTATTTTGTAAAATAGAAGAAGAAATGAGAATGTATATCTGAAAAAATCCATGAACAGATTTGGACTAAATTTATATTAACCTTATTTTGCTTTCTATAATAACAGCACTGTTTAACATTTTCAGAAAAACTGCTATAAAAATGTGTTGTGATGCCTAATCATGAAAATTAGAAAATTCATTGCATATAAGCATTCATTCCAGAAATTGTGCTCTGTCACCTCAAAGACTCTGTATGGATTTAGAAAGCTTCCAGTCAGGAAACAAGCAAAACAAGGTTTCTTAAAATTAAATACCAAGGCTGAATATCACAGCACAAGTAGCTGCTATTTAAATCAAGTGGTGTCAAAATTCATGGACTGAACCATGTTCACATAGAATCACCAATAATTCACAAATCACACACTAGTGCGTGGTCACGGACTGTTGACAAATAGGATAAAAGGTTAGGTTAATTTAAATCACTGACCATGCTGGGACTGCAGGATTGGACACACACGGTATAGTAAATTAAAGTCATTTGCTGTGATTAATCACAAATACTTGAAAAATACACAGCTAAGGATCCTCATGTGGCTTACATGCCTTGTTGAAGAAGCTCATTTTGCAAACTTGTTCATAAAACTATGATTTTAGTCAGTCTGGCGAAGGGAAGCAAGGACTGAGACACAGAGACTACAGGAATGAAACCAGGACTCACTTGATGGTAACCATAGCTTGGACTAGGTGCTGGCAGAGACTGAGACGAAACTCAAGAAATGAATGAAATTGAAAAGAACAGAAAGGGAAGGGAGAAGTCAAGTTGGAGGGGATGTGGCAAAAGGGACCAAGAACAAAAGAAGAGATGGCATATCTGCAAACACAGCTGCACGTACTGATGCAGAGTCCCCGATCCTGGACTCCTGACCCTCCTCTGCTGTCAGCAACTCTTGGTGAAAACTTGTGTTGTTTGCACTCTCTGGTTCCCAGGGCATATAGCACCCACTGTCATTGGTAACAGCCTCAAAACAGAAATCAGAGATGTGTACAGCAAATCTACAAAACCAGTCTATAGGATGCACCTGTTTCTTAGCATACCTTGAAAAGGCAATTTCACCTTCAGGTCTATATGAATGATGAGATGTGAGACAGTCAAGTTACAGACTACCACTATAAGAGGCTGCAGTGCACATTTCCTCCAGTACCTATTTATTTATGCTGATACAGTCCTTTTACAGCTAACTGTGATACTTCTCAATTGCCCATCTTGCCGAAGGTTCAGTCCACAAACACCAGAGACCTGCAGAAGCTGCCACCACAAGAAACATTCCAGTCCTCTCTTGTCCCCAGGCCCCACGTACTGCACCACTCCTCAGGATGGTTAATGCGTGTATGCAGCTAAGCAGTAAACAAGAAGGCAACCACATCGTTTTATTAGGGTGCATTGAGTTTAACCCAGATCTGTTTGCCAATAAGCTTCCCTGCCTGGACTGACGAACTGGACAAGGGGGCGACGGAGCAGGAGTGAGGCCATGAGAAGAAGGGAAGGACAGAAGCATGTGAAACTACAGCCTCAGCACACAATACCAAACCTTTCAAATGGACCTCATCCAGCGTTGTTGTGGTCCTGCCCCTCTCACAGCCCAGTCAATCTAAGGCTTTCTTCATGCCAGCACAGTTTCTCCTCGGCGCCCCTCAGTGAGCCCTTTCAAAGCAATAATCTGGTAGAAAAATATCCCAGAAAACAAGAGAGTATATTTTCATTTTGCTTTACTGCCCTAAGCAGGCTCACCCAGGAGTCGAACAAGTTCCAGCACTGACATGGAGGAGACAGGATCATGGGATGGGGTTTGAGTGCAAAGAAACTTGAAACAGCAACAGCTTTATCTATCATATAACCACAGCCCCCATGCAAGGGATGGGGCTGCCCTATGAATGAACCAGGTAATGCTGAAAAAGACTTCTGACTAAAAGATGGTGCTTCACTTCTGAAGGGATGGGACCCTGTCCCTGCCTTTGCCACACATTCTTACTGAGGTGGTAGACAAGTCCCTTAAGTGGACTTTTCCCACAGCAACCTGCTTCCCCTTTTCTGAAAACACACACTATGTGAGTCTGATCCTTGTGTCTGACATGCTGGGGCAGTCTGTGAAGTAGGTGGGAGAAGCAACTGGGAAAGCAAGGTCTGAGGAGGTCTTGAAATGGGCCCCCAAACTAGTGGATACCTTTGAATTGGACGTCAGCGCACCTCTGCTCCTTATCTGCAAAATGGGAACAGCGACAGACTATACAAAGAGGATGATGCCAAAATAGAGTAATGAGTGCCAGTGAAGCAGTCAAACCCTGTTGTTGTGAACACTGGGAAGGAAACCTTGGGAAAAAATCTGTCTTCAGAAGAAGGTTTTAGTTGCATGTGATAGACTGGATCTACTTGCTGGACAACAGAGAAGAAACACTGTGAGCAGAAACTCAGCACGGTCCCTTCTGTGCACTGACACATGACCAAAAATACTGTGTGTTATCAGCAGAGATTGTATCTTAATGCTTATGCAAACAGAGGCTGAATTCAGGTTGCAGAAGCTGCTTAATTCTCACATTTCCTAACTCCAGAGGGCTTGATGTCACCAGCTTTCTAATGTTCTTTTCAAGCGACCTGTGCTCAGCGCAAGTCATTTGTGTGTGATACACCCTTGGTTTGACAGACAGCTGACTCCTTCTGTATCCTGCAGCTGCTCCAGCTTTTCTGGGTATCCACCTAAGCACCTACCTAGTTCATGGCAAGAGTTGCTGGAGCCCTCCTCCTCCTATCACGTTTCTTTCTTGCCTCCCTTCAGGCCGGTAGTTGTATGCTAAGCCACTAGATGGTGTGCACTGTTCTCGCCTTCCCCCTCCCCCTGGGAAAGCATTTCCATCATATTTTGGCTTTAGGTTTTATAGCCAACCAAAAACAAAGAGGTGAAACACAGCACAAAAAAAGACATAGCCAGCTTCCTCCCAAGCAGTTAACTTCTGTTTGTTCCTCGTGTTCATTGTGAAAGGGAAGAAATCAAATGGAGTACAGACAAAAAAGCAAATGCTTTACGCATCGATCCTGATAGATGCTGAGCCCCTCTGCTGCCACTGGCTGCAATGGGCACTGGGAGTGCTCAGCAGCACTCAGGCTTTGGCACAGTTATCAGTCATACCTGCTTTGCCTCATCTTGTCTCAGCTCCCCGAACCCAGACTGCATGAGAATCAGTCAGCGATTTCTCTGGCAGTCCACACACATCTGCTTTTCTACTCCACACACCAGTCCCAGTGAAATATAGCAGGCACAGTTCCCTTCCCTGCCAATACACCGCCAAATATCTCTCCCTCTCTCTCTCTCTTTTAATAATGATCTGGAAGCCGGGTAAAACAACATGCTTGCTTTTGACAAAGAGAGTGCTTCCTCATTATAAGAGTAAGGAAGGGGAAAGAGGCTGTAAAGGAGACTGTGAGACAAAAAATTAACCTGCTGAATTGCTGGGGAAAAAAAAAAACACAAAACCCAACCCTCCCAGATAGTCACTCCTTTCCAATGAAACATGGACCTGTCCTCCAGGTTAATCCGAAACTGGATTGCATAAAGGTAGCCATATTACACCTCTCTTCTCACCTCCCTTAAGAACATTTTTGCTAAGGCACTCAAAAGCTGAAGTGTGCCCATTCCATAAGGAATGTAGAAAAGGAACGGTATTTTCTTGTGCACGCACTGAAAATGCAGGTATCCTGGATCCCACATCCAGCACCATGTCCCGTACCAGCCCTGCAAGCTCCTGCAGATTCCTCTCCTACATGGTCAAGAGAAGAGGAACAAAAAGCCACAATCATTTTGAAGTCAGCCTTTTCTTTTTCTTCCTCTTCCCACTCAGCAGAGGAAGGCTACATGTACCAGAGGGTGGGTACTGGGGATCCCTACCACAGTGCTGCAATAGGGACAGGGGTAAGCACACCCTCAGTTCTTCTCTTTACCCCTGTGATAAGATAACTTGCATTTTGCAGCCTGGCACAGCTGGCCCTGTGCTGGCCCAGATCCATGCTAGTGTCTCAAAAGCAATCTTGAAAGAGCCACACATAGGTGTACACCCACGTGGCAACACAGCACTTTAAGGGCAGGATTGCACCTTAGCTGTGTACTGGGATACGCGCATGAGCAGATTTGTGCTGTCCAACAGCATGTCCTCTTCCACATGCCCTGCAGGTGAAAACTCAACTCAAGCTTCATCCCTGATGAATTTGGATTTTCACAAAGCGAAACAGATGAAAAATGGGGCAGAAGAAGAAACACAAAGGAAATACAATAAAAAAGTGCGCTTGAGTTCTCTTATTTTAATTCATTGCAAAAACACTGACAAAATGCACATGCATCATTATCAGATATTAAAGCAGACTGACCCTGAGAAGTCTGCAGTTCTCCCATTAATTACTAAAAACAGAATATAATCCCAAATACTGTGCATATGTTCACATGGACATTGGTCCATATCTGGCTAAAATAAATATTTTTTACAAAAAATATGTTACAACTGACACAAATGGTTTTGATTCATCTTACAGAGTATAAAGAGATGATCAGTGCAACTGCTTTGGTTTAGCATAATGCTTGTGAAAGTCAGCACTTATCAGCTGAACTGCAGTAATTGCTTCTAGACTCTAACAATTAGAAAAAGACACTAGCTTAAACTACCTTAAAGCTCTGATTAGATTGTTTAAAAGAGCACATTTTACCTTACATTTGTAACCACCTAGGAGCATGACCACTAACAGGTATTGTGGCTCAACTAGTGGCTGCTACCTTGAAGAAAAACAGGTGAGCAGGATCTCCTGCAATCCTTTGACCATAAAAAAATTACAAAGGATTTAGACTTAGAAAAAATCCACAGATAACAAACAAGCAGTAATAGCAAATACTTTGAAAACAAGCTAGTGAAATCAGCCTATTCCTCATGCTAGTGTACATCATTTGTACAATGCAAAACCACTGGAATTTTACACTAACTACCCATATCTCAAGAAACAATTACAAAAAATGTGAGCAATTACAAAAGCCCGTTTGGGACACTTGCTGAGATCAATGTCACTGGAGGTTCAAAAATACATTTATTCCTATTGCACTACCTAGGGTGTATATAGGTTTGATAAAGATGATTAATACTCATTTTTGCAAAAATTTTGTCTTCAAATCACATTTCAAATCTTGTGGGCTTAATTATTTGCTCTTTACTCTATGGTACAAGTGCTGATAACTCAGAACATTTTCAAAAATTACAATCCAGACCACTAAATGCAGGACACTACAGATGCTTGATACCTCTTCAATTTACTTTCAATTTACTTTTAATTTTCAACCATAAGATCAAAACCTCTCATTTCAAAAACAATCAGTTGAATTGCAAAGCTTCTTCTTAATACACTAAATGTGCAAGATCAGAGATAAAATTGTTGGCAGTGCTGCTAATTTAACTCAGCTGCAACTTCCTTTAAATAATCAGAATTAGGTTCTCAGGTTTTATTTAGACTCATGACAAAGGGCAGTATTATTGTTGCTCTGTGAGGGTATGCTCCCAGGGTAGAACTGTGAGTACCAAAATTGTAATGGTATAGCTTATCTGAAGAAATTCTGTGGCACTGACTTAGCTCTAACTAGTGTACTCTCAGGTGGTTCTTTGTTTTAAGGTCCCAGTCAGTCCAGGTCCTGAGTTTAATTAATACATACTGTAACCATAGGTGGCAAAAAACAACACACTACAAAGGCATATAGAAACAATCAACAGATGGGCAAATTAAGTATTTCTTTCTAGATTTTTAGTATATGTCTGTGGGTTGTTCCAGAGGATGATCGCAAATCAAGTATGTTTCATCCACAGATTTCACTCAGCAGTATGAATTTGGTGCATACAGTTTACTTTTCTTACTTTTAGAAGCTCAGGCTCTCCCGTGCTTGTGCTTTTTTTCACTTGCATGTTATTTTTGCAGCAGACTCTACTACCTACCCTGAGCAATTCCAGCTGGGGACTCAGAAGGTGCTCTGGGATCTGCCCTCCTTGGGGCAGCATGAAACCAGCCAAGGACTAGTACATCATACCTCCACATTTGATGGAGGTTCCTTGCACACAGAAACATTGTGTGCTCATCAGTCTTCCAGTACTTTGGTGCTATCTTTACAGCCTTCTTTCTTCAAAGAGGAAGAGACTTTCTGCACCTGTGCCGGTGATGGGGTCCCAGCCCAGCAGCAGGCATGGGAGCACCCATGGGCAGCCCCAGGACCCTGCTCCTTCCTCGCTGCTGGCATACCCCACAGAGCATCGTCTTCCACCCGAGCCTTCTCGTGAGTGCCAAGGAGGAATTCAGAGCTCTGGGGAGTGCATTTTGTGTACTGCAAAAAGGTAATTAGTGACTTCAGAAGCAGAAGCAAATAACTGTGGTGCTATGTGGTTAAATGGCCAGTCCTGAAGGATTTTTTTGTGTGTGTGAAAATCAATAGAAGCTGATAGATCAATAGAAGTTTTCTGTATAAAAATGTTTTCTCATGAAACAGCAAGTTTAGCATTATTCAAACAAATTATTCTGTTATTTAAAGATGTATCTTCATTTCTGTCGAACACTGCTGTTTTGTGCCTGTGTAAAACTAGAGTACTTTTCTCTAAGGAACCAGTTATTTTCTCTGAGCATAATGAATTGTTTTCTAATATTAAAAATTTCAAATGAAAGCCCTCAGGTGGCCGCAGTTGTTTCAGGAAGGCACTAGTGGTGTTTTACCCAGGGGGGAAACCCTTTCCATGGCAGCCCTTCCTCTGTGAGAAGAGGCCAGGCTGTTAAAATGAAGCAGTTGGGGTGAAGCTGAATCTTTCCTCCAGGAAAAGGGCTTTATTGCTGTTGTAAATCTTTGCAGTTAAGAAAAATCAAACTTCTCAGTGCTTTAAATGATTATTTCCCTGTGTGTGTGCTGGAGACTGCCCATGAGCTGGTAGGAGAACAGTGGCTCCAAATTTTCTGTGTGAAACTGGTCCTGGTGCAGAAAGCCCCTGAAACAAGACCTAAGCTGGAGGCTTGAGCACTATATAAACCTTTATATGGGACACCTCTGCCCTGGACATGTCTTCCTTTCTTGGAGATGAAGTTACTGGGAGCCAGTAAATGCACAGCCGATCCCAGCAGCTGTGATTCTGCTGAATAAAACAGAGTTTAAATGAGCTTGTGCAGACATCAGTGGTCCTTCAGCTGAGAGATGAGGGCTGTACGGGGACTGGCCAGAAGGCTGGGCTGTGGACACAGCTCCGTACTCCTGTCTGCCACAGCTCTTAAAACAATATTAGTCTTCTGGAGATAGTAGATAGATAATCTCTGTCCTATGATAATGCGCAGTCGTATAGAGATGTTTACAGTCGGTACTTAGTAAAGTACTTAAGCATGTATTTAAACACACTGCTGAACATCAGTGTGATTAATACTTTGCTGAATTAGAGATATGACACGAATACATTTTTCTGCTGTTGTAATTTTTCATTATATACGCTTATAAGCTGGTCATAAGGATTTTCTTTCAGTTTTGCATCCAGCAAATGAGTTAATTTGGGAGTCAAATTGTGCCTTAGTTATGCCTGCACAATGCCCTTCACATGCATGAGGGCAGAAAACCGCTCCATGACCTTTAATTGGACTTTTCTGTTACTCTTTAACGATTCATCTACAAAAAAAAAAAATCTGGTTCTTTCTCATCTGGCAACTGTTCGGTATTCCTTTAATATTACTACAATCAGAAAAGTATATTTTTACATATGGTGTATGTTCTTGTTAAGGCTGTGCACATACAGCAGCTATAATTCCTGACCAGTGAGCAAGCAGCTGCTGGTGAGTAAAGATTAGACCCATACGCTCTGGTTTTATGTGTGTAAGACTGGGGGGAGAAATGTGGCTAGTACATCACTTATCATGGTAATTCAATTAAAATCTATTTTAATGATTTCTATTAACATCACTTGCCGAGCCTCCCCACCTGAAAGTGAAGAGATGAAGTGCAGCTCTTTTTCACTTCATCCTTTCCTGCTTAACCCAAGGAAGAGTATTTACCATCTCCTAGTTTCAACTTTTGGAGTCAAACCTTCTGTGTTTTTTGTTTTAAGTTGAAACTGAAAGCACTGGCCTACCAATTTACATTAACATGCTGGTTATTGTCATCACTGCAAAACAGTTGCTTCGCTCACGTTTATGTAGCTTTTAAACACAGGAAACCAAGCTTGATTTATTTAATCGTGTTGGCTCCTGCCACATGCCATGCTACGGACAAGGCCACCCCATGTCAGGCTCTTTCCACTCGCCTCCCTAAGTAGGCCGCGCACCCACAAACACTCTCGTTACACGACGTACTGCATTCAACACCCTGCCTTGGCGCCCTATAAATACAGACTTCTCAGGGAGACTGTGACAGCAGCCTCCCACCCTGTCACACACAGACTTAAGATGTCTCCTGAAAGCAGTGAAATGTCCTAGGGCAGCCCTAGAGGAGACCCAGGAGGGTAGGTATGAGCACCCCCCAACAGCAGAGCCCAAGGTCCTAAGCCGAGGCCCCTGAGAAGTCAACCCAGCGATTCTCCAGGGCAGCTCTTGAGGGAACTGAAGCCACAACAAACTTTTTTTTTTTTATTTTTTTACCCCTGGGGGTGATCTATTCACTAGCAGATGAGGCACAGCTATGGGGCAATGCAGGGTAGCTCATACTACACCTGCCCTTGTTGCTCCTGCGCAGCGCATACTGGAGGGCATCACTTGTCTAGGTAGTCAGAAAGGTGTAGTTTAAAAACATTAATTCATTTTCCCCAAAAGGTTGAGGCCAGGCCAGGATTTGCACCTTTCCCAGTGCTCAGTCTGGTTTTAAGCAATGGGATTTCCACCATTTCCCGTGGGGGATTATTCCACAACCTAATAGATCTCAATGTCAGGAAGTTTTTTCCTGATACTCAGCCATAATTCATATCCATGAATTATGAGCTACTGTCGACATCACACCCATTGAGGCATTCCTAGAGCCTGCTTCATTTAAAATTATATGCTCTAGTTATGCAGGGTTTCTGTGTACTAGGGCAAAATGCTTTTTCTGCAGGTTAATTCATTACTATTCAATTTGTTAACACTTTTTTTGCTCAGTGTGAACAGTCATTTTGCAGCTGCGTACCCTATAGTAGCACAATCTCCATTTGGAATAGAATCACAATATATAAATATGACAAAACAACATACCAAAAACCATCTCTGTAAAGACATATTAGTCTGTTCCTGCAGATACTTACTCCAGCATTCAGTTAAATGAAAGCAGTAGCTCATACAACACCTGGTACGAGACAGAAAGCTTAGAAAAAAACCCTCACAAGTCCATAATAAATTTTATTTCTGTCCTTAACAGAGGGAAGGTACAGGGGTGGGGAAGGGAGGAGGGAAGGGAGGAGGGATGAGGAAGGGAAGGAAGAAAGGAACTTAATCCAGCTGTGAAAAAAATAGAGGAAAATTGAAAAGAGAATGACTTCCTACAAACAGTAAGCCACCACAATGCAACTGGAACATACAACAGTGAAAACAATAACATTGAGGATGCAAAATGTGCACCTCTTCCCATTAATACCAGTTATGAAACTGAGAAAGCTAAGGCAGGTTTCTGAAATCTGTATTGCAAAAAAATGTGTACAAAACTTCTTGGAAGGACTCTGCCGTTTCTTTTAGGAACATTTGAAAGGAGAAAATTTGTATAGCATGTATCTATTTCTCAGAAAGTCAGAGGATTTCTATGTGAATTGTTTATGATTATATTTTGCCCAGCAAGTGGTGCTTTTGCCATCCTGTTTGCAACCCATTTGTACATAAATAAAATGTCACATTAGATACCAGAAAAGGGATTGCTTTCTAAAGTAAGCAAATAGGAACATACCAGAGTTCATTTTCATCTCCATACATGCCTAGCTCCCATTAATGCTACATAAATCCCAGTGCAACTAGATGAGAATAAACTCATAAATTTTACCTGAAATCATCTAAGAAACAGAAAGCCATGTTTGCAGTGAGCTCTAAATTCACACAATGCCACACAATTTTGCATGGTAGCTGTTCCAGATATCTCATTTTTTAGAGACAGTGGCCTAATAGCTTTAAGGGACATACATAGTGCTTGTGAGAACATTTCTGGTGATAGTTCCTCACAGTACAAATTATGTGACCTTACTGAAATCTTTATCTAGCCAAATGGGGCACTCTCTTTGGACAGAGGACAGGACTGCATAGCTTCCAGTCTCTACTCTACCTGGACCACGGCATGTGCATCTACAGCAGACACAAAATGCCCACAGCCTAAGATAACTTGAAATGCTGCAGATCCTTAGGACTGCATTAAGCCCAGGTAACCATGCTGTGCTGCCCACCTGGGTTTACTGGTAAAGGCATGGTAACTTGTTATTTGTATCTGTGTTTCTGGTCTCCAGCTAGCTTTGCACAAACTGTGGTCAAAGCTCTCTCTGGTGGGGCTGTGAAATACCCATTGGGACATATTTGAGGGACTGAAGTTAAAAAAATTGTGCTGTCTTGGGCAAAGTAGGAACTTGAACCTCAGTTGGCTGCCTCTACCCTGCCCCACAAGAAGTGTTGATGTGAGACAGGACATTCTGATACAATTCTGGTTTTGCAAATAAATAAATAAAGGAAGGAATTTGTTCTCATTTTACTTTGGAGCTCATCGTAGAAGTTGCTGCAAAATGGAACTGTCATCCTCAAGCCATCTGTAAAGATGAGTAACTCAAGTTGAAAGATGAGGTAGAAAAAGCTAAGTTCTGTGATCCAGGAGAAAGGTTTTGAGTCAAAGGTTTTGATTTACTTGCAAGGATAAAGTAGGGAGCAGCATCTCCAGGTATCAGCAGCTTTCTTTGTAAGACATCCCCACAGAAGCTTGACATCAGCATCTACTGTGGAAATGGCACAGATCATTTGATAATTCATGTTGTCTTACACCTGCCACCTTCTAACTTCGAGACACACACCTCATCTCTGCACTGTCTCAGTCCCCTGCCTAAGGATGTTTTGGAACAGGGTTGTGTCCTGTTCTTCTGTCCCAGTCAGGTTTTCAACCACAAATGGTCCTGCCTGAGCACAAGCAGCGAACAGGACATTCAGGTCACACTTCTGGACCCTGCCTGAAAGTAATTGCTGGTGGAGTTTCTGAGGATGAAGATGAGTAGATTCGGGCATGCTTGTGTATACAAAAGAAAATAAACATCTTGGAAGGCATCTTTGTATATGCAAAAGAAAATGAAGTATTTCATATATCCATGTTTCCAGAAAGGTAGGTGTTTAGAAATCTGTAATAGAGTGCAGAAAGCAGCCAACAGAAGCTGAAAGACTGTTGAGAGCTTTAGCACAGACTTAATCTGGTCTAAATAAGACTTGATAATCTTAATAAGACTAGCTGTTTCAAAGATATTTTGTAGAAAAATATATAGTGTCTAGGAATATAGGAAGAGAAAGATATCCACTGCCTATGATATACCAGATACACCACGCCTATAAATAAGGGGGATATGCAGAAAAATCTGCTTTATGAATAAGCAGAAAGACATACTTTAAATTTTACAAAAAAAAAAAAAAAAAGTGAATAATTTATATTAGCCCTTCATTCCCTGAGGGTTTCAGCTAAAAGAAGGCAAAATGAAGTTAACAGATTGCTTGGTCAAGCCAAGCACAGAAAACGGAAGTTATCACAAGATACACAGTCAAAAAAACACCTGTGTAAAAAGCAGAAGCTAACAACATTGTAATAAAAAAGAAAAATACACAGAAAAAGGGTTAACATTTCTTGAAAGTTATGTCAAATGGTACTGCACAAGAAAATAATATTTAACAAATGCAGCATTCATTGTGAGAACACACTACATTTTCACTCATTCTTAAAGCTCTGTCTTGCTCTTAGATACGCAGGCATGCATCATTAATGGCACTTGCATGGTTGAATTCCCATGCATCATCCTCAGAACAGGAATTGCGGCTAACCTCTAGTATGTCACATGCAAAATATATTCTTTACTAAATTTCTGCTTCTTACCACTATGCTCTCACTTCTCCGTACGTGAAAATCATATGTCTTATTGGCAGTGCGTCTGATCACATTGAATAAATCTCCTAAATCCAGGCTTAAAGTTGGATAGTTGTACCAGTCAGTCAACTTTGTGACCTTATTTCCTGTTTTTTAACTTTTTAAAAGGGGATAAATATAGGGACAGAAAATACAGATGGCATTTATGTTTAAAATTAGCTTTTAATGCAATCAGTGCATCTAAAAAGTAGAATAAATATGAGCATGTGCATATGTGTATACGTACTTGCACAGCTTCTACACATACCTGCCATGTTTATTAAATCTGTCTAGTAGGTAATAGCAAGACTTCTTCTGCCTTAGTAATATGCTAATGCTTGCTCAAGCTTTTCAATGCAGTGCTGAAACCATCCTTGACACAGCACTAAGGAGAAGCTGCAGCATTCCAGACTGCTGGATAAATGGAGTGAGAGGGGGGAAATTTATTAGGGCTGCCAAGAACTGTTCATCAAGACACATTTTTGATTAACATAAGTGTGTACTATTTTCACAGGTGACAAAAAAGGGTGAACAGATTGTAACTGGCATATGTCAAGAGATTTAACCAGTCCATCTGACTCAACTCACTTTTTGCAAATACCACTTCTTTTACTCAGTTTGCCTATTGATTAGAGGCAAATTGAAGAAGGAAACTCCTGCTTCTAACACACTAACCTTCTTTTAAAAAGTAAAACCTCTACAGTGGATGAATTTCATACTTAAAAGAAGTAAACATTTCCAAAGCCAAAATATGTGCTAGGCATTTAGTAGTACATAAACTGGCATTTATGCTTTTGAAAATGTCTCCCAAGAACCTCTGATGTACGCATATAAATCATACTGTCTGTCTTGTAGTTAACCAACTTGGAAAAGAAAATACTGAGGAGTTTTTAGGGAAAACTGGTTAAAGCACTCAAACCCAGGAAGGACTAAGGAACTCAGTGATGCCAAAGCCGTTTCAGGAAACCAGCGGAGCAAAGGTTTTGTTATGAACTTGCCCAGGAAGGACAGAGCATCATTCTGTATAGGAATAGCTGACACGACCAGGTGTTACAGAATTGCCAGAGGAAGCAGGAAAGAAGAAAATACCGCCTATCCCTGCAGAAATGGTTGGGATGGGAAGGGAGTGTCCCAGGTTTTCTGATGCTAGTACATGAATCAAACCATTTTACCTCTCTTTCATGTGACTTCTGTGTGGGTAGAATGTGTAAGAAATAATGCTTATGCAGCTCTGAAAGGTTTTGTAGAAGAACCAGTACGTGTAAGTGCTGTTTGACATTCAAAATGTTGTTACTGAAGATGAAGGACTGTTGTCCAGGAGGTTGCACTGTCACAGAACGCATTCAAGGGAAATTTGAAATGTCCAAATGACAGAAGCAAAAATAATGTATGCAGGTAAGACTACCTGAAGCGGGGACTGCCTCGTGTAAAAATGAACACAGCTAACCTGGGGAAGGAAGATGGACCACCTTTGTGAGGGCAGCGTGCATGAAAAGGTTACTGGCTACTTGTTAAGATCAGTCAGAGGAAGACAAAGCAACTGACAACTCCTTGATACTGCGTGGTTGCTGCTGGCATGGAAAGAGGTGGAGAAGGAAACTGAAGTGCTTGATTCACTGTTTGTCCTTACATATTGACCAAACACAGCAGACTGAAATAAACCTAGTAAAGAGCAGGGAGTTCACAAAATTCAAGATGATTAAAATAAGATTACGGGATAACTAGGACAGGAAGTAACCAGAAGTGAGTGCTGGTTATTTTGACAAAACTCTTCAGTTTGGTGACCTTCAAGACATTTCCCTGTCTTTCCTAACCAAATATGTCACCTATGTTATTCTTTTAATTGGACAATGACAAATGGCTTTTACATTAGTTTAAAATCCAAATCTAATGCACTACCTAAGCATAACTACATTATCGCCTATAAATATATTTACCATTATTTTAATGCTTATTGAATCCTCTTCATGGTTTACACAGATGATGTGGTTATCTAGGGAGGTTAAGGAATGTTACAATTAGCATCTTCTTAAAAAATAAAGTACTGATATGGAAGAAAGAACTACTGCAGCTTCACATGATGAACGTGCCGTGTAAGAGTTCAGTAACATTTCCAAGCGTTTTACCCCTTTGTGCTTTACATAGAAAAAAAGTTCTGCATTGAGAGGAAGATTCACTGTATACCTAAAAATCTGTAAGAGACAATTTCTCTCCTACTTAACACTTATAATCAGACAGATGGATACATTGCGATGGAAAAAATACCAAAAAGAAAAAAAAAAAACCCAACCCCAAACTAAAACAACGACTGCATCATTTTTATTTATTTCTTTCATTCTCTGTTCAGGTAGCAAGAAATCTAATTCCAGTTGGATCAGTCTCTTGTGATATTTTTTTCTTTCATTTAATATATTTTTAAATGCTCAGAGGCATTATGACAGAAAAGCATGTATTTTTTGCCCTGGTTTATACCCATCATCTTTACCATTACAACAAGACAAAAGCATTAAAGTAAAATTAATCATGTCAGAAGATTTTAGCAAAAAACAAGGGAGACCATGCATAAAGCATCGCTTTGTCTAGTGTGAAGTCACGCTCTGATTAAAAACATATAATGAAAGTGAAAGTAATACATCATTGCCTTAGCAGTAGGGTTTTTGGGAGAGCTATGCAATTCTGAGCACAAAAAATCTTTATAGGCTCTGAATTTCGAAACTTGCAAAGATTATAGAATAATTCTAACAAACATTGTTTCACTTCTTTCAAGTTTAATTAATCTTAAACATTGTAGGTAAAGCAAACAACCAAAGGAGCTCCATGATTAAACAAGGATTACTATCAGAACTGTAGCTCAAAATTAAAAGAGAAGTAGCAGTAGCTGGTTCTGGCCAGGGAGGGACGAGGTTGTGACACGGGGACCCCCAAACAGTTCCAAATCCAGTAAGTAGTTATGAGGACTGCGAAACATCATGGAATAATGAAAATCCCTTAATAGAGCAGAACTTTCACTGTTAATAAGCACCCATCAGCTTCAGTTTGTGTCACTGCCAGTAGCAGCCTGGCGCTGTTATGTGACATAGGTAGCACCCAGTTAAAAAATGAACCTGGGGTTGTGTATGTGTAAGCAAGACTGAAAAGAAATCACGCAGTAAAGAGCTGTTCACTCTACTTGGCCATACAGTCTATAAAATTCTCTACTTTGCTCAGGCATGACTGTACAGTAAGAAATGTTTCAACTTGTACAGCGATGTGCACCTTATGAATCTTAGGTTAGGACTGTGACCCCATCAAATAAAATTAGGCTTGTGAAATGCCACTTGCTTTCTCCTTTTTTTTTTTCTTTATTCTGTCTCTATCCTTTGTTGCCAACATAGAAAAAATAACTCCATGAGAAACACCAGACAGGAAAAATACACAGTAATACTAGACTGTGAAAAATCTACTGATCCCTTGAGCCATAGCATTCTTGCCTATAGATGATGACATTAAAAAATTGGAAATGGGTGCGTGCTTCCCCTCCTCTTCTGGATCTATGAACAAGGCAAGTTGTTTTCCTGATTCCTTTAGAATTACTCCCATTAGTATTGATGCATTTGGTGCTTTGGGTAGCCAGGCAGAGAGAGGTGGGCAGTATCCCCTGCCAATAGATCTAGTCTCGTAGTGGGAACAAAATGAGATTGCTACTCTCCTGAGCTGTCATACTCAATAGCTTGTGCTGTTCCACCTGCAATCGTCTTCACGGCTCCAAGTACAGAGCCACGGCTTACATGGAGGCAGTAGCTCTGGTGGCTGATGTTCTCGTGTTCCCTGTGCATCGCACAAGAGAGGACACAGAGCCCTAAGCAAATGAGCCACTTTCATTTCAACAGCCACCATCCACACAGAGAAGAAAGGAAAAAACACAATAGGCAAGCAGCTCTCTTTCACACTAGTTTGCAGACCTTGCTGAGTAACTTCTGGAGCTCCTCTCAGTGGAGAGCGACAAGAGGAGCCGAATCTCCTCCTCAGTGGCTCTGCTCCTTCACCCAGGACTAAGTTTGCGAGCTTTTTTCCCGCTTTCACTACCCCCAAATGCCACTGGCACAGAGAGCAGAACATGAGTAATTCAGATGGAAGCCGAAACATTTGCTAGTACAGGAGGAAATGAAATACACCTCAGGTGATAATGAGATAGGAACACCCTGCAGCACCAGACTGTAAGGACTTCTTTTCATCACAGAGCCTCACCAGCAGGACATGGCTTTTACACGGCTTTCCCTGTTCACCAGGAGGAAACTCCTCATTTACCATGATGAGTGGGGAGTGATCTGCAACCTCAGGACCAACAGCACTGAACAAGTGAAAAACAAACAGAAAAAAACTCTCCCTCCCTCACTGCTGACTGTAGGATAGAAACAGATCAATTACTTTCCAAAACTGTTCACTGGGACAGAGCTAACAGTCAAAGGATAAACGGTGGACATAAATGTACTTCTTCCTAAATTGCAAACAAGTACATCAAAACCAAAGATAGCACAATGTCCCCAAATTCCCACATATCAACTAAATGTCATAGTATGCAGATTTAATACCAGGAGTGCACTGTACTATTACCAGGCTATACTGTGACTAGGTTGTAGTCGTCCCTAAAACAGCTCTATCACAGTTCATATCTTTAAATCCAAGCACTCCTACACTACAGAGTCATTCAATGTCTTATGGAAAGGACAGGACAAAAGTTCTATGCCAACTAATCCCCACTTCCCATCCTCCTTTATGGTAAATTAGAAAATAAAGCAGGAGAATACAAAATCTGCATACCTGAAACTCTTAATTCATCTTAAAAACAAAACAAAACAACAAAAAAACTATTACTATTTGTCAAATAGCAGTATTTTCCAGCAAATCATGCTTGTTAACATTGTGTTAACATTGAGTCTTTTTCACTGTGAGAAGACGTGCATTCTCCTCAGTGTATCTACAATCCTAGCCCAGGCCAATAGGGCATCCCTTCCTAGATTTTTTTGTAAAAACATAATTGTTTGTGTCACGAGAGGGCTGTGTATTTTACAGTCATTGTCTCAGCCAAGACTGAAGCAGATCCAGGGCTGAGCAACAAGTGCTTGAACACAAGCTAGCTAGGACTGCAGCAGATGCAGTACCTTTTAATAACAGCACAGAAAGTATCGTACACAAAAACAGGATGGAAAGAGAATTGTTGTTTACTATCTGTTACAGTAAACCAGGAAAGACTGCGTTATTTTAATAAAATTATACAAAATGGTTCACAAACACCTTTTAACACCACCATAAATGGTTGTGTTATTCAAATACTAGCTATGAATTCAAGTCAGTATTTTTAATCACAACATTTAGATATCATGCTTCCAGGTACGTTTTCCCACAGTTTTGGAGATAGCATCACATTGTAAGTAACCAAGAACTGAATAAATTTCATTCTCACAAAATCTTACATATCTGTAGATACCTAATTCAGAATAAAGTCATTTCTTTAATTCAGTGGAGGGCTCAGGTCTTGAAGCAAGAGTTCCATTTCTCCTATCAGGGTGAGCCACTGTATTAGACACAACAAATTCAAAACTACAAAACACTTTGGTCCTACATAGTATCACTGATTTTTCACTGACCATTTTTAGAATTTTCTTACACTAGTTACATAGTTAAGTATCCTATTTCATGATTCTGAAAAATATGAAGTGTAGCATATCCCATAGTATAGATGCTGTAGACTTTTCTAATAGTTCATACAACCTTTTATAATTGCCTTTCTTACATAATGCCCTCAACTATTAATCCAGGCATCTAAATCAAGGAAGTCTTTATGTTGAAGCATTTTCAGAAAGGCTCCTAAATTTTCCGTGGGAGAAGGGAATTTGCAGAGGCATATTTCAAGTCCTGCATCACACCAGTCTTTTTAATTCTTTTTCATCCTAACCTGTGCATATAACGTAAAGGTGGATGCATCCTGTTAAAAGGTTTGAGATAAGTGATGAAGAACAGAATTCTGTAAAAGGTATTTTATTGGGAAAAAAAAGGAGGTCTATCAGAAAATCCAGGTTTTACCAGTTGTCCAGTTTTAGAAGTATGGCTTTGATTTATGGATCAAAATTGCTCATTTATTATTTTATCTATACTGCTTTGGGCAATTTTGACAGTTAAAATTTAGTTTTATTGACCAAGGCAGCCAGCTTAGCCACAAGGGGACTAATGCACACATAGCCTGCTGCACTCAAGAAGCTATGATTTGATTCCATGACCAAGTTAGACTGGGAATCGCAACCAACACAACACTAAGTTCCAAATCTCAGTGCTCAAGGCAAAATACTTGCTCTAAAACACAACCAGCCTGTAAAAGAAGGTGGGAAGGAATTTTGTGATAAAAGCCTCCATGCACTGTTTCCTGTAGCTGACATATTCCAGCAATGCTTCTGTCAGTAGTGGATTCAAAGCAGCAGAGAAGAAACCTTTCTTTAATGACTGTGGACAACAGATAAAGCTGGAAGAAGGAAATGAAGATGCAGAGGAGAATTGAAGATGTGCTCTATCTAGTATGATGGCTTACCACAGATCTGACAGAGAAAACGGTCCAAGAATTGTCTTTTTTTTTCCTAAACTAGATTTTATTCACATATACATAAATATGCATGTATTCATGTTGCAGGATGAAAGACTTACAAGTTTACTTAAAAAACTTACTGGAATGATTTTAAGCCAATGTTAATTTAGGCCTATCCTATTATAAAATTAGCATCTTCTGCAATCTCAATTTATTGCTCCATTGTGAAGCCCCTTGTGATACATAAACAAATCTCTGAAGAGAAACAAATCAATAAAGTGTCTAATTTGATTAACCATGTTTTTAAATTCATCAAGACAACTGCACAAAAATAAACCACTTACTTGTCAGTATTTTCCACGTCTTCTTTTCATCATCATAATACTGAACCAAATTGCTGGGTAGCCGGTCAGGTCCGGGAGGCAATCCTCCAACCAATAACAGCATTTTCTTATTGGAACGAATTCTTCACCCAAAACAAGAGGAAAGATGAACAACCACATTACTGAAGAGTATTTTTAGTGGCAACAAAATCATAACCATCAAAAGAATGTTCACTGCTTGCAGTTTTCTATTTCATTTTTTGTGTTTCTTTCCCCAATCGTATCTTAACAATTTTTTGAACCAAGCAGAAAAATGATCAGAAAAGCTGCATATCTCTCTACTCACGGAATAATAAGCTTCCTTTATGCAATTTGTTAGAGGTTCATTCTAGAACGACCTTTTTCTTATATTATCCCTTTAAATCATCACTCTTTACAGCTGAATACACATGAAATGCTCTGGAGTTGTACTAAGGTTAAGCATTAAAGTTGCATGTCAAAAATCGTATTAGTCAAAATCATTATTATAAGCCATTCTACACTCAAAGAACCTTGAAAAAATTAAGGTTATGCAGAGAGTTTGTGAGCCAACTCTTTAATCACACGCTGAACTTCAGATACGTAGTTTAGCACAATTAGCAGCACTGGGCTAACGGTTATGGGTTAAATGCTCCTTACAAGCACTTTTGTTTGTTTAATTTAGTCCAGGCTCTTGCTTTCTCTCTCCCCCACCTCTCCCCCCCTTTCCCGTGCTCTCCCCCTGTGCACCACTGGCTATAGCAACACCAATTGGTAAAAATGAGACTGTGATGTTGTTGTGAGCCTCCCCAGAGTGGAGCCCTGCCAATGCTTGCCACTGATCCAGCGGCATGAACCTGCTCAACTGTGCAAAGTCACTCTAATTCCCTCCCTCTGTTTTTCTACCTTCTCCCCCAGGGGGCAACCACTGAAAGGAGTGACTACCCACCCATCAAGAGCTGGCAATTCGCTGCTATTAACCGTGACCGTGATTCCCAATCTGCCTGGCAGTTCTTAAGAACAGGACTGCAATGTCTCATATGCAGTAAAAGCGGTTATCTGCACCCTGGCCTCCAACACTCTACCTGATGAATGTGCGATTTCTTTGCAACATTAAGGGATTGAGCACAATTGGAAGCAAAAAGGGGAGGGCAGGCCCAGACCCCCGGATGAGTCCCGGTGCTTTAATAGTCACTTCACATACAATTGAACTTCCGTCAGTAATACTAAGCTCCAGAGTGGTAACACTGAAATAAAGGTCTACGCTCAAAGCGTTCCTGCTCTGTAGGAAGGTGTCGTAGCCTGGAAAATTTGCACCAGTATGAATGAACGTGCAAGAGGACCGTGCATTTGCTGGAAAGCACCCTTGCCAAACACCAATGTTTTCCCAGTCAGAGCAACATCATGATCTGTACCTCAGTCTGTAGGAAACCCTCCTGGTCAAAAAAAGCCAGAGAAGGCCACTGAGCAGAGCCATGAGCACAGCCTTGTGCGGTGCCTGGGCGCTGCAGTCTCAGCAGCGCACTCGGGAGAGGATGCTCGGCCGCTGAGACATGCCAGCGGCTCAGCGCCACTTACTGCCGAGAAAGAGCGCCGGCAACAGACTAATCCACATCTGTACAAGCACCAAAACGAACTGAGTTGTGCTTTAGAGGCGCACAGCCACCCAAAATGAACTTAATTCAGGAAGGGAGCATGCAGCTCAATACCTGACCCAGACGATGCTGAGGAATGAAACCTTTCAAATGGCTCTGCAAAGGACAGCGACAGACTGCAGCTCCATCTATCACAACGGTGGCCAGGGAATTCTCTGGCAGACGGCCTTGTTTGTTTTTAAACGAATTTAGGACTCGCGGAAGGTCCCGAACCGACGGCGGGGGAAGCGGCGGGCCTCGCGTGGCGGGCGGGCGTCACGCCGCACGGGCAGTGGCACTGCAGTGCTCTCCCACGCTGTCCCCGCGCCTCGCCCCCAGCTTGTGGGGAGCCCCTGCAGCCCTTCAGCCTTCCTGACAAGCCAGCCTCTGACCTCGGTACTAAAGCTGCTACTTGCTGTCAGATGATGACTGTTACCTGCCCACCAGACTATGTCTGGGTATGGGATCGGGAGCCGTCTCGCGATCGCTGTCAGCACGGACTCGATGCGGTGAGACCAAGCTCTGGGGAAAGCTTTCACAAACACTGCCAGCCTCTTGAAACGTTCAATCTCCCCAGTAAAGTTTTTAATGAGAGAGCATTTGATAAAAACTACGCAACGCAGGAGCATGATAAACTATTTTTGGTACGAGTTAGGGATGACTGCACATGTAACAAGTGGCGGAGCAAACCAGGGCCATAACTCAGTTATGCATGGCCATCCCTAACGATAGAGAATAAATTGTTTATTCCAACCCCCTTGTGTTGTACGTTATATCACAATCAACTCCCTGTGTATTGTAAAATCCAGAATGCCCTTGCAAGGTTTACTTGATAAAGGAGTTTATTTTGATTTTCATCTTTCATCTGTGAAACTCCCTTCTAACTCCAAAGCACTGTGAAAAACCAATGAATGGCCAAGGCTCAATAGTTAAGGTGAAGAATGAAATGTCAGATGTAACTCTGAGTTTCCAGACTTTGGCAGCTGCAACTATCCTTAACATTACTTCCTCAGCTAAACAATCTGAGAATCTGCTATGCCCTGAGAAGGACTGGCACTGCTATATGGGAACGTTTAGAAATATTTAATATTTTTTCAGTATTTTACACGGGAAGTAGCATGAACAGAAGTCCTTAATTAAAGTTTAATATGAAATTAATAGCTAGCATAGTCTCTACCAAAAGCACCGGGAATTCTCACATTACGAACAAGAGATGAGTTGTCTCACTGAGAAACGTACAGTATCTGACTAATCTACATTGAGAGTTTTTCCAGTGAGCCACGTAAAGATAATACGGTGACAAGATATGCATGTTTTAAATTGATGTATTTCCTTGGAGACAATTCTGCTTTTTAAGTTTTGGTGTGAATCCCCACACTTTAGGTTTTGAAATAAAAATTTCTCTACTCTATTACATTGCATTGCATCTGTGTTTGATATCACACTGAGCAGTCCTGTTAAATCTTAATATACATCTTAACACATATATTAAAATATGAAAGACATGGAAAAGATCACTGCTTATATGCAGAAGCCTTTTCCAAACATTAATAAAAAATGTAATTCAGTGAAACACTAAGATAAATTCAGAACTAGAAAATACATGTAAGGTAAAGTTTCTCCCTTCCTGCATTATTACATATTTGCTATTTGGATACCTCGATATTACCCCGTCAAACACTTGGCGTTGTATCTGAAACAGTCTCTTTTCATAGTCCTTACTTCACAGCGTAATACACTGCCCGGTCACATACTGCGGTTCACAGTGTCCCTAGCAAGGCTATTATGATCATCTTGTGTTCAATTAACAGTAGCAGGTCTCAGTCAGGGAAGGCTAAAATAACGTTAACCATGAACAGGAAGGCTGATGTCACACAAAAAGCTGAGAAAAACTTACCAATGTCTTATCCCCAAAGTATTTCTTCTACCAAGAATGCAAAACTCTAGTTCTCATTGAGGTACACACACGTTATTATTCTGCACACACTTTGCAGTTTTTGTTCTGCAAAGATTTTAGAACACTTAATTCACCTTAATTAAGTTTCTGGGTACCCCATGCGGTATGAAATTTGTTTACTTACAGGGCTGTAAAACAAAATATATTTTAAAGTCAACATTTTCCAACTTGTATGGTTTCATTAAAGCACACAAACCTAGGAATCTGAGAACTCAGATAAGTGACTTTGCTGTCAGAGATGTTGAATACCCATCAACATACCTAAATGCTGCTGATTTCCAAGGTCACAGAAGATGTGCATCAGCTCTAAAATTCAGATCACTTATTCTACAGTCTAAACTAACTGCAAATACACTGGACAAAATGCTGAGCCCAAGGGAATTTATCATCTTATGAAGAATCAGTAGAAAAGACAGTGACAGATCTCAATAATCCTGACAGCCTTGTCCACCCAAAGCTCTTTTGCAACCTTGATAGCTTCATGTTAATGGAGAACGCATTAATGGGAAATATTCTTCTTGTACATTGTTTTTCTTTATTAGCATATCCATCAATCTTGCACTGCTGGGTTTTCCTCATCTAGGCACTTAGTAGAAGTTCATTCTGCAAAGGCAGGCAACAAAACAAGCCCCACCCATGACAGCTTTGCTCCAGATTCTTTCAGTTTTTTAAACAATGCAGCAAAGTTCCCCTTTCTGCATTGGTGCCTGCACAGAGAATAGAACACAAGAGAATAAAATGAAGAATGGCAATCTGTGGTCCTTCATTCCTTCTGTGTAGTGCTACATCAGAAAGAAAACCGCATCTTAGACATAAAGGTGATACTGGTAATCTCTGAAAAAAATGAAGACTATTCCAAGTCTAATTTCCTCTTAACTCAGGACTGCAGTCAAATAGCTGGACTTGCTCTTTGAATATAGACTGTCATCATGGCTTGAGCCAGGTGGCTCTTTGGACCAGGAAACTCGCATACATGGGTTGCCTCGCTCCTGTTTGAGCTCTGATCTTTCATGCAGCAGAGCCAAACCAAACTTCAGATGTTTTCTCGTTGAACTGGGACTCGAGTGCAACTGCCAAAAGACCAGCTCAGATTCAGCAAGACCACATGAATGGGTGGTGAATTTAAAGCACACCCACAAATCTCAGCAGGCCAAAGGATTTGAGAAACTGGAGGATAACACATTGTGATACTGTCAAAACAAGTAGCAAGAACCTCAGGAAAACTGGCCTGTGTTAGTATGCAGAAACAAAGTATTGCAGTAACGTTTGGAAACCAACCTCAACATAATAAACAGAAATAAACAGTCCTTAGCATTTCGGTTACCGACCTTTTGTGTGTTAACACTAAAGGCTTAATATAACCTTCAGAAACCAGGATGGTCCTCTGCAAAATTTTTCTTCCAAAAAGGCCTCTGAAGGAGTTTTGTGTCCAACAAAAATATAATGGAGAAGCCAGTCGCTGTCTGCAAATCTGAACTGATGATGCAGACATGCATTTACCCGTGACTGAAGAAACTGTTTTGCCATCACAGAACATGTTATGAGATCTTTAGCAATTATCTTCCTCACTCCTGGGTAGGCATTTCAGTACAACAACAGCATCTTATGAAAACTGCTTCTTTCAATGGATTTTGGCTTCCGCAGTTGACTGCAAAGATAGCCATGATTAGCAACACATGTTTAATAGACAGAAAATATCATTATCCAGGAGTTTAACTACGAACTTGATGAAAGCCGTAAGACAGAATGCAAGCTTTATTTTGGACAGAGACATTTTGTGAGGCTTTGTTAGCATGTCAGTGAATTAACAAACATTGCAATCTGTAGGTGAGTAGGCATCCAGAATCTTTTCCCAACCCCACAGCACTGCCAGGGCAAGGACCTAAGCTTCCACAGTCATCAGACCAAGTCTTGCAGCCATGGAGTTCTGCTGCAACTCTGACCCACGGGGAATATCCTTCTTCTTGTGGGCAATGGACAGACCTAAAAGAACATCTGTTTTGTCAGGACCTAAAGGATGCTGAGGATTACCTAGGTCTCTTTGCAAATTATGACCAAGAAATTATTTAACTCTTAGGTTCAAAATATTTTCACAAACACATTGAACATAAGTTTCTTCATTAATTGATTTTTCTTACTCTTCTAAGGCACATCTATTGCTAAAGCCCACCCAAAGGAAAAAACACTCTATTAATATCATACCTAAAAGCCAGTCTGACTGTTCACTTTAGTGCCATGAAGATTCTTGTTTTCATCTTTTCATTCTCTTTATAACCCTGCTTAACAGAAAACCCAGAGTACACGTTTTCATTGCAGCAAAGCTTGCAGTGACATCCAATAAGCATTATTTGGTGATGCCCAACACCCACCTGCTCTGCTGCCTGTTTTCTATATATTGCAAAGCCCTGCTGACTGACAACAGACCAAATTTTAGGATCATAAATACTAAGCTGGGATGCGGACATAGATGTCTTATTTTTTTCCTATGAATATACTCAAATGATTTATTATTATTATTATTATTATTAGTATTATTATTATTATTTTCTACTGCATTTTATTTATTAAAAAAAAACAAACTGCATGAGAAAGAAGGAGAGTCACTGGTAGCTCCAAAAGCAATTTTTTTTGTCTCCACCTAAAAAGCAAAAGTCTACACGTAAGTGAATCTTATGTCTGACAAGCCATATTGAACTGCTGAAAAGTTACATGACAAGTTAAGGTTTGCTTTAAATGCCTTTATATCTACAGTTGCTAAGCATTTTTCCATTCCTTGCACTAAAATAACTTACAAAGTGTTTGGAGCTCTGAATACCTGATTTTTCTTTATCAATCGAATCCCATTGCTGCTACTAATTTAGAATGGTCTCTAAGCACATCTCAAAGAGTTAGGGTAATTTTTTAGCTGGAAAATATTTGAAATGAATGTCTCCTCCTTTTGGAGTAAGATCTTCTGATCCACTAGCTGTCTTAGGGGTGGGCCAGTTTCCTGGAAGAGTGGCATCTATCATCAGTGTTTCTTTGGGAGGAACCCAGAGGAATGTCCTTTTCATCTCTGTCTCCCTGTATCACCAGCCTATTCTTTACGTTGACAGGAGACTGGTACCGCTTCCTCAGAAAGGTTCGCAGCAGCTTTCCCATAAGGAGTTTTGCCAAGGTCGCTGTATCCCTACACGACACCATTGTTCCTTACAGCTTGAGACAGGCTTTAATGGATGCATCGTCTGTGTGATAAGCTTATCTCCCTGAACATTTCCTTTATCAAATGTATCACTCCCTTTGCATCACGGTTAGGTTGCAACCAACTCTCTTTGTGTGGAAGTTTCTTGTGAACCCTTGCTCCAGCATTGCAATTGCAGGCCTAATTGCCTTCTACGCCTCCTATAAGGACAACATCCACACACATAGATCAGCTGAACACATCTTTAAATTCACCAAGAGCCGAATGCTGAAGCTAACCTTACTAGCAACTCAGCGAATATCTGAAGCATTACAAGGGACCTAAATCACAGTAATTTTAATAGCAAATCTTATACTGGCACTTGAGTCACAAAGTCTCCCATGTCATGAATTGTATTGGCAAAACTATGCAAACAACTGATTTACCATACTCTTGGCAGTTCTGAAGAATCTTGAAGAAATTCCCTTCATTCTGAGTATTTTAAAAAATAAAACCAAAGAAACTTTTGAAATTTGATTTCCCCTCCTCCTCCTATTTTTTTTTTTGTTGTGGACAGAGATGGTAAAATCGAAATGTTTATAGAACGCTTCAGGGTGGTCAAGCACATTTTTCTCTTGAAAAATTTCAATCAGCTCTTTTTACTGACATGCAACTTCACACGACCATGAAAAGTCAGGACGCCCCTTTTTTGTCTGATTCTGTATTGGATGTCTATGGCTACAGGAGGTCTCTGCATCAGAGGTTGTGTTCTCCCCAGCTGAGCCTCCTTTTCTTTAGGAAGCTGAGGAGAAGCAGCAGAACCTGCTGCTGCCTCACATGACTATGATGGGTTACCTTTTCCTTTTTTTTTTTTTTTTTCTTCCTGAAAAAAAAGCAGCAGTCAGGGGAAGATGAGAAGAACCCACTGTGGCATCAACCTCTATTTGCTTCCAGCTTCAGTGCAAACCGTCTGTTTCCACTGAACTTGGCAGCTGATAGTATTTGCTCAAAGTTCATTGTCTGCTTTCCAAGAATACAGCAAGAAGTGTTGACTACTAATGGCAATAGGCATGACGGTCTTTAAAGAAAATTTCAGGAAGCCAGCAAATATGAAAAATGATGCCAGAAAGGGTCTAGTAATGAATTTCTACTTCCCATATTCTCTAATTTCTTTAGATGGTAGTTTGGTAAACCTGTAATTCCAGGCAGGATCTTCTTCAACAACATCAACAACAGAAAGGGAAGCTTACAGAGCAGTGGAGGCCAACCAAAAACTTTTATTTAGGATGCCAGTTAACTCTGATGTTTAATCTTTTCAGGCCATACTTTGCAAAAGTATAACAACTTACTTTGCTAGCTATGAAACTGCTTTAATTTTTAAAACATAAGAATAGTGTGAAAAAATAAAATGCTGTTTCTACAGATTATGAGCATTTTTTTTTCCATAAGGTGTGTTTAACAGAACTGTTTTTTTTTTTTTTCTGGAAAAATACTTTGCCTTGATTTTGTGCTCTGTGTTTGCTCTCCTTGTTTCCCTTGCCCTCAAGGCTTGTTGTACTTTCTCTTTTTAGTGTAAACTGAAATAATTACACCGTTCCACCTCTGCTTCATTTACTGGTCAGTAGCTACAGACTCAGAACCTCAGTATTCTCCCACTCTAGGGAGAAACTACAGTAATCCAAGGCAACAAAATGCCTTCAAAGACTGATTGCAGACAGGGTCTGCATGACCCTCTCCTCTCTCTCTCCCCTCTCCATGTGAGGGGAATGTGTGTCAGGAAAAGAGGACAGAAAAGCTTCAAGACAGGACATGCAGGCATCTGAAAAAAAGGTGTGTGGGATGTTCACCTTGATCCTAATTTGTAAGTGGTACAACCAAATCACACTACAAGGGCTTTGATAGGGAATGCCCTTATTTAGGAGTCTCTACACCATTTGTGGCTCATGTTCTCCCTGTCACAACAGTTCTGGACTGCGCTGCCAAAGCTTGGGCAAGAACAGCACAGGACCTTGCGAGATATAACTCCACTCTTTCAGGGATCCATAGGATTTGTGAATGAGCTGCACAGAGTGCTGCAGATCATGGAAAGGGGCATTATTTATTTATCTACTTATTTATTTATTAAGTACAGGAAGCTCCCTTTTTCTCCATCACTTTATACCCAGTTTGAGTTGTTTAGTGGCTTGAGTGTTTCTCTTTTTTTTTTTTTTTTTCCTAAATTAACTTCATTTTCCCTCTAAAACAAGGGGGCTTGGAAGATTTCCCCTGACTTTTCCAGTGAATTATTATCCCTCTTGGAAAAAGTTTAGACAGGCAGATATGTCTATATGCATGTGTCAATACATGCAGAAAAGGGTGCAAATAGCACCAGGCTGGGATTTCCATCTTCTACTGCTCTGCCTTCAGATTTCTGTCAGGTGAATTTTAATAAACGCAGCCTGTGCCTGCATTTCTGTCCCCCCCTGCAAGAAACAAATGCAGGCAGCACTCCCGCAGGAGGATCCCAAAGAGAAGGACAGCAGCCAGAAAGGGGGAGGAAGCCGCAAGGAGCAAGGTGAAGGAAAGCCAAGGAGCAGCACAGCCCAACCAGCTGCAGCAGGAGAGCTGAGCGGAGAGGTGTGGAGCAGACAGCATCAGTCTGTGAGAAGTAGGAAGCCTGGTGTAAGGCACACTGAGGGGCTGGGGACGATGGCAGCAGAGGATTTGAGAGATGGGGCAGGAGGAGGTGAAGCTCAGGTAGGATGGATATGGGAGGTGTCCTACCTGGCAGAGCGGCGTGGGAGCAAGGAGGAGCCTGTGAGGGGGACTGGTAAGGGAAAATGAGTAGTTTGGAGGTTCAAGAGACTTGGAAGCAGTTCCTTTAAAATAGGAACTGAAATTCTGGTGCAGAAAAGAGAGATGGGGAAAGATATAGAGATATTGGGACCATGTGTTGCCCACGGAGATAAATCAGTGTGGAGTGGCTGGCAGTTTACAAACTCCAGCCAGGTACCTCTGACCAGAACATGGGCGCACATGACACTTGGCACCCCTTCTTCATCTACAGCTGCTGGAAAGACAATTGCCCATAAGAGAGACCATTAAATCCTCTTTATAAATTATCTTTCTCCTAACAAGTACTGTAACTGGGCCAAGAAAGTGGCTCTCCCCAATGCTACCGTAGCTCTTGAGGATTACACATGCCATTAGGAAGGCTCCAAAGGACTGACCCACAGCAGTGGTCCTCCCTTCTCCTGGATATTCAGACATCTCTCCACTTGCACTTCAGCGCTAGCCTGGCTGCAAAGGCAAATAAATGCACGTAAGGCAAGTAAGGCAAGTAGGTGAGACTAACTAGGATTAAACTGACTACAGTTCTGTGGTTCACTTCCCTGCAGCCTCTAATGTGTCAGTCTCCTTTCTGCAGCTCAGCTGAGAGAGTCCTGGCACAGGAACAATTTACTGATATTAATTCAGGCACATAAGACCTGATCCAAAGCCCACTGAAATAAACCCGAGCCTCACGTTCACTTCATTCACACTGTAATGCAAACGTTAGTAATTCAAGTACATTTTAAGGTGTGGTTTTTATCCGGACATTAATTTGGAGTCTGAAATATTTCTCATTTGCAATAAACCACGAGAACAAATATTAGTTAAAAACTCAAATATTGGCATTGGGATCACAAAGGGATCTAGTCAGGTGGCTAGTTACTAGAATACATGACAATGTATTTCAGGGAAACAAACAAGAAATTTTTATTTATTTATTTTTTTTACAACCATCAAACGTACTCAATGAGATCCTATGAAAATCTTAGCAGGAAAAGAAGTCAAATTGAACTATAAAATACGCAGACAATAGTGCGTTCAAGAAGGAAATTATTTAGTTGCCAAGAGACAACCAGTTTGTTCAGATTTTTAATCTCCCCTCTGTAGAAAGTAAAACAGACTGGGTATATGCGTCTTCTGCATAAATGCTAGTGTCTCATGCTGTTCTTTACTTTACATTTTCCCTCTTCATCAACAGTGACCACCTTTCTACTGAGTGAAAACTGGTCACACTGTCTTCATCCCCTGTCAGTTTAATTTCCCTGACATTTTCACTAATATGACAAAATACAAAACAGTCTGGATGACACCCTCTCTCTGCTGAAATTAAAAGAAAAATACAAACCACTACAATCAGCTTCGGTAGGATCAGAATTCACACTTTTAATCTCTTGAAGGTCTAGTAACTCAGGGAACAAAAGTATAGAAAAACAGCTGGGTCTGTACATTCTGGGACTTCACTGAACCCAGAAAACAGACAGCATGGTCAGGCTTAGCCTTCTTATCCCTTTGTCTTTTTATTTTCCTCCTTTCTCTTTCACTCTCTAATTCCATATTTCCTGCCTATGACTTTTTCCATCTCAGGTCAGTTGGTTTATCCCCATCCATTTTTCCTCCCCCACATCTGAAATAGGTTTTCCAGAAACTAAAATGCTCAGCTGTTATTGACAACAGCTGCTGTTTCTGCCAAGAATTAGTTGCTTTTTTTTTCCTGTTTTTTTTTTTTTTTCCTTTTGTTTCAACCACTCTCTTTTTTATTTGCCTTTTTTTTTTTTTTTTCTCCCCGTCCCCAGTTCCCTGTTTTCCTGTTTGGTTTGCTATTCTTTCTCCCTTCCCAGCTGTACTTCTCTCCCTTCTTCCCTCCCTCATTTGTACTTTCTTGCTTCCTTTATTTAGGACCTGTTTCTCCCCTGAGGTGTCTTAATTCCTTTCTTTTTCTGTATTTTTCCCCCCTCCTGGTTTTACTTTCACCACTCTCCTCTGCCTTCAGCTACCTGATCTAGCTATACAGACATCTCTCTGCTGCTCTTCCTGGAAATCCATACAGAAGCTAACCTGCCCAAATTCCTATTGATTTCAATAGGAGTTGTGTGTGTTCTGCGACTGATAAACAACTCCTGGGCTATAACAGGCTGCCTCTTCCCTCCCAGAGTACCTTATTGTGTCTGTCTGAAACAGAAAAAATTGTAAATAGTTACAAGCAAGTAAAACCATAATATCATCACAATGTTCTATAAGAAAGCAACAATGTTTATGTAAAACATTTAATGATAAGCTCTGTAATTTAAATATTTTTCTATAATTCTCCATTTTCTGTCTACAGCTATATTATGCATTAGCACAAATAAAATTAAAAGTAAAAACTAGACACTTCACACCAGAGATGTGTTTTTAACCATTTTCATTGTTGCAAGTAAACATTGAAGCAATAGTAATTCTCATTAGCTCACTCATCTTTAAAAGTGAAATTATTTCCAGCAACATTGTAATGCTCTAACCCAGAACTTTTTAAAAATTGAAAACATATAGAGTGTATTATACAAAATGTATTGTATTACACGATAAACCACAGAGACATTTTAATCAACTCAATATTCCAGTGAAGTCCTGAGAGTCAAATAAATAACCAGAAGACGAACGTTCTCTCTAAATGCCTTTTCTTCTCAGAACTACAGAAAACACATCACAGCACAGTTACCCGTGTCTTTCAGGCTTAGCCAAAACCATTTCAGTCCTATGTTCATGGTCACCATAATGGGCCCAATCTGTTCTATGCTGAAGTCAACTGGAATTTCTTCAACTGATCTTAGAACTGAGTATGCCTCAGGAAGCTTTTGCAGCCGCTTACATGCTGAGGCCTATTTTAGGTGGAAATCACAGAAGCCAGAAAGTTCCAGCATAAACCCGAGAAGGGGAGAGCAAAGTCAACAGAATTACTAACTTGCTTAGAGTTAAATGCCAGATGTAACTGAAATACCCATCTCCCATGAGGAAGTCCTAAACTCAAGAGTGTACGGCAAGGTTCAGAAGTTGGGAATGTTATTCTCAAGTTTTTAAGAAAACAATCTTTTAGTTGCTGTTATTTGAAAAAATAGTTTTTACAAAATTGTATGGGAGCATTCAAGCATTTACCTTCACTCAGGAATTTTCAGAAAAAATCTGCTCTCCCTGCAGGTAAATACCACTTTCTCTTTTTGACAGAGTCCCACAAATGTAGCACAAAAGACAAACCAGACACTGGTCCCAGCCCAGGCATTCCTAGCACTGCAGGATCTGCACTTGTAACACAAACTTTATGAATAACTCTGCTCACAGCACACAGATGGGATTATGATCCAAAATTGCTGTCCATAGTTCTTCAGCCCTGGCAACAGCAAAAACTTGTGTTTGTCAGGAAAGTGAGCACGTGATTTAGCACATAAAGAACAAGCTTAAAGGAAAAAAATAGTGCTATTCCTGTTTAGATTTCAGAGGAGAATCACCTTGCATCAAGCTTCCCATTACACTCATTGTGTTTAAGAAATGTAAGTAGGCTAAATTCCAAAGTACCCCAAAATGGTAGTGGATTTGTACACAGGTACACTTTTTTTTTTTTAAGTAGCACATTGAAAAAAAAAATAATATAGTTTTTAAAAGGCAGAAAAGTTATTAGCAAATTCTCATTCTGAGTGCAATTCTCCTAATTTCTTCTATACGCTGTCAGCAGGTGACTACAGCTCTGTGCCGCTTGCACTTCTCACTAACACATACTGTACTATGCAGCATATATTATACTGCACAAGAGGAACAATTTATCTCTTTCTAAAGATATGTGAACCTTTTGTGAATGACCTTTCATTAAACTTCATAAAACAAAATTCTAAATTACCAAGGTCATCATTGCTCACAGAACAGGTAATCTAAGTTAAAAGTCCTTCTCTGTGTAATAATTTTTATCTACTCACACAAGTACTTAACTGTTCAGTTACTTTTAAGATTTGCTTCTACAAATTAGTAACTCAAGAACCTCTTTGCGGATTTTCTTTCTTAAAATAAAATTTTATCAAATGTCAACCTGTCAGAATTGCAGCTTTAAAGACACCATGGGTAACGTGAAACACAATTTGGGAAATTTCTATAGTCCTGGGTATGCTTTTTTGTTTTTACATTCATGCTTAAGAAGGCAATTGTACACTTAGGCAGCCCGACTAAATCTTAAAATAATTAAGATTCAAAATGGGCCTTCGTGACTTTTATAAATTCCCAGGACCTCAAATTAAAATATACCAATTATATTTTGTATCACTGAGTATTTCAACATCTCCAACGTATTAACATTTTGAGTAAGTTCTAATGACTGTTTACAAAGTACAGAAGTCTGCATGCTTTCCCTTCAATTTCAACAACACCAAAGAACCCAATCACCAGAAGCCAGTGACAACGCTGCCATTGAACGCATGCTAAAGTTGCAAAGATGATGGCGTGTTACCACCTATCACTGTTAAGGGTCTCTTGAAATACTATTATCCACACGTACATGCAGACCTATGACAAAAATAATGGTGGTATTTGGACTCTCCCATAAGCCATTAAGTAAATGCAACTTTGAATCTAATCTAGGTCTCAAGTACGCTCCTTTTATGTGCGCTCCCGCTTACGAAAAGCCAGCTTCCAGCACCAGGAGTATCAGATTCTTGCAGCATCCATGACACTTGTAAGCATTCAGTGGTCAGAACACCACTACATATCCTTCAAATGACATGGACCAGTGAAGCTGGAAGGTATCTTCACTGAACCAAGCAGGCTGGTATCTCAGCAATCCACCAGGACAGGAGCCCCGGCACGCCCCAGGTGGCGTGCAGAATCTTGACTAACAAGTCGGTGGCGGGTTTTGCATTTTTAAAGTCGATGGTTTTGAATATTGAAATGCAGAGGGTACACGCCAGCTGTAACAGCAGCGTCTCAGCAACACTTCACCTTGCGAAACGCCGGTGTTTGTTTTTTATTGTGGGGTTTAGGAGTGAGAATTGGTTAGAGAGCAAGGTGATAAGCATGACAAAACACTAACAGAGCCAGCTAGCTAGAGATAATAAAAGAAGGCAGAGCATTTCTGAAGTTAAATCATCAGGGTACCTCTTACGTGAAGATACAAAGAATCCTCTGCCTTAATGCTAAGGGAGCACATTGTTAAATATTTTAGATAATACATTATATTTTCTTGCAACTGTTAAGTCATTAAGAGTAGCCACCTCTTAGTTAAAAGGCTGAATATCACATTCAAAGTGTGCGTTGATTTCTACGCCACTGTGACACTGTACTTGGAAGATGGTATTATCTTTCCATTTCTGAATGAAATGAAGTATAAACATATTTTAAACGGAGGAAAAAAAAAATCCTCTTTCGTTTCGGGTGTATTTACTATTCATTAAACTCTATGCTGTGCTTTCAGTTCCCAGCACCAACCTCATCTTGCCAATCTCTGACATCATGATTCATCACCTTATTAAGTGAAAACAACTGGCAGGCCGTGGCCATCCGGACTATGAAGTCACAAGTTTCCCCGCACAACGGGGACATCACCTGAACACCGGCAATAAGGGGGCGTGCGCGGATAACGCAGTTATTTATGTACGTGTGTATAAAGACAAGCATTAACTGGATTTAGGACAGGGGTGTTGTAGGTTAGAACGCCCTGGAGATGCAACTCCTTGTTAAAAATTTGGGGTGGGGGGGGTGATCAATCAGCATGTGAGGGCTCGTTACAGCAGGCCCCCACCTCCCTCTCTCCCTCCAGCCCCAGGGTCGGGGCAGCCGGGGCCCTCCTAACCCCGCGGCCCCTCGGCAGGCCCGGCCCGGCCCCGCCACACGCCCCGGGGGTGCCGCGGGTGTCGGCAGAGCCCCCCCCCCCGTCCCCCGTCCCCTCGTGTCGCCCCTCACCTGCTGGCCAGGCTCTGCCGGCAGTGCTGCCTGAAGGGCATCAGGTGGTAGTTCATGGCGTCCAGCAGCAGCTTCTGGCAGACGGGGTCGGTGCGCATGAAGTCCACCGACTGGACCCGCTCCACCAGCTCCGGCGCGGGGATGAGGGCGAAGCGGAGGCGCTTCATCAGGTCCGGGGCGTACTGCATGCGGGTCTCCCGGTCGTGCTCCAGCCACAGCACGGACATCTGGAAGAGCGCCAGCTCCGACTCGACGGGGGGGGGCAGCGAGTCGAGCAGGGCGCGCATCTCCTCGAAGTTGAGCAGCAGCACGTCCTCCACCAGGTACTTGTTGGCCAGCTTCTTGGTCTCCTCCAGGCCGTGCAGGGCGGCGATCTTGCACACCTGCTTGTAGTTCTGCACCGAGATCTGGTCGTTGAGGAACTGCACGCACAGCTTGGTGACCTGCGGGATGTGCAGGATCTTGCTGACCGACAGCACCTCCTCCACCGTGTCCAGCGACAGGGTCACGTTGGCCGTGTACAGGTACTCCAGCACCAGCCGCAGCCCGATGGACGAGCAGCCCTGCAGCACCAGGTTGTTGATGGCCCGCGGGCTGGCCAGCAGCTTGTCCTCGGGGGAGGACGACGGGGTGCCGGGCTCCTCCTGCGGCTGCGGCGGCGGCTCCTTCGGCGGCCCCCCGAGCCCGTCCTGGGCGCCGGGCCCCAGCCCCAGGGCGTGCGGGTGGCCGCCGGTCCCGCCGCCGCTGGAGAAGAGGGATCGGAAGTACTGGGAGCAGGAGGCCAGCACGGCCTTGTGGCAGTGGAACTGCTGGCCCTGGGCCGTCAGGGTCACGTCGCAGAAGAGCTGCTTCCTCCACAGCAGGTTGAGGCCGTGCAGCAGGTTGTCGCTGTGGCTGGGGTCGAAGGTGGAGGTCCTGTCCCCGGATCTGGACATGGCGAGCGGCCTCCGGCACACCTGCCTTTTAAACCCTCCTCCAACCTGGGCAGAGGGGTGGGGAGGGGGGTCGGGGTGGGGTGTTGGGGGGGGGGGGGGGGGGAAGGACGGGACGACACACGACACAACAATAAACACACAGCTTTAGAGGCCTGCAGGACACATGGAGGCTGGCTGGGCACGCCTGGAGGGGCAGGACGATCCCCTGCCGGCCGAGCAGCCCCCGCTGGGCGGCGACCCCCGGCTACGGGCTGGCTCGGGGGGGCGGGGGGGGGATACAACTTGGGAGGGCCAGAGGGGATTTATTTGGGGGCTTCCTCCCCACGCACACACCACCACCCCTTTCTTCTCCCTCCTCGGTGCAAAGCGGGCTGCTCTCCAGGGGAGGAGCGAGGCAGCCGGGGACGTTTGCAAAGCTGACCGCCCCCCCCCCCCCAAAAAAAAATAAAAGCCACAAGGAAACCAACCCCAAACCCGAGCAATCAACACACACCAAATAACCCCCCGAACTCCTCGGCACGCCCGGAGAAACTACCAAGTGGCTGAAACTCCGCCGGGAAGGCGGACAGCCCCCTGCCTCCCCGCCCGCGGCCCCCCACCCCCGGCTTTGGCAACTCCGGGCGCCGGGACCCGCTCCACCCCCGGGCCGGGGGCACGGAGCTGAGCCCCCCACACCTCCCCTCCTCCGCCCCGGCAGGGAGGCTTTGCGATACTTCGCGCCCCGGAGGAGGAGGAGGAGGAGGAAGAGGAGAAGGAGGAGGCAGCCCCCCCCCGGGCCCGGCTGTCCTGCCCGGCCCGGCCTCGCCGCAGACGGCGCCGCCGCCGTAACTCCGGTAACTGCGTGAAGTTCAAGTTGGGGGAAGGACCGGGGGGGGCCCTGCCCGGCGGCCCCGCTTCGGCCGGGAGCCCCCCTCCTGCCCCTGCTCCGGGCCCGGGGAGGGGAAGAAGGGACGGCAGGGGAGGGGAGGGGAAGGGGCCGGCGGGGCCGCACCTGCGGGGGCTGCGCAGCCACCGACCCGCGCTGGCCGCATCCCGCCCCGGGGAGCGCCGCCGCTGCTCTTCCTCCTCCTCCTCCTCCTCCTCCTCCTCCTCCTCAGCGGGATCCCGCCGAGCCCCGCTCCTGCCATTGCAGCGCGCTCCGTCGCTCCTCGCCAGCGCCGGGCCGCCGCCGCCTGCCCTGGCCCCCCCGCCCCATTTATCGGCGCTGCCGGGGGCTCCCTCCGGCCGCTCCCCTGCCCCGGCGCCGCTCAGCCCCGCTCCCCGCGGCCGGGAGAAGAGAAAACCTCCCGGAGCCTCCCCCTTTAAGCGGACCCGGTCAATCCCCCCCCTCCCCACCGCACACACACACACACACATACATACATGCACACAGATACACATACACACACACACTCACACTCCTCCTCTTTCTCCCTCCCCTTCTTTCTTCCTCGTTTTTGCCCGTTTCTCGCAATTGGGAGTTTATTCTGGCAACGCGTTTGTTACACAACTGCCCCCCCCCCCCCCCGCTCACACTTCCAGCACACACACACACACCCCGCTCCTCTCCCCCGACAACAAACAAATCGGGAGACACAAGAAAATGCACGGAGACGGTCAGACACAAGGCCGGAAACTTACCTGCTCCACAACCAGGCTGCCAAAGTAAAGGTTCACTTAAGCTCCCCCCCAAAAAAATCAATTGTCCTTCCTTTTTAAAGGTTTGCTCGGTCCTTCAAAAAAAAAAAAAAAAAAGGAGAGAAAAGAAAGAAAGAAAAAAAAAAACCTTCTGGTTCCCAACTCGGAGCAGTCACTCTTTACAATTTATTTTGTCGTACATCATTTGATCACCATGAATTAGCAACAGCAAGAAAATGTACGAGAGAGAGAGAAGGAGAGAGAGAGAAAGAGAGAGAGAGAGAGAGCGCAGAGCTTTCTGCAAGAGAAGAAGAAGAAAAAATGTACGTGTGACAAATTATGCTACCAAGAAACAACACATCATTATCCTTGGGCCTGGGGCTCAGTGAGTCGTAACGAGAGTAATAGGAAATCCACGGTTGGGGAGAGAAACGGTCGTGCATGGCCAGTGGAGAGAGACCATACAGGGGGATGGATGCTGGAGAGACTCGCAAAATTATGGCTCAAGGCTATTGTAAAAATTGTCGAGCGTAAATGACTGCGATTTCAAACATCTTTGGAAGAAAGAAGGGGAAAAAGCGAGCCCCCCCCCCCTCCTCTCTGCCTCCCTCCCTCTCGCTCTCCCTCTCTCTTCTCTCTCTCTATAAAGAACCGTCAAGTTTTAGTGCGCATTGCTAATTAGTCAATTTCTCTCTGCCTTCACAGGCTGGCGACTTTGCTGCTGAGCTGAAACTGCTAATTTCTGTGACCAGCTTTTTTCTTAGCTGTGATCTGGATGAATGAGTAGCTGTCTCACAGAGATGACAAAAATAAACTCTAATCCCCCCAAAAATTTCCACTACATCTTTCTCATGCATAGATTTATGATCTTCAAGCGCCCTGTGCAATATGCAAACTTTTTGTGGGTGAGTGTGTGTGTGTGTGCTGCTGGGGGGGTAGTCTGTTGTATTCAGGTTACACAGGATTTGTTTTGTGTCTCTGCTCTCCCCCCCCTCCCGGGATGCGATGGAGATAATGTCTGGTTTCAGTACCCGATATATTGTTGCCCCCCCGCCCCCCCCCCCCCCCCCCCCGTTGTATTTACATTACTGCTCCGACAGGATGCATCCTCCTTCCTTGCAACTGTGATGAGGCTGGAGGGGTGGAGGGGAGAGAAAGAAAGTGAGGCTACTAAATGGTGTTAGTGGTAAAATGTTCCCTTTACATTTGTTCCTCTGCACTGTTCAAGATTTATGATCTTGTTTGAAGGCATATTTTCTCTATCGTTTTGTCTGGTTAGACAACCGTCTCTGAACTTCACTGTCAGCTCTTCAACAGATAAGGGTTCAGAAGTCACATTTTTTTTATTGGAAGATTAGCATATTGTCAGATTTGTCTTTCAGTTTCGAGACTTTGCAGTGCAGAAGCCTGAATCAAATGGCAGGAAAGCAGCTGCTATTTCACAAACATAACCTTTCAACTTTCTGCCAGATCTGATACCCTAGAAACGTGCACAGCCCATGCTTTGGGGCTTTGTTTTGTCTTTGGTTTTTGCTTCTTCATAGTTGTAACAAGCAGAGGGAATCTCATGGTAGGCACTTTGAACTTTTGCTTTCCACCAAAGGGTGTTTTGGTAGAGGACGTGTTCTCCACACTTTGTCTGATGATATATTGGACCCTCACATATATAGCTCTGATCTTCTGTTGACAAACCTCCAGTGGTCAAAAAAAGAAAAAGAAAGGTGGGATGTATGCCCTTGAATGAAATGCACGTGAAAGAAGGCTGGAGTGAACACTTACGCAAAGTTTTACCTGATGTGAAATCCACAAGCCCCATCCCATTTCCCGGATAATACTCAGGCTCTTGCTATTAAATTACACACCAGGAGTGCGTGACTTTGAATGCCAGGTCTCATGGTCTTTCTCTTTTACTTGGCCAAGGATGCCAGCACATTTACAAAGTCAGAGTCAGATTGCTCAGGAATGCAAAGGACTGAAACTGAAAGGCATCAAGGCAGTTTTCGTTTTTATTTATTTTCTGCTGACCTTAAAAAAGAAGTTCTGCCATACCCTTCCTTTTTGCTTCACCAGATAGCTCCCCTCCTCCTCCCTTGTAGGTTATTTCTTTCTGCAAGACATTTCCAATAGAAATTAGACAGTTGGTGTTTTAGGGCATGGTATTTTTTCCCAAAAGAATGACACCATCATATGCTTTGTCTAAAACCATTTTCTTTGTTTTGTTCTTGTTGAGCCTCCCCTTCCTCCCAGCCGTACCCTGTTGGCCACCCAGATTTTGGCCCCATTCAGGTGAACGAATTACAAGATGCCTCCTTTTTTAATAGTGTTTTCACTGGTGTTTTCAGTCATGTTAGGTGTCTCCCAACTGTGGTAGATGAGAAGAACAATTTTTATGTTATGCTTTTGCTGCTGAACTTTACTGCTGTAATGGTTGTAAATAATCCCCAAGGGGTTTTGTATCAGTTTCCACTGAGTGATATGTCACACACTCTTACACCATCGTAAGCTGCCAAAATATGTCTGTGTCAATGTGTAGCAAGTTTCTGGGACTAGCATACTGGTCTTACTTATGGATATGATTTGTGGTCATTTACAAATTACAGATTTTTAACTTTCTGTCACGAAGCTTTCTGAATTATACTACATTGGGTAAACATTTCCAAAAGTCCAGAGTTTGTTATTTTCGAAATGGACTTGGGCACTTTTGAAGGGAGGCTTCAGAACTTCTAACTCACTTGGGTGCTCACATTATATCTGCAAGGTAGAAGATTAAAGTTTACCTCTTACAGGCAGCAGCTGTCAGCAGAAAATTCTGTGTGTTTTCCTTCTTCTCTGATTACTCCCAGACCTGTGCCATGTAAAATGATTCTTTTTTTTTTTTTTTTTTTTTTTCCTATGGACCTAAACTAGATGTATTTGCCATTTGGTTTAAACGGGGACTTTATGTCTCTAGCTTATAAGCCTGAGGGCATCACAGACTTGAGGGAAAATGCTGGGAGTAAAGAGCATCTCCCTTGAGGCACAGAACTCTTGCTAACTCCTGAGCCTTCCCTGTCATACTATAGGGCTCTATCCCTAAGCAGGATTCCCTCATAATGGAGGACAGTATCCCATGCTTTCATGCTTTGGAGACCAGATGTTGGTAACTGTTGTGCCTTGTCTTCCCTCAACTCATCTCCTCTCTACCCTGCAGACTCCTCAGGTTACTGAAGCCTCATTGCATAGACTTGTAGTAGAGAGGTCAGTACTGCAAAGGGAACTAAATCACATCTTGTGTTTCAAGGAAGAGGTCCTCATGCAAGAGGTCCTCCTATATTTTTCATCAAGAAAATGTAAGGCTTTGTCTTTTAAATCCCAGGGAACAAACAGTAAATAAGCAAGGAAAATGCTTTTCAGTAAAACTAATTATATTAAAAAAAAAAAAAAAAAGGAAGTTTTGAATCTCTCTGTGTTACCTGTGCTTGAAATATGAAACATACCTCTGTACAACTGATATTTGGGGGGATTTTTTGCATATTTTATTGTTCCAATATGCATTGAGATTGATACCCCAGCCTAGCTCCAAAATCAACAAGTTACAGAATCATAGAATCATAGAATATCCCGAGTCGGAAGGGACCCATTAGGATCATCGAGTCCAACTCCTGGCACCACACAGGTCTACCCAAAATTTTAGACCATGTGACTAAGTGCACAGTCCAAATGCTTCTTAAACTCCAACAGGCTTGGTGCAGTGACTACTTCTCCAGGGAGCCTGTTCCAGTGTGCAACAACCCTCTCTGTGAAAAACCTCTTCCTGATGTCTAGCCTAAACATCCCCTGCCTCAGCTTGACACCATTCCCGCAGGTCCTATCACTGGTGACTAAGGAGAATAGATCTGTGCACAGGATCTTAATTATTAAGAGCAAAAATAGATGTCAGATCCGAACACCTGCCCCTCTGTCACTGAGGCTGCTGTCAGAAACAGAGTTTCAGCTGGCTTCACTCTTTGAGGCACAGAAGTCACCATTCTGCACATCTTCTGGCCTGCTGAACCCCCTCAAGAGCTTGCATTTCTGGCACTATTACATTTCAAATAATGGGAAAGACATGACTGGTTGATAGTGCTCACCAGAATCAGCCACACGGGGATGGTGTCTCTACCCACAGGAAAAGAAAGTTATTCTGGGGACCTTCCAGAGAGGTAAAGATGACAAATGCACTGTCATTGTTGTACAACATGCCATACAAGTTGTTAGGACATCTCTGGGTGTGTAGGTCCCTACTGTCGTACAAGAATTTTACAAGTAGATGAGCAACACTAGATGAGCAATAGATGAGTATTGGATGCTATCAATAATGTTGCTACTCATGCAAATGTTGTTATATAATCCACTGTGGAGTTTCTGATGTGGAAGTTCATAAGGTTGTCCTTCTGAAGGTAGAGCTGGTATCACTTCCCATGTATAGACAAACTTCTTTAATCCATTGCCAGGTAGTGTGTTTAGGAATAGGACAGGAGGGGAAGATTGCAGGAGGTTGCGGTGAGGTTAGAGCCCATGAATCTGGACTTCTGGATTCTCACTACTGAACGGTGATTGTACCTGTACCTGTTTGCACATTTTGGGGTTTGGACCTGGGAATCATCCATTGCTTACTGGTGTCTTCTTCTTCCTGGAGGAGATCAGTTCCCTGGAAACCAAGGAGCTGTGAGGACTTGCAAGGAGCCGCGAGGGAGACAGTCCTGAAATCAGAAGTTATCTTGGGTCTAGTAATATAGATGTAGCAACCTTGACCCAGGTGCAGCCTTTAATATCTCCATGCTTCAGTTAACAAATGCTAAAAGGGGTTTTCATTAGTGCAGTCCAAGGCTCTCCCAGCTTGTGGTCCATCTCCCCACTGAGCGCATCTGCCCAGCTCCACCCCCGGCTGGGAATTTCTGAATGTTTCCCATTACGCTTGCTATGCCAATGTCTGCTGCAATGGTGTGGCTCTAGAGTCTGGCGCAACTGGCACCAGAGGTGTCACAGGCATCCTGATAACCTGTGTTGTGCCCTGGTTAATCGATGCTTGCCTAGTGCTTTGAGATTCCTCCAGGAATGCTGGCTGGTTTTATTTATGCACATAGCCATATCCTGAAGGATTGTTTCCATGCCTGAACGTATGCAGAGCAGAAATTTTTCTGCAACTAAGTGTCATAATACCATTAGGTATTCAGACTTCCGCCCTGCTTACCCAAAGTTCTGGCGGTGGTGGAGTGGGAGATGCTAAACTGGACCTCACATGAGCGATCTGAAGAGTGCTGAAAAGCAAACTGTTCTTCTTCCTCTCCCAATCCCCAGAAAGGCAACAGGGTGAACCACATAAAAAGATAAAGTCATTCAATGCAATGCTGTGCAATCAAGATGACATGAATAAAATTTGTAGAAAACCGGTAGCTTCTGAAAAATCAGAATATAAGGTATTGCCTCTGAAAGAATTATTAAAATAACTTGGGGGGGTGTAGAACTCAGAACTGTTAAAAGAAGCAGCTAAGCTTGGGAAAATTGCAATCTAAAAGCAAGGTGGATTAAGCAAATCCTTCTGTACAGAACCGTGCTACAACTAGGAACCCTTTAACCATCACTCGGAAGAGCTTATGCTCTGGGACTTGATATTCAGACACACAATACGAGCTTTAGAGATTGTGTCTGCACCATAGTCCAAATTAAAGGATACCCTCTTGTGCTTAAGTCCAATTCTGTTCAGGAAAGCATTTAAGCATTTCTCAAAGTGTATTCTTAAGTGTGCTCTTGAAAGGGAGTGTTCTCCTGACATGGGACATGTGTCTGCATTCACCACTCAGTTTGGCTGAGTTTTCCCAGCTTGGTGCACACAGGACTCACTGCAAAACAAGGAGGAGGACACGGTGGTGGTAAGTGGCACTGCAACCTCTCCAAAGTCGTGGTCAGGCTTTGTAAGGAGCAGCCTCCATGTGGGACAGTGCTCCTTCTCAGTCGCTTGGTTTCTTGAGGCAGCATATTGAGAAACAATGGCAAGTTTCAGACCAACAGGAACTATCTGGATTGCAGTGGCAAGATTTAGAACATGTTTTTGTACTGATCTAATACATAATCCATAGGTTTAACGTGGCTCTCACAAGCCCCAAAGGAGCACTAACCATTTTTAGGGAAAGAAGAGTTGCAAAGAATTTTTAATTCCCTTTCAAGCAAAGTCTGCTGACAAAGACTTTTGTCCTCCATCACAACTAAGTACTCAGAGGACAGAAACCTTTCCCATAGTACTCCCTTTCCACTGCCCCAAGATAGTTTCCTCCCTTTGGATGTAGCAGAGAGGACCCGTTGGATGTTGACTCCCAATGAATTAAAATAAAATGGAGCTTTAACTTTGACTACCCAGACATTTCTCCATTAGCATGATTTTGGGGGCAAAGATGGACAAAAGTATAAAAAAGAAAAGGAAATGCAAGTTAAGTTTTATGGTCTCCCCTTGCTTTACACCATCTTTCTAAGATAACAGAGCACCTCCTGACCTGGCTGCTGCCCACAGGGCTCTGCCTAAATAGTGTGGTCTTGTTCTGCTGCAGAGGGGAAGAAGGAGAGCTCTCCCCATGCAGATGATGTATCATCACTTTCTCAGTAACCAGAGCTGTTAACCATTGTGAAAAGAGTCAATATTGTTTTCTCCCTGTGGTCTTTCTCCCCTGTATTCCAAAATGTATTTTTAGAGTCAGAAACTGCTTACTCAAGTTAGCTAGTTTGCTGAGAGAACAAAACAAAACAGAACCTAGAGACAGAGCTACATGAGATTAAAACCAGGTAATCTTTAACTTCATGTGGCCGGTGAAGGTCAAGCATTATTCCCCTAACTGACGGTGACCCTCACGAGTTGGGCACTGTGTTTTCGGTGAGCTCCAGCAATGGCTCAGACCTAGCCCAACTATCTACCCAGACAAACAAGGACCTCTGTCTTCTCTCCACTAGGTCCAACTGCGGAATAGCAAACTGGGGTAGGCACAGAACTGAAAATATATATTTTTTCATCAGGCTTGGGAAAGATAAAACTTTGGTACCAGATACTTTGCCTAGGGAGAAAATGGGAGCAGGAACATAATCCCTTTACTTTGCTGGAGTGTTTCTCTGCTTCTCAGCAAAATGGACAGTTGTGCCCAGCTTCCTGGTTCGAATCTGGCCCAGGCAGTAGCAACCAAAAAGAAGTCATCACGGAATGGCTGGCAAGGCCCTGCGTGTCCCCAGCCAGCTGTTTCAGTCCAGCATCTAGTTCACATAATAAAAACGTCCTTGTATTTGGCTCTGAGTGACATTGTCTTGGAATACGAGCAGATCATCTGTGGTCTGCTTTGGCATGGAAGAAATACCAGCCATTCACAGCTGGAAATTGTTCCCCCTCACCTTTTCAAATATTTCCATGGTGACAAATGGGGAATGTGAGGAAGTCGATACTAGCTCTATTTCTGTTATACTAGAGGTTTAAGAGGAGACTTTAGTCTTTGCTGTTATCAACAATCAAACTTATTCACGAGCTGTATATGGGAGGTAAAAAAAAGTAAGTATGAGGGTAGGTATCATTAATTCTAAGAAATGGAGATGAAATAGAATAAAGCGATGCTTGGTGTCAGAGCCCAGTCACCAGAACTTCATCTCTCTTTTTTTTTTCTTTGGCTCAAGTTGCCTTGGTGATTTTCAGGTACCTATTGCTCATGAGATAACATCTTCCTGAATGCCCAGTGCTTCCAATTCATTTACACCAAGGTATAAATAAACATCCCAAATATCCTCGGGCTGAGAAGTGACACTGGAGAGAAATGAAAAAGGGGCTCCATTTTAACTTCATTCAAGGACCGCTCATCAGCAGACAAAGGTTCATTGCTGATGTAAAGGGATGGTCCTAGTGGACTCAGTGCTCGCTCACACAAGCTATGAATCTGGCCAATAGTCTTTTACCGATGATAAAACAGGGAGACAGGCAAAATGAAAAACATCCCTCTACTGAGAAATTTCATTTTTTAAAATTAGACATATTTTAGTTACGAAAGACTGTGAAAGTGTTCAAAATAATGAAACTTTAGGATTTCTGTTCTCCTTATCTCAAGAATAGCTGTGATGATTTAAAACGAATATGATTAAAAGAAAATTTATATATTGCACCTTGACTTTGGTTTCAGACCTGAATGGATTTTAACTGCCAGGTGACAAGCCCTTTAAAATGGGATTAACAATGGAAATTCTGGCTTTTTAAGCTACCATGGTGATACTATTACATCTGGGCTTCTTCACAGCCCTTGGTCCACCGTCAGGAACTGCCAGTGACAGACACCAAGACTGAAGCTACGGCAGTGACCCGAGTTATTTTGGAAGTTACAGCTCAACATATAAGATTTCATGCAGTAGCTCTGATGACAAAAAAATGAATTTACCACATGGAATCTCACAACATATTGTGCGGTAACTCAGAAAATAACTTGGGTTACCATAGCACATATATATATAATACACATTAACAGCATTTATAGACACTGATCTATTAAGTCATTTTCCTACACTACCTTCAGACCTTTTGTATGAAGCAGAAAAACCATCATTAAAGCTATGGTTTGCCAGACAATTACTTTGTCAAATCTCAAGAAATTGCATAATAAATTGTATACATGCATCAAACATGAACGGCAGAAGGGTATAACAAGCAGTATATTTCCAGTCCACTTGTTCTTTCATCTAAACAGTAGCTTTTGTTTTGAAGAGTAATCCTATATCCTTTTCAAGGCATAAAACGTGCATATACATTTATCTATCAAACTAAGTAGAAATAATTGAAACACTTAATATGCACGGTAATAAAGAAACGCACGAACAACTTCATTATTAATGTCTATTGATTATTTATGTTTTCAAATAGGCAAATGTAGCTACTAATATTTTATCATGTTAGTCTATATGTGCATTTTGGCTTTACCTGTTTATTGGCAAATTTACTGTCCACGTTATGGCGGATTTTTATTGCTGTACACTCATTTGCTATGCGCATAACTGGGGTCAGTTTACGAACTGACTAGGGTTTACTCAATTTGATTACTATGTAACATTTCTGAGACTATTCCCCCTTTGGAAAATTAACTGTACAAGGAAGCCTAGTAAATCTTTACTTAAAAATTCCAAACTTTAGATTGATTTCAGCAGTGGGTCTGTATTGATTTAAAAAGCTTTGCGTTCCTAACTAAAAACTAATCTTTATTTCACCCTTTAGTGACTGCAGTCATAAATATGTTCACTCGCACTGGAGTTTAGTGGATTAATGGTTATTGGAGATTGTGGCTTCCAACTGAGGTTGGTAAACCTTAACCTTTGGAGGACAACATGAAGGCATTTACCCCTTGTCATCTGTAATAGCTAGGTCCATTTCTGACAGTTACCTGAGTGTTAAAGAGGAGGCAGAGCAGGGGATAGGAAATAAAGCACCAGCGGCTCACTTTAGCTATTAATCACCTATTAGAGAGTTCTGTATCTGGACCTGACTCATTTTCTGATGCAAAGACACTGAAATGAGACAAAATTTGTTTAATTTGCGATACTAGGACTCTAAAATTTCCAAGCACGAGAATTAGTCATGCCTCAAAATTAGAAGGCAGAAGTATTCTGCTCCCTGTTCTCTTATTTCACAGTGTTTGTGTGAGATGCTTTCTGTGACTCAGTACAGATTTTTCTCACTGTCTCTGACAGAGAATTTTTGAAGGCAGCTGGCAGGAAACATTACATTATATTCCACTACAACGACTTATCATTTATTACCCAAAACATAATTATACCAATTGTTATAAAAACCATAATTGCATTAATGTCTTAAAGTAAGGTTTATTCTGGAATGTCATGTTCTGAAATAGATGTCAATTAGCACTTAAGTTATGAACAATCCATCCCTACCAAACTTTAATTCACTCAAGTCAGCTTAAGTTACTCAAGAAAGTAATGTGAGGGTAGAAATTATTCCCACATGTAAGGACTGAAAGATCTGCCCTAACTTTTCATTAAAGAGAATAATGATTATTGAGAACATAAAAAAATTATTTCATTAGCCATACAGGGAAGGTTTCACTGGAACACGAAATATACAAAACGGTAGATGTCAAGTGATTATATTAACAGACACAATTCAATATCCATTGTTCCAGAAAATATACTGAGCTTAAAGGAGAGATTTCTCCTGCAAGAAATATTGACTGGAGCCTGCCTAAATTCAAGGGAGAAATTTATTTTTCGTAAGCAGGTACCATCTTGTGGCAGTCACTTCTGTAGTTATTCCCATTTGAGATCATAAGGGGTAATTGTGTCAGAAAGGGTACCAGCACAGTGCACCTGATTTTTGGCAATTGATTTTATTTTAAAACCTGTCTTTCTATTTTTATTAATACTCTATCTTTGCAAATCAAATTCCTGGGAAGGGAGATTGCTTTTGTAATAACATAGAATCACAGTTGCTGGCAGCTGTTTCAGATGATTCTAGGCAATTTACGTCCCTTGAGACATTTCCCCAACGTCAAGGTAATCAGGGCCAGTGGGATATAATCTGGGAACAATTCTAACAACAGATTTCCCATCCTGGACCAAAAAACACAGTCCCGAGAGATATGCAGATCGCTCGCTGTGCCTTGACATTCACTCCTAACACTTACCTGCAAATTTTGCATCCGTTTTGTTTATCAAGGTAAAAGCATTGATTCAAACATTTAAACAAAGGTAACAAGTTGTAGGAACACAGAACATCTGCTAGGTAGAATGTTGCCCTTATTTTGCAACGTCACTTATTTTACCTTTCCCTTGTTCCTTTAATTCTCTCTGACTCATCCCCCAGTTTCAGACTGCAACAGATTTCATCCAAGAAGGTCAATAAAGCGCAGCTGCACCCCACTGTTTGATGTCCTCACTGAAGAGGGAAACTGGATTTGTGGGGTCTTCTACAAGCTTGTGCTAATGGCAACAACCACTGGGGTTTTGCAAAGATAACCTCGACTTTAATAACAAAGCACCAGCTTTCTTAAATCTATCAGTTTCTGTTCTATCTATCTTTGATGATCTGAACTGAAGTTTATTTCTCCTCCCTTAGCAAAGCAAGCCTTAAAATTGTGATCTAGGTGGAGAGAGTAGAAAGAATACAGAATACTGCCACTGCAGGAGGCTGAGGGACAAAAATCTGCCTTTACCTCCCCACTTAGCATACATAGAGAATATACACAAGATGGTGGCAGTTAAGAGTACCCTCAAAACTTTAGCTTGTTAACAGTCCCTAAAAACTTTCTGCAGTATAAATAAGGTTGTGATAATTGCAGATAATCTTTTGATTGCAGCTGGAGACAAGCAGGAAAATTTCCTGCTCATGACAAAATGCTAAGACTGATCTCTTCAGTTTACATTTTCAGCTCTTTCTGATTGCATGTTTTTGATGCAATGAGTATGAAACCGGTCTTTTTGGCCCAGCATGAAATGAAAAAAACATGTACTGCCATGCACAAGAGAGGTCCTGTGCCTCTCTCTACAGCACCAGCTGTAGAGATCTTTCTGGGGTTTGGGAGATACCTTCATCTGCCTGCGTGGGACTGTCAACCTGAAGAAGAGAAGGAAAAACAAGTCTGCCTCTGACTGCCTGTCCCTATGGCAGAGCAGAGCTGGTGTTCAGCTAAGCCACCACTGGAGGGTTAGTGTCCGCTGGAGAACTTAGCGCCACAGGGGGCAATGGTGACAAGAGACCATCCAACTCTTTTTCTACTCATTCAGTTTTGAAAAACAGACACTGGATGAGGAGATCACCTCTAAATGCTTCTAAATGCTACCAGGTCAGTGGGATGAGGAAGTGTGATGGATCAGTGGGATAATGGCTCAAACCAGGGGAAATAGGAGTTTGGAGCTGATGTTTTCTGACTAGGAAATGAGTTTATGTAGCTGGTATGTTTTTTGTGAAGGGAACATGTCCAGAGAGCATCACAGACATCACTGAGTGTGGGGGGAAATACCTTGGGGAATCTTTGTTAAACCTGTGGAAGCTCATCACTCACTGACACCTAGCTGAGCTCAAACTAGGTCCACCTGGAGTAAGACTGCTGTTCTCCTCTGAGAATGCCAAGCTGCTTAGAACATTATAGGAAAAATATAAAGAAATTAGAAATGACCACATCATTTCACACAGCAGTAAATATGTCATAAGGATTTTTTATCACACAGACTTGATGCACATTGGGCAGTAAGAAAATAGATTTGATCAACAGGAATAGATGCTTTAAAGCTAATATGATCTACTGAGTCACAAATCCTCTTTTTCATAATGCTTAAATACGGATTTACATGATGGACCATAACAACTCCAAATGCACCATTTATGTTTATCATGTAAATAATGATGAGTTTTCAAATGAGAATGCAGATCAAAATAGCACACTAGTTATTCAAATGGCTTCTTGGTTCAGAAATTCACTTTTTGAATAGTTCAAAAGTATGAACTATTTAGACTGTGATCTTACATTACTGAGACCCAGGTGACTAATGTGTACATGTGAGTGGTCCTGCTAAACTCAGTAGTTTTACTCAACTGTACAAAGTTACTTATGGCTGTATGTACCTGCAGAAGGGATGTCAAAGTCAGTAAACTTCTCAGGACAGTTTATTTTTATCTTGTCAACTTCCAAAAATTCTGTGAGCTGATGGTAAGATCCTAGTATTCACTAGGTGCTATTTAACATTAGCTATTTGCTGCTAGGGAAATAATTCCTGTGAGCAAATCATGTGCAATGTGATCATTAGTTTCTTGGTTTTCCTACCTTTTAATTCTTCCACAATGCAGTACTTTACAAACAGTCAAGAAACCTCGCCAGGATCCTATTTAAATGTGTGTACTTTCAGAAATGCTATGCTACCCTCTCTCAGCTTGCCTTTGCATGCCTCAGCCCCATAATCGCCCTCCAGCTTGTGTGTACATGTACAAATGTGGGATTCTATGGGAGTCATGGCAGCTCCTGCATTTGGCATTTACATCTTTAATAGTTAAACAGTAAATTGTTCTCCGGATTGTCCAGTGTTGCTGAAAAACAGACACATTTTCACCTTTGGTACTGGGATCTCAGCCAAGGATGCCTTCTGTAGTTCTCCAGAGCTTAAAACCAGTCTTGTGCAAAAGGCCAGTACAAGGGTCTTATAAGTGAAGTCACTTAAGTACCTACCCTGGCCCCCCCAAATCTGTCCTGATTGCTGTAGTTTGTGGCAGACAAGCTTTGGACTGCCTCTGAGTAGAAAGGTGAGGTCTAAAAATAACCAAGACCCACGTGTTCAGGGAAAAATAAAAAGCCCAAAGGTTATTCGGCATTATTTTGTCTTGTTCTGTATGCATCTCCCCCTATACAGACAGAGTCCATCCCCTTCTACTTCCTCTGAGTTAATTATAACTTGCATTGAGTAGTGTCATGGAGAGAGACATAAAAAGCAGCAACACTAATAGTACTCAAGGGGAATTTAGCAGCTCTACAGCAGAACAAAAATCTCCCAGCAAAGAGTTGTGGCAATAAATGAGCCAGTTTGATACCAGTCAAAGTCCACATGCAGATAGATTTATTTGCTCTATATTGGCCATGCTTTTCCAGCTTCATGAGATATGGATATTTCTGCAGGAAGAATTCCACTTTTAGATTGAGAGGTAGAATGTCCCTGCAACATAAAGCATTCACTGGCCGCTGCACCGGTACAGTGACACTGGAGTTCAAAAAAGCTTTCGCAAATCCCCAAGAGGGGAAAAAAAAAAAAAAAAAGAAAAAAGAAAAAAAAGGACTGGGATTTGGGCACTGCTTGAAAGGAAATATTTGGACTTAAATTTCAGGAGGAGGGTGAGGGGTGGTTCTCACCATCTCTGCTCCTGCCTGAGCCAAGTCAGAGCCAGCCAGAGGCAACCAATGTTTGAGTGATGTGATGCGAGTGCTTCCCTGGCCTGGATGCTCCTGAGCTGTGCAGGTGAGCCGGGAGCATGGGCAGAGTGCAGCATGGAGATGATACAAGGCACAGTGCAAAACACATCTCTAGTGCCTGTGTTTAGCTGCTTGCTTTTAGTCTATTTATGCTGGATTAGGTGTCAGGCAAATTGTCAAGGTCAGTAGTGCCTTACTCTAAGCAGCAGCTAGAAGGGACTACATGATGCTGCTCACAACTGGAATCCCAACCAGCTCTTCTGCTTTCTTCTTCTTGATTACCACTAGCTTGTCCAAAGCATTGTATTCTTCTGTTTGAAATTCATCTTCAGCCCTCGCTTCCTTCTCCCTGTCCCTCTCTGATGACCTCTCTGTCTCTTCTCAGTGAATACTTACCAGCTTTCTCATATATGGTCTCAGCATCCTTCTGTTCTTCTCATAGATTCCACCTTATAGGAGGAAAACAGATGTTTTTCAGCAAGAGAGCCAACACAATAGCAGAGCTATAGCAAGAACTCTCTGGTCTTGCTTAACTACATTTTACTTCAGAGTTTTCCTTTATGATGGCTAAAATCCTGTTTGTAAAGCGTGATGATCTTTGAATAATTTACTGATCTCCTCAGTAAATTGTGAGAAAAAAAATGAACCTAGTTCTATGGACACCATCCTAGTTCAGAACCTAAGCCTCAAGAGGTATCTCTTTCCTAGAGGGTGTCTTCACATAAAGAAGTGCTTGAACTCATGCCTAAACCAATGGCCTGGATAAGACACAACTTGCTATACATGGAAAAAAAGACAGATCTGAATCTGTACTTTACAGTCATCCTCTAACACCAAAACAGGCTTTAGTAATTAATTCCTGAAGGTCGGAGAAGGTAAGAATGACCGGAATATGTAGCCTCCATTTTTTTTCAGGATGCTTGTTTTTTGATACCTGCTGCTTGAGTAGCGCAGTTGAAGAAGGGGTCCTCTATCTCAAGAAGCTGTAAGTCTTTCCTTTAGACTAGAGCAAAGGCTACAGAAAGCCGTGCAAGCCAGCGATTTGTAGGTAAGCTGATGTCATATATATGTATTTCCCTTCTTCTGAGAAAAAAAATAAATAAATCTTTTGGTACTTGTAGGGCCAATTCCAGCAGCGATGAAGACATCCAAACGGTCCCTACAAGTTTTGTAGACACTCCATAGACTTTCCTGTGGACGGCATAGACAGATTTGTACAACAAAGTGTTGAAATAGTGAAGGTAAGGTGAAAACAGAGGGAGAAAAAATGTCCTAAGTGTTGATTAAACCCCAAAGTGCACAAGAATTTACCGTGACTTCCCATTCCTATCTTTCAAGTTAAATTGACCTTGTTGTCTACCACTGGTTTTTCTTCAAAGGTTTATGGAAAATAAACAGACTTCCTCTGAAATTGCATTGAACAAGCACCAGACAGAGAATTCCCTTCCCCCATCACCTTTCTGCACCATTTCAAAGACTTACTTAATGATTTACATTGTTCAAAGAGTCACTCAAGCAGGCAAAGTGGAATTCCACCTGATCGGTAACATAGGGTACTTCCTATCTGAGCTGGCATATGAGCTGCTTCTCAGCTCTCCTAGTACATGAAGAGCTATATGGGAACTGCTGAAGTGACAATAGATTTTAAGAGCAATAATCTATTTTTGTGTGTGTGTGTGACTGTGAGAAAAAAGATGGAGAATGCCATGAAGGTAGGGGGTGAAATGAGCGTAAGCACACCAGGACATTACCCAACCTCAACTGCACAAGTTACATTGTCCCCATTATCAGACAAAAAGCCTCACAAGAGACAGAGATCAAAGGGTTAGCTTTTCAGTGATCTTGTCATGAGGCTTCTTAAATGATAATGTAAAGGTTTTAAAAAACATTTACCGTAATTTCTGCTAAGTGTCACAGCCTAGTGAACCATTAAAAGTGAGGCAGCTCACTGAACCGCGCTGGAGTGAACAGATGGAATTCCACCCTCCCTCTGCTCGAGAGCCTCCACGAACAATGCAAAGTCTTCTTGCAAATCTCCTCCTCTGAGCTCATTACCCAGGGCAAATATGTGGCAGGTTCTACCGTCACAAAGGCTGGGGCTTGCTCTTCTTTGCAAGCAGGCTGTGTGGTAGGATTTGGAAAAAAAAAATAAATTACCCTGGTTTCTACACTCGTGCAATCCTTTCTTTGTTCCTCACTTACTACAGATGCTTGGAAAAAAAGAGGGACACTCTGATTTGAACTTTCTAGGGTTTTATGGATCACCAACAGTCTCATTTTCTCCAGACTTCATTTAAAAATATATATATATAATGTCTATTTTCTTTGGAAACAGATGCTGTGTCTCCATAGTTCCGAATGTTCCAGAGACAAGGATGTTGCCCCCTCTGTTTCTGCTTTTGCACTCATTCTTGCTCCTTTACATCCTCCTCGCAGCTTCCATGCCTGTGCAACAAGTAATCCTGCATAGGTACGCATGATCTTGTACTCTCCCTTCTCATTTTTTTTATGGGCTCATGGAAATTTGGATCACTATTGCAGGGCTGAAATTTCCATGGAGTTTTGTGGGTTTTTCAAACACAGTTTGAACCAGCTTAACCAGGTCAACTTGCAGTAAAGGGTAGTAGGGGGCCTGTGAACTCCAGAGGGCCGTGTGAACAGGTGATGCAGTAGCTGTGGGGAAAGGCAGGCTGTGGGGACAGCTGGGGGATGACTGGCACATGCCAAAATGCTTGAGGGGAGAGGATTCATACAATAAACTCCAGTTTCACTCAGGATCATCCTCTACCTCCAAGGTGTCTCAATGGTGAGTGAAAGGTGGCACACAAAGGATTGATGTTGCTCATATCTGGATGCTTTTAACAACCCAGCCCATAATTACAAGGTCCCCATCTACAATTTGGATGACTTGTTAAGCTTAATTTGAACTGGGTTCATTTCCAGAACACATAACTGGAAAAAAAAAATCATCTGCTTTTCATCTTTATCTTTTAAGCCAAACCCATATTTTCTGCCATTCAGTGGGTTAACTGCCTGCTTCGTCTCTGACCTGTTCCGTGTTTACTCATTCATAAAACTCTGTTGAATATGATATTGCTGCTAATTCCCACTGAACCATGGAAGCATGGTCCAGAAACCTGCCATGCCCCTCCTCAGTCGGTTGCATTTGGTCTTTGTGGAAATCTGGGCATGGGGCTAGCCGTGAGACTCAGCCATTAGAGGTTCCTCAGACCACAAAACCCGGAAAACAGCTGTCTTCAGTATTCATCTGCACATGGTTTCTCTGTTTTACAGGGAGGTTCACCCATTTGAGAGCTGGTGTGTCTCCCGAAGAGCCCTTTCTCTTTTTTCAGTGGTCGTGTATTCTGAAGATGTCTGGTGAAAATGGAGCACAAAATCTACAGCTGAAGAAAAGAATTCACTTAAATTGTTTCCTGTCTAGGTTCTGAGACTGTGAGTCTTTGGTGCAGCACAGGAAAATTTACCTTTTAACCTTCAGTTTAAGCATGCTGGAAAATCAGAAGAGTTGTCTTGGAACTTGGGTGCTAGACATGAGGCCTGCTTTGAAATTTGGGATAAGAAGAAGTAAGCTGGGATCGTGGGCATTCCATCTTACAAGGTTGAAAGGAAATAAGTAATTCCAGACATTCTGGACACCAGCAAAGGCTGGAGCCTGTCTTTGTTGGTGACATGGTGGCACGTCTGGCTGGTGATCTGGGCTGAGAAGTGCAGAGATGTGGGGAAGGAAGGGACAAGGCTCTGGCACCTCCTTTGCTGGGGAAAGCAGCAATCTCCATCACGGGCTCTGTACAGCAGCAGGAGACACTGCCAACTGTACAACACGTCCCCATGAGGGGATGAAGTGCTGCTCAGCCAGGCATGACCAGCCCTCTCTCTGCCCAGCTGGGCTCTCTGCTGACTGCAGCACGCTCTCACCAAGGACATCATCCTCTTTCTCCACAAGAAGAGACAAAGTACCCTCCTCAGCACATTCCCCTTACCCACCACATGGCCTCTTATTTTCTCAAGCTTCTGCTGTCTGCCCACCTCTCAGCAGAGATTCTTATGAGGCAATGTCTTTGGTTTCCTTCCTAAGGTGAGATTTAGCCAGGCAGCTCTGGCCCTTGTTCTGCTAGGTGAGCAGGAAAAAAAAAAAAAAAAAAAAAAAGGTCCTCTCTGATGTCACACATTTGCACTCTGGAACTCTGGAGAAGATACCAAGATTTTGTTCAGAAGAGGCAGCTGAAAACATAGGTAAATCACAAAGTACTGAGGTGGCTTACTGGGAGAAGTCACTGCCTCATTCATCTGGAAGTTGTGGCCATCCCAGCTGAGGCAGAGTACCTGTCTATGTGTGTGGGAGGTTGTTCCCTGAGAAATAAAATGGATGTGCTTGAACCACCTCTCTGAACATTTGACCGTGCCCTTGGATTAATTCGAATGGATCAAGATGTACGGCTTCATCTTGAATCTTCCAGGTTGTCATGGCAAGTGAAAATAATCACCTCATTGCCAACCTAGACCCTGTAATGACTCTTATGTGGCCTCTTCTAAATGGTTTTCAGCATCACAAGAGACGCATTAGACCCTTACTGTACAGGAGTTGTTATCCTGCTTTCCAGCAACCATCAGATTCCTTTAGGGCCCACTCCATGAAGAGCCCCAACTTGTATCATGCCTCTGCTGAAGCCATGGGAATCGCAACCTGAACACTGGTCCTTTAATTTGTGGAAATAAATATGAAAAAGTGCTCCATGTTTCATTATCATCTTTCTTTTTTTTTTTTTTTCTTGTTCTTCTTTTTTACCATTTACATTGCATGCATACACTTGAGCAACTTGGCTTCAGTCTTGATTGAAATATTTAATGGATATTATTCATTGTTGGTATTCTATTGATGCTGTTCTCATTCATTTTAAAACTGCCAAACCTTCCCATTTTTCAAGGATGCCTGGCCTTTTAAATAAGGGAAGCACTTTGATACCTTTATTGCATTTTTTGAGGCCACATTAGCTTGTTTTTGCTATCGTTTTTACTTTGATTCTAATAAACTGAATAGAAATAGCAGTCTCTCCATTTCTTAAATACTGCATGCTTTTCCATTATTGTCCACAAACAGTTGATTCCAATCAACTTTCTTCAACTCATTCCGTCCTCAAAATTACTGTACTTTTATAACCATTCACAAATATTTTCAGAAGTGTTTCCAATTTGATGATATTATAACCTAGCCCTAAGGGTTTATTATCTTCTATATTATTCATTTCACCTAGTTTCATTTCCTTGGACTAAGTCCAAAATAGCCCCTGGTCTTGTTGATTGCTCCTCAAACCGAAAAAACAGTTTGGTACCACACTCAGAAAGACGCATCCATCCTTAATGACTCCACTACTGCTATGCCCATCAATGTCAGCATAATTGAAATTACACTATAGTCACTGCCTCTGCCTTTTTGCAGCTTACCCCTTATCTATGTAAGCATTTCCTGATCTACTACCTTGTTTTAACCATTTCCCAGGTGCATGCTGGTTTTCTTCTTGGATTGTTTCATACCTTTAAGAGGTCCTTATTCATGCTTCACATTTGTCAGTTATTTGACAAACTGAATGAAAAAGAAATAGCATTTATAAGGAGCATGTTGCCTATTTTTGGATTTCCCTTCAATGCAGGAGTAGGGCATGTCTTAAAACATTTGCCAACTATGCCAAGAATAGTTGCTCAGAGGCAAAAGAAAGTACAGAAAGTAGAGGGAAAACACTCTCCTGATATTTAAGCTATATATATTCTCTTCTACATGCAGTTTTTCTTGGGAAATTCTGGTGGTAAAATAAAGCAGAACATTTAGGATGCTTCAAATAATACATCTCTCCTCCTGGTGAGCAAACCATGAGGGGGCTTCCTGACCCTAGCAATGTTGCAGTGCCAGCAGAGAGAAACTACTCTTCCATTGCTTAGGCATACGCTGAGTCTTTGAGAGCCTAATTTGGCTTTTTATATAAGCAGGTCTTCCTTAAACAGAATTTCAAGCTAGCAATGAGCCCTTTACACTGTAATTCTGGGGAAGGTAGAGCCTTTTCCCTCATTTATTAAAAAATAAATAAATTTTACTCTTATGTGGCATGCTGAGACATTGGATTATTGAGATGGGTGTGTAGAATAGCTTACTTCCAAAACTGCATAATCTCAGTGATGATATTACTAAAGCGTGTGAAATTTTAAAGGACAGCTGGTGCTGCTAGGACTCACTTTTGAAACATTCACAGGCCTTGAGGTCCCCTCAGCACAAATCTTATCAGTGGGTACCTAGGGGTCCCACAGGCTGCTGTTCTAAAAGGCAAGCTTCACTGTTGAGGATACACGTAAGATAAATACCAAATGATGTTTAAGGATTGAGAAACATTACCACACATTGCTCACCATGAGCAGAAAGGTTCTGGTCTAACACTAAAACAGCCAGCTGACTGCCATCTTAATGCAACAAAACCATGGCCATGGGTTGAATGCACCCACTCATCCAAGTAGGGGTCCCAATTCTGCAAGGTGCTGAGTCCTCCGAGCCCTTCACTCACTCTGAAATGGAGCCAGGCAGTACCTTTCAGAGCCGAGCCAATGCAGCTAACATAATTTCTTTTGTCTGGGTACCCCAACTTAAACTTGGACATTACACCTGGCAGGTCTTTCCAGAGAGCAGATGATGCCAGGGAGATTTCTCACTGTCTCAGCACCTCGGGAAGTAGCTTGTGAAGGAATTACAATGCCCGTCCATTTTTCATGTGCCTGCCAGCTTAACATTGTACCTAACCTCACATTCAGGAATTGCCCATTCTGTGGTGCGTGTCTACTGTTTATTTCTGTGTCTGTCAGAGACCTAGGGTTAAAACTATTGGAGGTCCAGATGACATCTGGCTTCTCAGCTCCTCCAGAATATTGGCTGCAGTGTTTATCAGTGCATTATTCATCAAAACTGATGATGCAAAGTACAACATGCTGTCTGCAGCTCAGTGTAAGAGTGGAAAGAAGTTGGCAGAAATGCCTGGTGTTCTGTGAGCAGCATGTAATCAATAGTCTGGGTGCTTGTTCACTTTATGTTGATGACTATTCCCTCTGGTACGTCTTTGTATATTTTTGGGTTCTCTGTATTACCAGCTGTGCGATTTTTCTTTTCTCTTTTCTTGATACCAGTCTTGATAGAACAGAAGGGGCAACCTTTTGTGCAGTAGGTGTCAAATCAAATAAACTATTTGCACAAAGCCTGCAAATGAGAGTCAGAGAAAAAAGATTTAGTTGAGAATTTCCATGACAGACTGATATATTTCTTCTTTTTCTTCTCTCTCTCTTCTTTTTTTTTTTTTTTTTTTTTTTTTAAGGAAAAGAAAAGAGATGAAAAGTGGTAAAAACTGCTTTAACTGTCATTAAGATTTCAATTGAAATTCTGCTCTCTAGGTAATGTAAATTGAGCAGGACTCCAGAGACTCCAGAGAAGTTACTCCCACTTACACCAGTGTAACAGAGCAGAATGTGAATGCTTATCTTTAATGCAAGAACTTGCAAAACAATAATCAGATTCTCAGCTGGGGTAAGTTGGCAGGTTTCCATTAAAGTCAATGGACCTAGCCTGATTTACACCAGCTGACGATCTGCCCCACTATCTGCCATACTATACACACACACAAAAAAACACATATAGAGTAAGTCATTGCTTATTTATTTTCAGTGTTAGACCTACATGTGAATTTGGTGCTATAAGAGGTGAAGAACAGTGCTTGGTTATTCTTATTAAAAAGGCATATTACAGATAAGAACTGCATTATTTTTCTTATAGATCTTCCTTTAGCCTGTAAGTATTGATCTGCAAAATCTTACTATTCCTGTCCAATGACAAAAATATAAAGAATAATGGAACTAAAAAAAGCTGTTTCATTTGTGACCCAAAGCAAAATAGCAACCTTTGGAATTCATATAATGGCTTTTCTTAGAAGGACTGAGAGATGTTTGTTTATTTGTTTGTTTGTTTGTTTAAGGAGCTCATGAATGCACTGGCTGGAGGTGGATAAAGCTGTGGATCACTATGCAACCGTGGCAGAGGGGGGCTGCTCTTCACCACTTATCTGCCATTGTTCTGAAACCACTGAAGGCTAAACCATGTGTGGAATATATATGACCATTACTATGTATGAACGGTGGGACACTCCTATCCTGCCCTTCAGCTTATATACTGTATTTTTGATATTTGAAAAAGATCACTGGAAAAGAGTGTGTTGATGTGGATGTCTAGATAAACTTAGATCTGAAAGGATGGGCAGCTTTCTTGCTTCTTCAACAGAGATCTCCTGTTGTGCTTTTAAGACTGATAAAAGTGCTGTGGGTTGTCTAAAAAATAATAAATTAGAGGGCCAATCACTTACAGACTTGAGAACACTTGACTCAGCAATATTACTGGACTTGAAGTTGAAGAGACATTCATGAAGCTGTGTGGACTCAGTAGGTACCATCTATAGCTCTTCTGCCACAGCATGTGCTCTTCCTGCCTGAGACACATAAGAGATAATAGTTTCAAACCTATTGTCATGGCTAAGTAACCTTCCAAGACCCACTAGGGTCATAAATACAAGCCTTAAGGGCTCATGTGGAGAAGGTGTGAGGAATCTCAGAATCTCAGAGGGTCTGTCTTGTACTTACTCTGTCTTGGGCACTTTTCAGTACCTGCAGAATCCCCAGTTTTTGGACAAAATCAGATAGAGAAAGTGATTAGATAAGAAAGGCCCCTCTGCTAAGAAGGAAGGGAATGGATTTTGTACTTTTAAGGATTGTGAATGTTAGGTCAAAAGACAAACTGTCCTTGAGGATGTGCAAAACTGAGGGAACATGGGTTATGCTGGAGTTGGTATCACTGCCTTGGCTCAATTCCATGTGCTTTCTGCAGTATGTGGAGTATGTCCTGGAAGCATAATCTTTCCTAGAGGAGAGTTCTGATTAGCTCGTCAGACTGACCTGCTCATCTTATTTGTCTCAGTTCAGTAGGCATGCTGCTAAGCTCAGGCTTTTTGGATTTCTCTGAGTCATGGGGTGCTCTGGCACAGCAGATCTTCTAGGCTGGGAGTTAAAGAAGTGACAATGCTAGAGGCAAGTGATTTTCGAGAACCATGGTTGAGAGGAGGAAATAAAGAGTGAAAGTGGGTCACTACTGCTATACACTGGTGTTCAGATCTGATTTTGATCACAGCCTGTTACCAAATTGTGCCACATTTAACCTCAATCCTCAGGAGACTATGGTACCAGAAGATCTTGCTGTGGGCAAGAGGAAGGAAACGGCGTTATTGTGGTTAGTCATCAAACATTCAGCAAGACAGAATTTTATTGCAGTGACTGTTTTGCCTGGATGCAGACAGCAGGATTTGGACTGGAACAGCAGAAGAATTTGCTAACAGTCACATAACAGGTCAGGAGTTGGGTCAGGCCAAGGACCAAGAACATGTGAAGTGGCGTACCATCCCGTAATCATTAAACATTTTGTCACCCCTTGCTCCTGTACTTCTCATACTTACAAAGTTTGAGCACACCTTCAAAAAAAAAAATCAGACCACAGGAAGCCCATCCTGAATCTTGCAGCCTGTAATTAATGTTATATGCTTGCATAGTCCAGTGACTTTCTCCTCACCATGCTGCTCTCTGCCCTTCAGTGAACCCCTAGACCTCTGTGATATGATGCTGCTTCTTTCTTGGACACATGTACATTAGAGATGTTAAAAATAGGAACATCTAAAATATCATTTGCTTCCAAGCTGGCAACAGAGTCATGCAGGGATGCTTATGTGTTCAAAATACTTCTTATTTCAAACCAAAATGAAAATTTCCAAACTAGAGTGTGGGATTAGGTTATTTTGTTTCTTGCAGAAGAGAAATTCTGGAAAAGTTCTGGTTTGGCAAAGTACTTTGCAGGTGTTTCACCTAGTAGACTGAGAAAATATAGGGAATTGGGTAGCTTTGTGAGGCTGTGGGCTCTCACATTCAGAAAAAAAGCAGAAAGGCTAGTGAAGACCACTGGGGCACAATTCATGGGAGGATGCCATGTCATGGAAGTAATATATTCCCACAGAAACCTGCTCTGGCAGAGAATGTTGGTCAGGTTCATTTCAATATACCTTCTTCCAGTGCTCTTGGTGACAAATAAGACTCCACCATTAGCAGCCAATTGGACCATCATACTGCAGTGTCAATTTGGCTGGATGGCCCCTCCAGCCCAGTGTGGAGAGCCAAGACTCCTTTTTATCAGGCCTCTCCTTTTCGTGCATGGCTTGCATAGCCCACCAGAGCAACACCCAACGCCTGGCATCCCTCTTGCATCCCATGGGAAGTTGGAGCTTCCTTGGCGTCATGGTGCACCGAGGATTACCAAGTAATCTCCCATCCAAGCACGGACTGGGCCCCCCTGCTTGGCTGCTGAGCCTGCCCAGGGCAGCGGGACAAACTGGCACCGTGCTGCAGCCTGCACCGTGGGCTGGGGCCATCTACACCTCCCAGCAGCTGCACCAGAGTGTCTGCCAGGAGCAAGTGCCACTGCCTGCCTCAGGTTTTGAAGGCTTTTCTTTGCAACAGTACAGCTGGAAACAGGCTCAGAATGACTGAAACATTTGTCTTCATACCTCTGACATTCTGCCTAAAGCTTTGTACTTCCCCAAAGGGTTTCTCTGCACCACACACAAGAAAATGTTTTCTCTACTTCACAGGTTCCCAGATTTAAGTTAAGTTAGAATATCAGGCTGGTGCTTTGTACTGGAGATGGAAGTACAGACTGTCTCACAAACCTGCTCACATACATGCGCACATGTATATAGGCACACAAGTCACCCAAGTCAATAATATCTTGAATGAATAATAGGGTCACTGCTCTCATTTCAGAGGACTGGTGAAAGTTGGAGAACAGGTAGTCAGAGAAAGGATATTTCTTTCCATACAGTTCCTGTTTCAGATGAAATCTGAGATAAATTTAGGGTAAACACTAGAGGAAATAGAAAAACTTTTAGCTTTATGGGACTCTTTTACTGTCCGCTTCTATCTTGGACCCCCCACCTGAGCTAGCTTTTACTATACTCTGTCCTTTAAGCAAAATACCAGTCTTGAGATATTCCAGTTTTCTCGTGGTGTCACTTGCAGTCTGCACTCTATCCATAGCCTGTTACCACCACCCTATTCATTTCTGCCCACTTAGCAGCCCCACTTGCTCCAGCATGCTGCTCCACGTGACGTCTGTAACATAGGTGAGGGATGCCTGCTCTTCCCACCAAATTTCCTCACAAAGCTGACCACCACATAGCAATGGAGAGGTGTGTGGTGCCCATGATCTTCTGTCAAATCTTACAGTGCTATAGGTAAAGAGACTACTGTTAATTTCAAAGTGGGAAAGTGACTCAATGAATTGAATATACATGGAACAAGGCCCTCAAAAATTGGCCCTTTGAATATATTTTAACTAATATAATATATTTTTAAAAAATTCTTATAAAAGACCAAATAGTATTAAGTGACTATTAGCATTAGTGTGACTTACTATCCATAATAACATGAGTATTCTGGAGCCTAAAGCCAGGTCATTCCAGGTTGGTGACATGTTAAAAAGACTTTTAAAAAAATGAAATCATAGATAGAATTTTGCTGCAGGACCAAGATTTTTTGAGGGGAGTAGAGATTTCAAGTGATTCAGGTTTGGGAAGTTCAGAGCATCTATTCAGTAAAACAAAACCAAAAATAAAACAGGCTAACTTAAGACTCTAAATAATCTCACTACTACTTCAGAAAATATTACTCTATTTTTCCCTAAGAGGGAGGACATAGATTCCATACTTACCTGTGACATTTTCAGGAACTTTGTGTATGATTAAATAAGCTTATAAGAATATTTCTTGTGTAGGAGAGCAATAAGAATAACTCACTCATCAAAACAAAAGCAACCAAACAACAAAAAACAACAATAAAGCCATTTCAAAAGCTTCCACTTTCAGTGACATAGCCCTAGAATGAATCAGCATTAACAATGAAGAAACATGAGATCTTTTCTTTTTCTCTTTCTTTTTTCTTTCTTTCTTTCTCTTTCTTTTTCTTTCTTTCTTTCTTTCTTTCTTTCTTTCTTTCTTTCTTTCTTTCTTTCTTTTCTTTCTTTCTTTCTTTCTTTCTTTCTTTCTTTCTTTCTTTCTTTCTTTCTTTCTTTCTTTCTTTCTTTCTTTCTTTCTTTCTTTCTTTCTTCCTTCCTTCCTTCCTTTCTGTCTCTTCCTTCCTTCCTTCCTTCCTTCCTTCCTTCCTTCCTTCCTTCCTTCCTTCCTTCCTTCCTTCCTTCCTTCCTTCCTTCCTTCCTTCCTTCCTTCCTTCCTTCCTTCCTTCCTTCCTTCCTCCCCTCCTCTCTTTCTTATACCAATCAGTTTGGATTATGCACTTTCTTAAAGAAAGTATCTGCACATCAGTTATCCAGGCAGTTTTGAATGGCATAATCTCATTTTGTGACCAGGATGTGAAATCCAAATGTCATCCAATTCCAGCAGTAAATGACATTCAGGTGCCTTGTGCTAGATATTGTGCATTATCAAAATCTTCCCAGCTTTTCTGTTGTTTTTAAACACAAAAATATGTAATACAAAACCGCTATAAATGTTTATTTTATAGAATCACCAGAGAGATAGATGGGATTGGTTTTATCAGAGACTGGGGAAAGATGAAGGTATTTTTAATATACTTCAAAATATAAACATCATGTTGGGCTCTAAGTTTTGCAGGTATAATATTTCACGTGTACATTTTGACACACGCACTCAGGTATTTTCACCTGCAGATCTGTAGACACAGTTCAGTATGGGCACTACAGGCACAGTGGAAAACTTATCCCTAAAATATTGATTAGTTTCCTGGTTGTTAAATCATTATTAAAGCAGGTTGAAAACTCGTTTGCAGTCTCTTCTAATACTAGTACTGTCACAAACGACATCACTTTTTAACAAGATGGATGTTTCCAATGTTGAGCTCAGAAATGCCAAGTGGAATTAGCAACGTTAAAAAAAATGCATTTCACTGTTTATTCATGGTGACAAGTGCTTCTTGCAATGTACTTTCATGCTGCTGGCCTCCGTAATGTGGCTGCGGTTTTCTTTTAACTCGCAAACACAGGGCAGCTCCAAAGAGGACAGGTAGAAGAAAGCCTGGCAGGGCACAGAGCAGTGGAGCATGCCCAGGTCTGGGCTCCACCCTCCCCATCACTACAGTCCAGCGATCTGTGTCCTTCTGAATGCTCCCTACACTTTGGCCACCGGAATTGCAATAAAAAATATTTGCAAAGTATTGTTTGCAAAGCATGAAGGATTTCGTGCTGAGATGGTGTTGGGCAGAAACCTTAAAGTCTTTTAAAAGTATTAGTGTGGGCCAGGTGCATACATTGAGAAGCCTCTCCTCTGCTGTTAAGAAAGAAAAAAAAAAACAAATAGATGCAAGCTTTGCATAGGAGATGATTTGCTGAAATGGAATCAGATGGTCATACGCCCCTTCAAGACACTGGAGTGAGGCAGTGAGCTGTTATTCCCCAGCTGTGGTGTCCTGCCAATGAGGCTGCAACACTTCTGTTTTGGGCGAAGTGATTTCCTTGGAAAATATTTTAGAATCTTAAAAAAACCTTTATGCCTGCTTAATGGAGCTAAATTTGTCATCCTTGTGTTGTCTGTTTCATCTTGAGTGTTGTTATTGTCTCTCATGACAATAAATATTTTGACTGTGTCTATATAGGGGGGGATCCTATTCCAAGGCCGTGCATGGTGTTATGCTTGTTTTGCTCTCCCTGCTCCTTTGGTAACCAAAATGAGGTGCAGGCAATTGTTTGTTCTGTTGAGTGATGAGCACAAGGGATGTCTAATAACAGCTGCCTGCCCTTGAGAAAACAAGTGGAGAGGGACAGAGGCAGTCTTTGAACTTTGCTCAAACCCATCTTGCGAAGCTTCCCTCTAAGGAACCAGTGAGAAATATAGAATAACACACATGCATAGCATATTGTTATTTGGTGTAAAGCACCACAAAATTCTGAGGAATACATTAAATACAAAAGACTCCTTCTCTGGGAATGATTCTACATGCAGAATTCCTGCGATCTTTCAGTGCTGCCTTTTGGGCCAATTCTCCTCAGCCAGCACTGGCCTTAAAATGCCTTCCAATGTGCTTGCAGCAGGAAAAGCATTTGTAGGACATGGCAACCAGCTGTTAGTCAGAAATGTGCACCATAGACTCCCGCACTGCCCCTGAAATGCACATTTTTTAGGGCCATCTTGAAGTGATGTTTTCTTCTTCATTTGACCCTTTGCTTTTATTGTCCTGGGAGGCAGCTACAGCTCTGTTTAGTGTTCTGTGCTTTATCTAAGGTTTTAGGGAAAGAATCACAGAAGAAATGCAGTGAAAATATCAAATAATATGAAAAAGAGCAGAAGCCAAATGAATACAAGCAAAGTGCTTTTAAGAAGGACTTTTTCTCATGGATGACGACGAAGAGGTGAGAGACGATGCCTTGGAGCATGTATTGTTGCTCTTTATGTGTTGCAGTGGGAAATCAAATTTACAAGAACAGTAGGAAGGGTAGAAACAGTGAAACTCCAAGCAACATTAGTATATGCAGCTGAGCCACAGCACCCAAGAGACCAGAATCTGGGTCACATCCTTGTCTTACCTTACAACATGACAAAATGGCCTCTGAGGAGCACAGCCAATGACCAAAATGCAAGGAGAGGGAAGTCTGGATACCCAAAAGCCTAAGGAACAGGACTACAGTTTCTGTCTATATAAAGGGTACTTGAAACCTAAAGAGGCAAAACGTGTCAGGAAGGAAACATCCAGACCCCTCCCGTGCCCAGTATAACACATTTATTTTCATCTATTTTTTTTCCCTGTGACATCATGCAGTATGAAGAACACTAACTGGATCTGTTGCATGTTTTTGATATATGCAACCACACAATATAATGAACCCACGAGAGTGAGTTGTCGCCTGACCCAACTCCGTTGGGAAGCTCTGCTCATGCAGCAGCCAGCAGGTGAAGCTGGGGTCCGTGGCTCCCCACGGTGCTCCCATTCTGCCCCTCGGCCACACGCTTCAGCCCCATGTCACCCGCTCTGCTCACTGGAGGAGCTGCAGTGGAGGAGAAAGTGTATGAGAGATATCAGCCAGATCCTGTTGGCACCATATTGCCCCTTATCTGTGCCTCTCCTCCACCCCACTTCAGGTGATTTCTTTTCCAATATACTCATTCTACTTTCCCTACCCATTTTTTGTCTGCCCTCCTGTTGCTATTTTTCTCTTTCTTTTTGCTATTTTTTGGCTTTTTGACTTACATTGGGTATGAAGCTTTATGCATGCCTTATCCGACTTGTTGGTGTAAAGAGCATATCTGCATTTTGCTAAAGCATGTGCTGAGACACGGAGGCCATACTTAAACTGCCTTTAATGGTTGTGTTCAATTCAGCTTGCATTTCAAATGGCATAGAGGAGTTGTGTCCATACAGCATTAGGGGACAGAGCACACATGGGGAGTACAATACTACATGATTTTCAAAGATGCCTGCACCTACCCTAAACTTCCACAGGAACTGGAATTGCTCAGCACAGCTGGAAGAAGAAAGATGGTGATGCTGTAATAAAGTCTCTGAAAAAGACAGGATAGTAACTCTGAATTTCTAAGCAATTTTTCCTCATAAACACCTTTCCTCCCTGACCAGTGCAGTGAACACCATGGCTTCCTGAGCATAGCTAGGTTGGACAATCCCCATTGTCCCAAACAAAGCCTACAAAAAAGCAGCAAAACCTATAAGCACATATATGTATTGCTAAATAATCTATAAACTGGCCTGTTTTTACAATTCAGCTTTATAGCTAATTAAGTTAGCAAGAATAAAATGTCAGGGTTGCACAAGGCTTCCTGCCTCCCAAAGTTTCCCTGCTTTGTGCAAGGCGTCCCCTGCTCCCATTGCCGCCTGACCTCAGGGTGACACACTTCACAAGCTGCTCTTGCTGCAGTGCGGGAGCAGCTCTGTGATTTTCCAGCAGCGTTTCCAGCTGAAGCTACTGCCAGAGCTCCATCTCCATCCCCTGTTAAAGGCATGAGAGAACAGAGGAAATTTTATTCAGCATACCTTGGCTGCTGCCATCACCCTGTGTACCCCACTGTACAAACCTCTGGTGTCCTCTCTCTGTTCTCTCTATACAGGGAACAATTCCACTCCTTCATCCCCTCTGATACTCCCCCATACCAGTTCTTTCCTCAATATGCTTTTTCTGCGCTCACAGTTACAAAAAGTTGTCACCTGCATTTCCATAAAACATCTTACTTGTTCCCTCTCCTCCTTGCCTCTTTATCTTAACCTCATGTAGAAAACCAATGGACCTGCCACCTACTGCTTTGCTTCCTGCAGACGCCTTCAGCTCTCTTCATTTAGACACCTCCAGTGTTTCTCTTACCACTGAATCTCCAGATCTTTTTGCCACGCTTCTTCCTAAGGTACATATTAATGTTTTTCTACCACTCATGTCTCCTTGCTGTCTCACCACCCACTGGCTCAGGCAGCTCGGGCAACACACTCCCAACAGTGGGCTGTGTCTTGCTGTTGTGTCCCTGGATAACCACGTGCACTGTTAATGAACACTCAGGGAATTACATAGCAAGGTATATTTCAGGTTTCCCACTGAAATGTTACACAGCTTCACCTAAGACATAAACTATCCTATGGAAGCTGAGAGATCTAGGCATCACATGTAATGCCTAGAAATAATTGAGCCTAGAAGATTGCTGTGATTCTGGTTCAAGCTTCCATTGAAGAATTCTGGACAAATTGTGATTGCCCTCACCAGGCATGTCTGGAAAACTCTGCCTAGGACAACTCTCAAGCAAGTCATGTCTTGTTTAGTTTGTCACACCCTACAGAGTGAGGTCAGCTTCACAGGGTCTCTGCTCTCTAGGTTGGTGTTTGGAAATAATTCTCCTCTCATTTTCCTTCTTTTCTGCCTGTTTGATGCTTGCAGAAAGACACAATAGCTGTGTTCTGTCCTGGCAGTGGTGCTGGAGAGGGTTAATTTTGCACTGCCCATGATAGATAGACTTCTGCTGACACATTACTGGGATTTGTCACAAGCCAAAATATGATTGTATTCATCAGTTTAAGGCCCTGAAGAAGTGTAACTCTCATCTCTGTGCTTAGGACTGCACTAGTTTCTATGCTACAAATCTTGTTTTCACAGATTAAGAACATCCACTGAAAGTTCTGTATGCACGACTGAAGTTATTTAAAAACTACGTTTTACAGGAAATGTGAGGATAGACTGGAAAAATGAAAAGCAACACATGAGAGAGAATAACGACAGTCAAAAAGAATACATTAATAAAGCAGTCTCCTAGAAAAATGAAAGGTCTTCCTTAGGCTTAGAAAGAAACCCAGAATAATCTATTGACAAAGACCAGGTGGGGCTGCCTAGTCCCTATTCCCTTTTGTATCATTGCACCCAGAGAGATGCCATGGATTTAGAGTGGGGTGAACAAGTGGAGCAAATGAAATGCAGCTCGCTATAACCCTTCATTTGGTTCTGTACCTGGACTTCCAGATGAAAATCTTGCCTGGAAGCGAAACAGCTCCAGGCTGTGTTATGAGTCTCTGGATACTCTCTGTGACTTCTACTGCACAACTAAACAGAGACCAGGACAACTGTGCGGCAGCTTCTCTTATGAGCTGCTGGGGAAAGGGGCTGTAAACTGAGGGCAAACCTTGCCCTAATAATTTTAACGGCTGGCATTTAAAGCACAATATAAATTTAAAGCAAACAATATGAGCTAAACCAATACAATATAATCTGTGATTTGTAAGTGCTGTTGATAGTTACTCTTTTTGTGCAGCTACTGTAAAATGACAGCCAGCCCAGGCTATGTTAATGCCAAAAGATGGGTTTGTGTTCTGAGCTCTGCTATGCCTGAGCTAATCTTCTGGGTAGGAAAAACATAAATACTACAAGTATCCAAGAATAAGTAACGCTTGTAAGTTTTCAGCAAGGAGATAATGAGACAAGTTCACCAGTCTTGCTGATCCAGACACGGCGATGACTCCTGGCAGACACAAAGATGAGATATAAGCAGCAGGTCGCAACTTTTAAGCTAACAGGTCAGAAAATTGGGTTTCAGGAGGGCAAAGTTGAGTTTTCAGGTATCCAGTTATCTGCCCCAGAATAACTTAGGCTGTCCTGAGCCACAGGGAAGATTCAGGTCACATTTTGAGCCTCCCCAGGCTCCTTCCTGCAAGGGGTACCAGTGGGGGAGAGGAAGGCTCATTCTGGGAAGTCATCAGGTCTTCTTTTCCTCCGACATGCATTAGGACTACCAGAGGAATTCCTGATCTCCTTTGCTTTTTGGAACTAAACCTGAGGCTTGTAATCCTTGCTAGGCAACAGTCATGGGCTGCGGTGATCTCAATAGGTACCCACAAAGTGTTAAAAGAAAATGTTGAAGTCCATATTCTGCTTAAGTTGTTCCAGAAGGGAGATACATCAGTGTCTGACCATCGTCTGACACTTTGGGCCCCAAGGGAAGAAATATTGTCTTGGCTCACCATGTGGACCCTTTGATCAGTCCTGTGAACATGTAAGTAGATGGGGGAGATAATTATGGGGTTAGGAAGAAGCTGCATATGTGGCATGGGGTTTGGTAGAAGGGGCAGAAGAATGGGACCTGCCTGCACAGAGACGTGCTGACACCAGCCACAGAGGTGTGCATGTCCACAGCTGGGGCTAGAGGAGCAGTTAAGCAGCTGTGCATCTTCCTCACTTTGGTTTTGTCTGTCTTCCATGAGCCATTGCTTCTCTCACAAGTATATGGAGGCCTGCGCTGGGATGGGAGCTTAGAGGAATTCGGCTTTCAAAGAGGCTGAAGGACATTTCAGGTCTCAGGGCACTGAAAGGCCATGTCAGAGGATGGAGAAGACAGAGCCTCTCTCATCTGGTCCATGAGCTCAAGCTTGGCCCTTGGTGGCAGGCACTAATTGCTATTTCTGTATGACGGGCACCTGTAACGCTGCTTAGTGGGCTCCGGCCAGCCCTGACGGCCAGAAATCTGCAGTCAGATGAAACTCTCATTAAAATCCCTGGAGGCTGGTGGGGTCTGCTGGGGTGCTGGGACCAGATGTGCCCCGGGGCCTGGCCCAGACCTCCAGGGTGGTGTGTGAGACCCTGCCTCCACTCACGTCGCACCCATGGCAGCACCCTTCACAACCACTCAGGACAACTAAACCTGACACCAGCCTGTCCAGCTCCCACCGGATCACAAGCACCAAAAAGCTCCCTCGCTTCCGCTGGAAAGGGATTTTCCAGCCCTGGGGCACGGTGCCTGCTGCAGTAAGCTCCCAGGTGACAGCAGACCCGAAGTGGTGATGCTGTGAGGTGGGGAGGAAGGAACTCTGCAGAAATTAAGCGCTTGGCTGGCCTGGCTGCTGGGGCACGACTGCTCAGCAGACAAATGGGAAAACATGGACCGGTCTTTAAGATAGCTACATTTGGTAAGGTCAGATAGGACAGCAGGGACTGCCTCTGGTTTCGGGTCACACCACCCTACTGCTGGTAATTTCATGGGTTAAAAAATGTCAGCTGAGACAGTCTTGTAATTTGGGTAGAAAGAAAGCACGCAGGTTAATTTTTATTATTATTATTTCCTGGGACATGGTAACAGGCAGGACACAATAGGTTGGCGTGAGATGTCAGCCTTTAAATTCACATGGCTTTGTCCTTAAACAGTAAAGATTTTTTTCTATCACTACTGACACCTCGATATATAGCAAAGGACACCCTGAAATGGTCATTACTATTTCAAATGAACGCATGTCAGTACACCACATTGTCAAAAGGAATTATACACAAAACAGGGCTCTTGAAAGCTGAACTTCCCACAGTTGTGGGATTTTCTGCAGCTGAGGAGCTGGTAGCAATAGGAAATAACTCTGTTCAATGTTTTACATGGGCATGTTTGAATTACACATAGAACAGGAGCCTTCCATTGTTCACCTCGCTAGTGCGAGTATATAATTTTCCTGCTGTCTTTTTCCCCCTTTTGTTCTTTTCAGCTGTTTTGTGATTAACACTGTCTGGGGAAGAATTTCAGTATTTTCTGTGGTTTAGCAGGATGTGAGTGAGGTGGTGCTGCTGCATGAATCTTTTAAAAGCAGCCTAAGAAATATTTAAGACCTTAGTCTAGGAGGAACAGCTCTCCCAGGCATAATTTTTGGTGCTGGTTGCAGCAGGGAGCGTATGCTGTGAGGAAAGTATTATTTTTCTAAATGGAAGGTGTCAGATGGTCACGCAATGTGACTGCATGTTCGAGATCACTGCCTCCCATCTGCAATTTGTGACGTGTGAAAGATTCTGCCCAAATGTGCTCACCAACTGGAAACCCTCGGCACTTTTTTTTTCTTATCAGGAGAGACCAAGATAACCAATGGTTTTACAGATCAGGGATCCTATCAAATTAATATCATTCTAGGATAAAATCTGCTTTAAATACAACCACTAAACTCCAGCAAAGTTAACTAGTACATACAAGTTCATTCAACTGATTAAAAATCCCTACTAGTAAAACAAGAAAATATACATGGAATTTTTTCAAGGAAAGTATTCTGCTCCTGTCTTTTAACCAAAGGCTTGGTATAAAACATGACAGTCTTTTCCGGCACTAATTAATGCCACCTAATTATAACACATACTAGGCTCATGCCAGGCATTAATATACTGGAGATAGTTTCTCCTTGTCCAACTTTCCACTGCATCAAGCGAGGTGCTTGTTTTTTGCATCTTTCCGTCAGTTAAATGGATGCCACTGTGGCTGGGACAGAGGCTTAGCAAAGATTATTTTCCTCCAGAGGAGAATTTGCAGCTTCCAAGATGGGTAGGTGGTCTGGACAGGGGTGGTCTGCAATGCGCCCCTGCTCTCTGTCCAGCAAGTAAAGCACATCTGAGGTGCTATGAGCCAGTGGGTTGAACACCATCCATGCCTGTGGTGGGGGACAGGTGATGCCTGACCCCTCAGACCACAGGGTGCGTGCTGCAAGGTTCAGGGGATGGAGGAAACTGTGTAGCAAGGACAATCTGATGTCCAGTGTCCTGGCTGAGACAGGAGAGAAAACAGGGCTCCAAGGGGATAGTCAGGCTACTCCAACCTTTGGACATCCTTGCTGGGTCTGTCCAAAGAGCAGTTACCACTGAGCAGTGTATGCTAACAAACCCTTATGATCCTTACCTGGTATAGGGCTGTGGTGTGGCTCACCTAAGCGCTTATAAATCCCAGAGTGCTCCAAACAGGAGTACTTTGTGGGTTCAGGGTATGAATATAAATCTCACCCAGGCACTGGAGTATCCTTCAGTGTTTGCAGCTATCAGAGGAGATTCCTTTCCTATGAGTTAGTTTTTGATGATTTATAAGTTCATTGCATTTAATTTCCCTTTTTGGTTAAGACAGGAGGTAATACAGAAGGTATCTCTGCCAACACCCCAAAAATAGAAGATGTGCTCATGACTCAGCACTGAGTGCTTGTTCGAGGAGGGGCTGCTGACCAAGTCTGTGTGATCAGTGCAGTTACAGATGTGGCTGCAGCCGTTTGCACACAGCAGAGCTAGCTGCAACCTAGCTGTACGCACAGAGTGGAACTGGAGAAGGAGACACACACAAGCTGATTAAAACCTTTCCAGGAGGCTAGGAGCTTGCCCGTATGTCAAGGACTTAGTCAAGGTTATTAGCAACTGTTATTGGTTCAGGAGTTAATTTGATTACAGGTACCTCTACTGTCTCCTATTACCACAGAGACAGACTTTAGGGACCTGTTCTTAAAAAAAAAGTCAGTGAATTTGGTGCAGGTGAGAAGCCTTTGAGTAACAGCTCTTCATCTGGTGAAAGGCTATAGCAGAAGCAGTGACAAACCCTGGTCTGCATTGCCTCTCTGGTGGGCCGTCAAGCCTATTTGGAAAAGAGGGAAGATTTTGTCTCACTTCTACATCTTTCCACTAGGAGAAATACCAAGTGCTAGCTACTGGTGGGTGTGTGTCTTTATTCAAGGGCTGGAGTGGAAGGTCTCCTGGGTCAGGCCGTCTCTCATTGTGTGAAGCCATGCCAGATATACCCACGGAGCTCAAGCTGGCCCTGCTTGCCCTCGTTGAGCACTAAGACGGTGGCCTTCCTTCCGTGATTCAGAACCACCTTCCAGAGGCCAGCAACCCTCGTGATCAGACTGTGCTTATGCCTACAGACTCCTTTAGATTAAACAGCTCTTCACCCCCATGTTTATCTTTTTTCTTGCTTTGTGGATACACACACACAGAGAAAACATATCTCTCCAGAGGCTTTGGTTTTTACGCAAACAAATACTTTCTGGTCTCCTGTTCAAAAAGATCTTAATTCCACTGATCAGCCTCACAATCCTTTTCTGCACCTGCCCAGTCCATGCTCCTTTTCTGGGATTCAATCACCTCACTATTTCAGATGCTTTCAGGTGACCTTTGTCTAGCACAGTGGTATGAATATTTCCCTATCTGTGCCACAGCTGGCTGACCTGATATGTTCCAGGCTGCCTGGCTTTAGCATTTTGTTTTTTCATAGTCACCCTCTGGTGTACTGGTACGTTCAGGTCCTTCTTTTACCAAGTTATCTCTAATCAATAAGCTCCCAGTTCACTATAAAAGAAACAAACACCAAGACTTTTCTAACCAAGACAAGTGAAGAGGTTGCTAAGGGCACTTAAAAATGAATCTGAAATAGAGCCAGTTTTCTAAGTTATTCAGGCATGCAAGAAGATTAAATCCTTATAGTCTTTCTGTGTACACCTTCCCGCTTTTAGCTTGAAGCCTGCCTCATCCAAGCTCGCTTCTTCTTGTCAGTCCATGATCACCAGGGCCCTGGGTGGTTTGCTATTAGGAGGACTTGCAATGTAACAGCTCCAAGAGGAGGTCTCTGTCTGAAACAGCTCAGCACTCATTTAGTAAATCAATACCTCACCTAAAGCCTTCCATCTATCTTCTTTCTCTGTTCTCATCCCACAGGAAGCGACGGCAGCTTTCTGGTCACATTTATTCTTACTTTCCCCATAATTACTTTATCTTTCCCCTCGTCTCCCCACTGTAGCAGGCAGCTCACAGTTGATGCTGGTGGTTTCTCTCTGGCAGCCATGGGGTTGCCACATCCCTTGGAGATGCTGACCTGAGGGATGTCAAGTGAGGGAGCAGGGCAAGCCATGCAAGGGCTGGGGCGGACCCCTGTTCAGTTGGCAACCCAGAAAGGTAGATTCAGCACCATTATAATTGAATTGAGTAGCTTAGGTCCAAGGCAACAAATATTTTGTTTTGCTGCCTTTTGCTAAGATACTACTGTTTTTATATTGTTTTATGGGGTGATTTAGTAGAGAATTCTGAAAACTCTGAAAAGCTATCCCTTTAAAGGCACATTTAGATATAGAAATCAGTGAATGTTTTTGAACCTTTATGTGATTTTTTTGACCTTTGGTATGGTTTCTCATAAAAGATTCTGGATCTGTGATTTACCTTACACTTGCATTTTAATTATATAGCAATTTATATGCTCTTTACACGAGTGTGAACAACCTTTCCTTGTCTCAACACATCTGTGTTTTCAACTTTAGATCCACATTACCCTGACTGCTACAAAGTCTTTTCATACACGTTCATAGAAAAAGAGAAAAGGTATAATACATACTCCTTTCTTAACCTTTGTTTCAGATTTCTAAATTAGGACTGTGAGAAAATCTTTTTTTTTTTTTTAATTTTATTTTATTTTATTTTTCCTGACTGAGCAGAAAAACTTGTTTCCAATTTACTAGCAACAGTGACAATAAAACCAGGATGTTTTTTATATTGTTTGCACCTCTTTAATTTCCTTTTATATTTCCTTTCCTATTTTTATGTAAGTTTGCATTTATAAAAGAAAATTTTTAAAGGAAATAAAAAAAAATTACTGGATTTCACACACACACACACACGATATGGAAAGGCTGAGCTGCTCCTTAACAGTTATCTTTTTAGCAAAAAAACATTAAACTTATTTTAAAAACCCTCTCATTCACTATTTTCCAATTCTAGAGACATTTATCAAAATTTTGATCAGAAAAAGAGACAAGGGAAGGACAAATATTAAATTCAAGGAACTCAGTTTTTGGTGGGGCAATCTAAACTGATCACAAATTTAGGTAAACATGTAAGAATATTATTTAAAAGATGAAAACTATTCATAAAGATATTTTAAATGAAATGCTTTATGTTATAAATGACATTTTTTTCTTTGTTATTCCCTAAATTAAAAAAGCCTTGTAGAAACTGATGAAGTTTTGTAGACTAAAAGCCAATTAAAAGGTTAAGAAAAACATGAGGTGTTTGTAATTTGTTTAGCCTGTGAAAAGGTGCATGGGGGAGGCTTACTGAAAATGACAAAAATGCATTGAGTATGTTTTGACAAAGTTTGGTGGTAGGCAAGTCAAAAGGAAAGAGGAAAATAACATGTATTTCTGTGGCTAGAGTGTGGTGAAACATTTTCCAATACACAAAGACCATTCTATAGGATTTTTTTTTTTCAAGTCTGAAACAAAAGAGCAGTAGTTTTAAAAGCCCTAATAAACCCCCCTAAGCAATAGCCCAACGCTAAGAGTTGGTTATTTACTCTAGCCCAAAACACAGTGAACTGAACTGAAAAGTGACCAGAACATCCCCAAATGTTACATGCGTGAAACAGGAAGCTTGGTGGGGAGGGTTTTGAAAGAAGATTTTGTATTGTTCAGAGGGTCACCCAAGCATGGCAAGGCTGGAATTCCATCTGTTCAGCTCCGCTCAATGAACTGGGTCACTTTCAATGGTTCACTAAGTCCTGACTATCTAAAAAGTACAGTTGTTATGCTTTTAAAATCTTGAGCTGCATGGCAAGATCGCTTTAGTCTTTTTTTTGTGTGTTTTTTTTTTTTTTTTTTTTTTTACTCTCTCTCTTCCTTGAGTTTAACACCTCGGAAAGAGGGTTAAAAGTAATTCACAACCTAGAAGATGGGTCATGTGTCATATATAATGTTTGGGTTTCTGGAAAAGACATGTGGGTAAGTCTGCTCATTAATAAAGTCTTGTTTCAAAACAATCCTTTGTAGGTTTTTCTTTCCTGAAGAACCTACCTCTAATGCTGGGAAAAGACTGGACTTTTTTTTTTTTTTTTATTCTTCATGGAGGTCTCTTTTAATTTTGGAAACTGATCTCTGACTACAGAGAAAAAAAAAAAAAAGCAGGTGTGGATAACCTTTTTGCACAGGTGTTTCTGGTTGTTGTAAGAACTGCTACAAGAGCAGTGGAAAGACAAGGAAAAACAATACCTTCAGAAGTCTAAAAAACAGTTTGCTGTAGAGTGAAAAGACAGGTGAGAAAATGGTGTTGCATGGTCTCTGGATATTCAAGCTTTCATGGGAGGAATTTTGTAGCAACTAACTTAGACTGCCTTTGACAAGCAAATCTTGTGTACTGTGTCCAAGCTGGGCTCATGAAAAGAGAAGGAAATATATATCTCCATTTGCATAAATATGGATTTTCCTCCATGAGCACTAGGGCTTAAGAAGGTGATCTCTACTCCAAAATAAAGAATTCACTTCTTATTCCTATATTTAGTTATATTTTATCCCTACGTACCACACTGGTCATACTGGTGCAAATCTACATTCGTTTTTTTTTTTTTTTTTTTTTTAATCAAAAACAAAAACAAACAACTTTACAACTTCTTTTTTCCCCTGTTCAAAGGGGTTAGCAGTAGTTAGCTACCTTCCAAAGGTGATTTGTATTGTTATAAAGAATATAATGTCACCAAAACCAGAAGAGTTAAAGCACGAGAACAGCTCACCAACGAAACTATATGGACCTCTAAACAGAATCAACTGAAATCAGCACTTTGGAATTTAATGTGAAGAACACATTATGGAGCCTGCAATTAAAGACTTTTTCCCCCTAGATGGTCACATAAATAAATGAACCATTCAAAGTGAATCAGTTCACTGAGGAGCAGGAAAGTGCACAGCATCAGCTTTCTGATCACCTCCTGACACGAGCACTATAACTTCCACCCCCTGACCTCTTCCATACCCAAATCCCACCTCTCTAGTCCATTTGGGTCACTGACGGATAAGTACCCGGGATGAAACTCCTTGTGGAGCTATTTAAAATGCTAAACACTAAAGGCACCTATTGAGTCACTGCAGATGTTGTATATTTAAACTTCTTTCTTCCCACCCGGCTGGTGAAACTGAGGTTCAGATTTTGTGCAGAGCAACAGTACAAAATGATGGTACCTCCCACCCTGGCATGGACAGGTTGGTGGAGAAGATGACGTCTCACAGGTTTGGCAGGAAGAGGAGGTCTGTTCAAAGTGGAGAGAGTCCTGAACTTGTAGCAGACTGAAGGTGCAGTATTTTGGTTTGGGTTTTCCTACACAGAAAAAAAAAATCAGACTTTTTAATGGTGGAGGAAAGAATCCAGACTGCAAACCGTTTGGGTTCTCACTACTAAAACATTTGGATTTCTAGTTTTCTTTTTGAAAGAAAAGAAAAAAAATCTATAAAATATATCAAAAACAACAAAATATACACCAATATCTGCTCTTATTTATTCATTTATTTTTATAAATCAAAGAGGTTTATTGGCAGATTCTCATGTGATTCTCTTACAAATGTTCATTTCCATTTCATGACTGACTGTGTTCAGTTTTCCCTCTTACATTCTTGCAAAATTTTCCTCAGTGTCTGACCCACTTCTCTCCCACATAACAAGGAGCAGAAAAAGGATGTAGGGAGTTTTTCAGTTTACAGTGTACTTTGAAAGCAGATCTTTGGATGTGTCCCAAGAAATGACCACTAAATCTGTTCATGGACTTTATTCTGTATTCCTTCCTGTGTCTAAACTAACCTTCTATCACTGCCCCACCATTTCAGCCTTTTCCCCATCCCTCTAGTTCTTCCATGGTTGCAGGTGATGAGATGAGCCCTGTGGCTCGGGATACTGCATCAGCACACCGCCCTGCTGTTCAGCCTTTCATTTAACAACTGCGGTAAGGATGCAAGTCTGAGGTCTGGGTAGTGAGCAGGTTGTCATGATTTTGTTCTAACATTATTTCTCTTATTGAAGAGGTGCAGCCTATTTCCCTCATTTTGCCTGTGCAGTCAACCTAATCACTGGGGGGGGGGGGAGGGGGTGTGACAGGATATAAGGCTGCTCTACCCCTTATATTTGCTGAGCTGTAGGAATCATCCAAAATTCTAGGGCTACTCCAAGATTCAGAGTATTAGAAAGGCAGAGGAAATACAGATTTTCTTCAGAGCTGCCATAGGTAAGACACAGATATAGCTTATCCCCAAGGTAATGGAAAAAAAAGAGAGAAAAAAAAATGGGGGTGACAATATGTCAGTTCCTGCAAGATGCTAAGTGTCATCAGCTCTCCTGGCCTTCATAGCAGGTGATGACATTATACATTTTTCAGAAGGCACTGCTGAAGCTGTGGGAACATGTCCCATAACCATACTTTAGTGCTCACCCCTTTGGATGCCATAGCCCTCGTACTATTGTCTCTACGTGCCCACTATTATACCCATTTCTGCTTCATAGAAGCCAATGCACTGAAATATAGGGAGTAAATAAAAAATAGCCACACTAACAAAAACAGGCTCTTATTTGGGTCTCTTGTTAGGGTTTGCAAGTAGGCGCTGGAGGTGGAGATCACGTGGCCAATGTTTAATTTCTACCCTGAGGACATTTAAAGTTGGGAGAGGGGGTAATGAAGTCCAGCCCGAGTTTTCACTTCAGAGATCTTAATAAGTTACACTGGGGACAGGATGTACAGTGCCTTTGTGTGCATATACTTTGCTGCTGGAGTCAGATACCAGGGGCTGAGGCACTCTCAGAGGGACACTACTTTTGAAAATAAAACACTGTGTGATCTACTCTCACTTAACCCGGATCTGCATTGTCTTGCACTTTACTATTGCTTATGTCTTTGTGCAAGAAGACCAAAGCACATGTTGGACAGTCCCCCTGAACTGGGAATGTCCTGAATCCACAAGTAGTAAAGATGTGGAGAAAATGCTTCTGTGAATCAACAGTGAGAGAACCCATGATTTTAAACACCAATCATCTCACCAAATTACAGATTTAACTCTTTATTTGACCCAGTGGTTATTATGAGATAGAAAGAACTTCATGAATGGCATGCTTATTTATTTATTTATTTATTTATCTATGTATGTATTTATTTATTTTTAAGAAAGAATCAGATGAGCAAAAGAATAGAAAGAAGAACACTATAAATGATTCCAGTACTTCCTTCTGAGTCATTGACAGCTCCAAAGGATATGATGTCAATTGCTTATTATCAAAGGTATAGCAGATAAGGAACAAGATGAAGTAACAATCCACATCTTCTCTGTTCTATCAAATCACACAAGAAAACAGGACAACCAGTCCTTTAAACATCTTTCTATATATAAGATGTAGGGGGGAAAAGGCTATATTGGAGAAGCAAACGTCAGTCTGATTGACATAAACAGGAAGTCTCTGGCTGGCAGAACTAAAATGTCCTTGGATTTTTTTTAAAGCGTAGATGACAATTTCATAAGTTTCAGAAAAATACAAAACCCACATATGTTGCATCCAACATAGGAAAAGTTATATTGGAACTCATCTAACAAAAGAAGAGAAATTTATGTCTGAAGTAATTTAAAAATTTATGTATGAAGTCATTTATGTCTGACAGCCACTCAGGATTGTAAATTGGCTGTGTTTGTTATGATGTGAAAACAGAATACAGCCTGAACCCCCAATACATCTATCTGGTGTTTTAGAAGGGCTGTATTTTACATAGCTTAAAATATCTGAGTCACATAATGTAAGCAGAAAAATATGAATGATAACTGTAGATTGCTTGAGAAATAGTTACGTCCCCAAATTCACATAAGTATAGAAGCAAGGCTGCATGAGTTAAGAAAGCATGGAAACATATACACTTATAAATACCAAAGGGGAAAAAAAAGAGTTAAATGAATGGGACCCCAATAGCAATGAACATATATTAAAAGCAAGGAAAAACAGAAAGCTGAATTATAAAGCTAGTGGACATGCAGAAGAAATTTACAGTAAGAGAGTTAAAGGAAAAATAATAATAGGTTCTTTTTAGGCTTTGAAGAATAAAAAGAGTCCTAGCTGAAGGGTGCTGTTAAAGAAGAAGAAGAATGAAATAGAGTAAACATTTATTAACAAAAGCATTCAAGAAATTTCTCTCTTCTGCTTTTGAGGAAAATATTAGCTATACATTTAGATGGTATGAAACTGCTGATTAAATATTTCCCAGCATTCCCAACAGTATGTAAGGCTGGCGTTAAGCTGACTAAGGTTAGATATTTAAAATCATCATGTCAAATACATGTTTTAATTAGAGCTATCCAAGGAGCTCTTTAAATTGCTAACATTGCCTTTCAATATTTTTTAAAACAATCTGGATGTTGCAGAGGAGGAACAGAAAGTCAGCTTTGCGCCATTATTAAAACAAGAATAAATATGATGGTCCAATTTGATCCAGGCCTCTTAGTCTGATGTCAGTCCAGAGTTTTGAAATGGGATCATTGGTAGAAGATCTGATAATAGAGAGTATAATGTAATTAGTGAAAAATAACATGGTGTTATAGAAAATAAGTATTGCAAATCTAACTTCCTAACATTTTAATGAAATTATTAATTTGGTTGATACCTATATTGATAGAGTATACTTTTTTTTTGTAAAGTATTTTACATTGTACTTCAAAGTACTTTGATTAAAATACTACAACAATACAAAAACAATATGGCCCACATTATATACATTAAAATCTGTTAAATGATATGCCTCAAAATGTAATTATAAACACCAATTGCCACTGACTGTGTTTGTTGCTAGTGGGGTTCTGCAGGGATTGGTTCTTGGCTGTATATCATTTAACATTATCAGTGACATGGAAGAAAACATAAAATCATTATGATAAAGTTTGTAGATGACATGACATTTGGGGCCATGTTAAATAATGAACTGGAGAGATCTCTGCAACAGAAGGGTCTGATTACTAGGACAATGGGCACAAAAAGTATAATTTCAGTTTGTGCAGTATATGGGGGAAAATATTTGAAAAAGAGGAGACATCTTCATAACGAAGACATTTAAAAGGATGTTCAACTGAGCATGAGCTCCAGTCTGGCCCTGCATCTGATGTGATCTCTGAGTGTATAAACAGGAGACTATGTAGTAACAGAGAGATTTGGTTATGTCAGTGCTGTCATGATCCTGTATCTTGTTTTTGTACCCACAGTTCAGACAGGTTGATACCAAGCTGTAAGTGGACTACAAAAGAGTGTCAAAGATAATCACATTAGTATTACATTAGAAAACAGCGTAATAAATAATAAAATTAATTATTTAATTAAAAAAAAAAAAAGCTTAAGGAGCTGTATTTAATTCCCTTGTTAGGATGTAGGATACATTTCCAGATGGAAAACTGATGCTAGATGTGTCCTCTGTCTTCTGGTCAGAAATGCAATAGGCACCGAGCTAGAGCCTTAACATTTATGAAATTAAACTGTGAATGGATGACTTTGCAGTAATGATCAGTTTGGTCAGTCTATACCCCTCCCACTCTCACCCAGAAAAAGCAACAACAACAAGAACAACAACAACAAAAACAAACAGAAAAAAAAACACACCGTTTTTCCTGCCTTCTTGATGTTGAATGCTATTAATTTTGCTGTCTAGAGCAACAGATTCATTGCAAAGCTATGTCCAGTGGTAAAGGTAGAAGAGACATTCTATTCAGGAACTGAAGATTTAACAAGTCCAGCTAACAAGCCCATTATTTCTGTTTCCTAGGCAGGCTACTGTAGATCTTACTCTGCCTGGGAGCTGGATAAAAACAGCTAGTTAATGTACTAAAGGTCAAAATTTCAGAAGTGCTCTACAAATGCATTACAACCAACTATTAATAATTCTCTCTTTTTTTAAGGGGTCTGGTCATGTCCAAGGGAATGCCAGCTACATTTTTCTTAATGTATGAGCACAAGTTACACATAACAACCTAACAACACAATACTGCCTCTTTAATGCTAATCTATTCCTTGCAATCTACTAGATACATGTAGAATCATTGGTGTGTATCAAGAGAGCAAAATCAGATTCTGAAAATATCTGAAAGGATGCACTAGAGTGTACATAATAATGTATTTTAATCTGCCAGGCCTTAAAATTAATCATGAATTCCCACAGAGATTTTAATAATTTTGAGATGATGGTTTTTTTTCTTTCTTTTTTTTTTTTTCATATAGTGATATTCTTGGACAGAGTTCTTGAAATGCTACATGGAAATGGATGGGGGAGGGAAAAATGGGGGCCATTTTTCAATTACCAGGTTAGCTAAGATATAGATACAAGAGCTACTGTTTAATTGGTTGTTTTATTCTTTTTCTTCCACCTAATAGATAATCAGTAAGGTACCTCAAACACAAACTTTTATCACGTCATAAAGTTGGCATACAGCATAAAGTTTATCTCTTTGGGCACGTACTTAAGGGAACAATTCTCATCAGCAAATGCATGCACTAAAGCACTTGAAACTTCCTGGCAAAGTTTGCAAGCTCCAGTGTCTGGGTGATGAGGTTGACAGGGGTTCCACATTCCAGGGCATCCCCTTGAGTTGTTAGCAGGCATGGGATCACACACATTAGGATCTGATCTTATGGTTTGTCCTAAACATTTTTTGTCTCTTTACAGAAAATTATATGTCATGGATCTTCATGGCTTTAAATCACCCAGAGCGATAGTTTCAGCCTGAATACCTATAGCTACCAATATACTTTACCAGATCCACTTTTCACGGTCACAACAGAAGCATTATGGCTTCACCCAAACCAAGATATTTTATGTTCTGTTAAGTGTTTTGATGGGTGGCCATACATAAAGTATGATAAACAGCATATGCCTTCCAGAAGGCCCATGCTTGTCAGGGCCAAAAGGAAAGTATTGTTCCAAAGCACACTACCGAACCCCCTCAAATAAAGGTATTTTTAATACCTTGTATTAACGTATGAATGTGTAATTCAACCAAGAGCTAAATGGTTGCTCTGCACCCCTGTTAGTGTTCCTTGGGAGATATTCATGTCATAAGAGATTGAGCAATACGGGCAAAATACACTTACCCTTTCTGAAAAACAACCTTGTATTTTTTTAATTAAAGCATATTACTTATGTTCCACCATTTGTATGAATTTTGCACAGCTGTTTGCACTAATATGTGTTAAAATGGGTAATTACCACAGCAATCTTGGTATGATACAACACTCTTGCTCCGTCATAAATATATAGCCTTGCTTCTATGTCTCTCTTACCCACAGATATACCTGATTTTGTGCTGTATGCTTGCTTGTATGCTCCTTCCTACTGGTTGATACCAACAAATATGTCAGAGTCCAAATATTTGACACATTCCTGGGTCTTGTATGAGTAGCTTCCAGGCTATGTGTTTTGTCTCCCTGTTTTAATGGTTAGGAGAAGCAAGAGGCAAACAGAATAGTGATGTTTATGATGAGAGGGTAGATGAAGGGGTCGAGGAAAGCTGGGAATAGCTGAAGTGTGTCTGACACAGCAGTTTCTCTTCTGTATCACTATTTTATTTTTATGAGGCTGCAGCAAATTGATAGCTTCTGATACCATAGTCAATAAAACGTTGTGTAAATTCCAGCGATGGGCTGGAAAAAGATTGAATTAAAAGGGAGGTATTGGGTCACATCCATATTTCAAGTCATTTCTGTGCTGCGTTATCCTAGCACCTGGGGGAAGCAGTTTCTTCACAACTAACCACCCAATTAGTACCTGCTGAGCACCCGGTGCTTGATTTTCTTCTAACTGCCCCCCTCTTCCTATGCAAACCAATTTCCTAACAGTTTGCATTTCATCCCATAGGAGAACTGTTTCTTAGAAACTTTGGAGAAGTCAAAAAAATGGGCTTTAGAAAGAAAATTATTCTGAAACCTTCTCGATACTGGACACCATTTTTTATAAACATGATGTGGCTGTCAACAGTTATTGACCCAGTTGTATTACTGCTTCTGCCAGGAAGAAGTTTTCTACACAATTTACAGGATCACAGGATAAATCAGAAGGGACCTCAGCACATCTCTAGTCCAACCTTCTCCAACCTGGCTATGTCATGAGTTTTTCTGGTGTGGTCTTGAAGAGCTCCAAGGATGGTAACTGGACAGCCTCTATGGGCAGCCTGTGCCACTGCCTCACACTATTCCCAGGAAAAGTTTTCTCCTTATATCCAAAGTGAACATGTCTTGTTTCAACTTATACCTGTTGTTTCCAGTCCACTATTTTGCCATGATCACTTTTACCTCAAGTCTTGCCAAAGGTTTGTTGCCTCTTTATGCCATTATCAAGAGCTCTGACCACACCTCAGACGTTATTAGCTTTGTTAATCTAAACCATCTGTTGCTACTGTGTGGAGACCAAGGAGGGCTCCAACAGTGCCACTTCAGCCATGCCTGTACCAGTGACTAAAACAGAGCCAGGGTGTTGGCTCAAGCATTATCCACTCCTGTCCACACTTTTTCTTGCTCTCTGGCATGAGAGCAGTGTCAGCTAGTGCTGTCCCACATAGCCCCCCAGCTCCCGAAGTGTCATCATGAGCCGGAGACCGTTCCTCGTGGTAGCTACATTGTCCTGGGTGGACAAGGGAACAGAAAGAGCTCAGGCATGCAGGTGTGAGCTATGTGATGCTGGATGGCCTAGGACTGGAGAACAGTCCATGGCATATCTTATTTAGAATACAATTTTTGAGCTTCTACTGAGTCCCAGCTGCCTCCTTTATATTGTCCAAACAGCTCTTAAGGCTTTCTTCTGCCTTTTACTGTTATAAACCAACCCTACACCTTACCGTGCATCAAGTTCAACAATGACAAATGCGGCCCCAGAGCAAATAACATGGAGTTGAGCTTGAGGGGTACAGAATAGTTGTTATATGGCCCTCAGAAACACTCCGGGGACATTCACTAACTCCAACATAATCTCTGCTGTCTCTAAGATCTGTACATTCTCTAGCAACCTCTCATGAGAGGGTTGCTCCTATTTGCTTACAGGAGATTTGGTAGAATATGAAAGTTGCTAGAGCACAAAGACACACTCATGCATCATCAGCCAGCTGTAAACATGGGTGATGAGTTTTTTTTTCTCTTCAAATCAAATAGAATGGAACATACACAATTAAAAATAACAACAAAGAAACAAAACAAAATAAAACCCAAAAAACAACAAGCCAGACAAAAAAACCAATCTCTTCATGCTTGAGGATTGTACTGAAGAATTCCAGAGGTGACTTTTTCTGCCATCTTATTAGCCACTCCATAAACCTACTACTACTGCCTGTCTTTCCATAGTTTTGTAAGAAAAAGAATAAGAGCAATAAAAATCATAAGAATTTTTCACTAAAAGAAAAAAAAAAGAAAAAAGAAAAATGAATGTTAAATGCAATACAGAGGAGGTAGGGTCATTATAATGGTATTACATATATGCATATACATTCCGTATATATGTGCATAATGGTGCAGTGCACAACTAAAGGAAGTCACTCCCTAGTTACTCAAATAACTCCAACACCAACATTACTCTCTGCTCCTCACCTGAATAACCCTAGTGCACGCTCGGTGTGGTTTGTCGAGAAGCAAGTGTGTCTGGTTTTGATTCATGATTCACAATACCTGTTTAAAAAAGGTGAAAAGTGAGGAAGAGGGTAAACATTAGAGACACTTTGCAGAAGGAGAAAGCTGAAACATGTTTTTTGAAACTATGGCCCAGGGTGAGATGATCTAAAGGTCATTTTATTTTTGAAATATAAGGGAACACTATGACTTTTCCAAGGCTACAGAGATGTGAGAACAGAATGGCCTGACTCCTTCCACAGAATCAGAGACAGAAATCACTTGGAAGATGAATAGACCATATGGGCAGATGGGTGAAATCCAAGTCTTGGACTTAAAATTCTTTCTCCCATTCACTGAATACTGAAGCAGACTAGGAGTGCAGGAGTCACTTGCACTGCTTTCCCAACAGACATCTCTGGAAACCTCTCCAGAGACATGCAAGTTGATTAAGATGAGGCTTTGTGTACTACCTCTGCATTGCAGTTCATTCAATTTTATATGATTTGGATAGAAAAATATTTGCATCCTTCAGCTGATTTGTAAAAGGCATTAATGTTCATCATTACATTAATTGGATAGACTAAGATGAGAATAAAATATATTTAGAGCTTCTCCTGCAAGTGATGGTGCTCATAATACTAAAATACATTTTATACTTTGTGCAACATCTTTTACGGAGATGGCCTCCAAAACATTTACAAACAAAAAGAAACAAATATGACACTGCTTACCATTGAAATGCAACCTACAGCTGGATGTAAGTATTCAGCAGCGCACAGCAGAAGAGAAGTTTATGGCAGCACATAAAGAAGAATTTTGCACCTACCAGAAACTTCAAGGGGAATTTAGCTAAGCGAAATGAAATTCCCTAACTCAGCACCTGGAAAGGACAACCTGCTTATGTACTTTTCCTCCTGGAAAAATGTCTCATTTCTGGCTCTTCGCACTCAGCCTTTTAGACCATGCTGACTCACTGTGAGCAGTGGAACCTGGAGAAGATAATATGGTTGAAACCAATGGGAATCAGTAGAATTTTCTCTGAATAACAGATGAGATTTACTAGAGAAGTACTTAAATTCTGAAGAACTGAAAAGCTAACCTATCGAACCAAGCAGCATTCATATTGCACAATTCTAATATAATATAGAGTGATGTAAACGTTCTCTGGAGAAAGACATCACTGTGTCAGATTGCACATCGGAGTAGCATTAAGAAACCCATATACAACTACCTTACTCTTGCTATGATGCCACAGTTGCCTTTTTTTTTTTTTTGTACTTGTGAGCAGGATAGGTGCACTAACGCCCCCACAATCCTGTCCTAACCCAGCAGTCGTTATTGCTGTTCGTAACAGACCCATGCAGCGCTACTGGGAGCACCAAGAATGTCTGATGCACTACAGGGGGTCCTGCAGGTGGGCAGGCAGTGTGACGGATAATGTTGGTGTTATAGCAGCACTTGTTATTGCAAAGCTTTAGAAGGCAACTAGAATGGAGGGACTGCCATGTCGCTGATGCTGCAATGTGATCACTGGTGATGAACAGGGAGCTCACTGTAAAATACTTGAAATATTAACAAAACAAAATAAACTGTACAATTATTCTTAAGACGTAAGAAATTTCTTAAATAACGACTGAGTATAGTTTACAACTCTTTTATTAATACATATTTAGTAATTAAACCTTTTGAAATTAATGTGATATTTACCGAATTGTTAAGATTTTGTCTTTTTAATTAAATACCTCTTTAACCAAAATATCCAAGTGAAACAGACAACACTGTGCAACTCACTTAAAAACCTTAGACATTCATCAGTGAGCTCAGGTATCTAAAGCTGGTAAACTGCTTGTTTTTGTACCTCACATGAATGCCCTGCCACTATTACCAAGAAGAAAACATAAAAGTCAGAAAGAGTGGCTGTGAGAGAAGAAAAGTTGACAGAAATTTCCAAGACTCTTTTCCAAAGTAATCCATGAATAAAGGTCACATCAGACAGTGTTTAGTATTGCTACTTTGCAATTTAATACATTATTTATTGCTTGATAAAAGTGAGAGGCCTAACTTCTCTATTACCTGGCCTTTTGCATTCACACCTTCAATGTCATATTCACATAGTTTTTCTAAGTTGTTTGTTTTAACAGGGAACACTAGTTTTCTTTCCCCCTTTCACCCCCTCTTCTCTTTTTGGCCTCCCAGGACTCTCTTTTCTCAAACTTCTCCCCTTTCGGAGGGGGGAGATGTTAACTCAGCAGAGGACTGTGGAAAGCTGAGAGCACATTGCTGGGGAAATGGCTACAGCTTTATCTTTTTTACATTAGGACTCAAATTCTGCCTGTGAAGACATGAAGGTGCAAAGTGCCAGACAGACAGGCAGTGAAGTCCCAGCCACGGGGAGCCATCAGTGATTTCAAAGGGCTGGTTTAGTACCATTCCCCAGACCTACCTAAAGCAGGGAGATATATTCGGAAGACACACAGCTGCTGTAACTTGGGGCTGAAAGTCTCCTGTGGGCCTTTTTGCAGCCATTTTGGTGGAGATGCAGATGCCTGCAGACCAGCTGATGTACTGTGAGGTCTCCACCAAAAGATTAAGAATTGAGGCCGCTTCATCAGGACATGTCCTGTACTTCCTGTGGCTACGTGTGTGTGTCCATGAGCTGCTATCCCAAGCCCATGGAGGGTCATGTTCCTCTTTCAGCCTCATTTGGGCTTGAAGGACCCTTGTGGTTCTGCTAAGCCCAGAGAGAAACCTGAGGAGCTGCAGTGTTCAGGTAACATCTGAGACCTATGTGAGCAAAGTCATACATGACCAGAATAAGAGCATCCTACAAAAGCAAACAAGATATTGGTTTGGTATTTTATGTGGGTGAGTCATCTTGGCACCACAGTATTTGCCCTCCTTCCTGCCAACAGCTAAGCTCTGCTTGGAAAAAGAAAGTCCTGGGGCTCCCAAGGGGCAGTGGTAGGGGAGAGCCACAGATAAACAACAATTTGCTCCTTGCTTCCCCTCCCCTCGGCTTTATCTTGCAGTGAGTTAATAAGAGGAGCAGGTGATCAGCAGATGATAGGATGGTTTCCAGACTAATTGTCAGGAAAGCGAAGAGCTCAGCCCAAAGCTCCAATACACCAGTTTCAGCATGTCTTGCTGCCACCATCAGTGCTACCAGAAAAGGAGAACAGCAGCTAGTCCTGCTAGTTCCTTAGCTTCAGAGGTATCCTTCACTCCATTCATAGCTAAGAAATGTTGCATTTTTGCCTGGTGGGCATATCCTGGATCTGCAGAAGAGGTGCAAGTTGCCCTTGTGTTATAAAATTCTGCTGTGCTCCAGGGCACTGAGAGAGGGCCTATGCTGTTCACATGCTCTCTGAAGCTCATTGCAGAGACAGGCACGAACATCTTTGTTTGCTGACAGAGATGCATGCTGAAACTCAGGAAAATGGACTTTCTCTTTCGCCTGGTGTCCTTCACTGGCTGAGGTTGGGGAAAGTGGGGCAGCTCCCCAGTGAGAGAGCCCCTGCAGCCTCCTGTCCTTAACATGGAGAAAACAGCACTGCCCAGCTGCGTTCTCCTGCTGAATGCTACACAGGGATGGGTTAGGAGAGGCTTGGCTCCTTGCTACATACTGTAGTGTTGTCCTTCCCTGTTGGCAAGGATCCGGTGTACATCTGAAACAGGAGAAGTGAAAAGTAGCAGAAACACAAATGTTTGCATCTTCTGTGTGTGTTGGCAGATACCTCTAATGCGTTGAACCTCTTGGTTATATTCTAAGTCCTGAATAAGTCAGTCTTTAAATTGACTGTTCTTTGTGTTTTTTTTTTGTTTGTTTGTTTGTTTGTTTTTTTTTAACTAGGGGTCCTCTGAGGTGCATCCCTTCTCTTCTCCAGGATTTCATTTTTCCTCATGGAGTTTAATTCCTACTTCCTTGTGCTGTGAACAAGGGATCTTCATCTTGTAAGCATTTTATTATTTGTTACAAAATTATTAGTTGGACAAATTTCAGCAGCATTAAAAACTTAGGATTCTCAGGATATTCAGACTTTATTATCAGTTTTTAACAAAGCATAATGATCAGACAGTTCAGTTGGTGCATTTTTACTATCGAATTGTATTCTTCATTCAAATCAAGCTAAAATGTTTTTTAAGAATTTCTTCCAGCAACTTTCCTAAGTAGTCTGAATACTTTTTAATCAACATCCACATAATGGGCAAAATAATACATATTTTATAACCATTTCCTGAAGTCAGATGCTTAAAATTATTAATTTGAGGTCATCACCTAATATTATTGTGTCTTTGTTAAGTTAGTCCTTAATAATGTATTTATTTTCCAAAAGTTTTAATGTCATTAGCAATTATTATGGGGGGATGCTGAGTATCTCTAGTAGGTGATCTTTATAAATATTATTTTAAGGGTTCAAATACTTGGTGAGTTATACTTACATACACTGCCTGTCAAAGGACCCCTTGGCCGTGACAGTGCCATAATCATATTGCTGTGTAACCATAAAACATTTAGTGACTTTCAAAGTTCTTGAATGTCATTAATGACTTTTTGGTACCTTTGGTTTGACAGACTACCTATGATCTGGGATAACTGAAATTCAGGGCTGAAATAAGAGGATTTTTATACAACACAATTACTACTGTAATCCTGATTCTGCAAACCTTTAAGTATGCGCTCAGCTGTAAATCCACAAGTGTCATTGCCTTTAATAGGACCATTTGTGTGCCTAAAAATCAATCATGTATACACATGCAGAATTGTAATCACAATAACAGAAAACAGACGCAATGATTAATTACCCAATTGAAAGTTGTTCACAAAAACCGTGTCTGACAACTCTATAAATCTATTGGAATCTGTGTTAACAATAAATGATCAAAACCTAATTCTAAAGAATATAGCTTACTTGGTAGGACAGGAAGTGATAAATTCAATAGGTATTAATGAAGACCACATTCAGACATTGGGAAAACCTTCCTGTAAACAAAAACAATGAAGCTTTGTCACAAATTCTTCAGGGAAATTGTGGAGTTGCCACCACTGGGGACTTTTAAGAAGTTAGGCAAATTTTCCCTTTTTTTTTTTAAATTTTTTTTTTTATTTTCCCCCTTGTTTCAATCCTCTGCCTTGTGGCAGAGGAGCGGACAAGGTGATCTCTGCAGCTCTCTCACCTGGCATGTTGGTGAGTTATTAGTGTGGTGTCCTTGCTGCCAGAGTGCAGTTTCACATTAATTAACCCTAGATCCATTCAGGAGCAGATCCCCAAACTGCACAGATCAGATGTGAAGCAGGCAAAGCCCACAACTACATTCTTGTAGACCTGGTCTGAAAGCACAACACAATGTTTATACCAGCTTTGTGCACGAAGACAAACATTGCTTGATCCAGCATAAAATTAGAGCAATATGGAAGTACCTGATCCATCAGGATCTAGATTTTGTCAATCTGTGTTCATTATTTTTGAACAAATGTGAAGCAACTGAATGAGCTTTAGCTGGCCAAGTATGTTGTATCATGGTGGGTATGTTGTGGCTCTAAATACTTTGGAACTAGATGTGAAACTGCTTCATCAGGATAAACAATCACCATAACAGTTTGGAGAAGTAAAATCTCTCTCACTCTTTTGATACCGATTCCCTACAACATGCCAGGAGCTGCATGAGAAGACACTTGACGATTTGTTCCAGGAAGGGCTAATGAGAATGAGCTGAAAAATGGTTTGTGTACCTCGGAGGCTGTTTATTCAGAATATATCAGCAGGTCTAAGATCTACTTGATCTTGATCTACTAATTTCTTTTGATCACTGTAACTACAGCAATACCACTGTCAGATTGACAGACCTTCCACCAAGAATACCCTGCATCCAAACACTGCTTGCTCTGCACTGGCTTTCACCAAGAAACGTGGCCATTGCAAATGGGGGTTTGAGGTAAAGGTAGAAAGAAAATGTAATTATGAACACCACATCACTTCAGATGTAGGTAACCAGACAAATATTGTCAAGCAGAAAGGTTAAATTGATTGGAAGCCACCCAGAATAACCCTGAGGGTGGACCCTGATAAAAGGAGGGACTCCTTTTGCTGCACGTGTTGCAGGTGTGGTGAAGTATTTTGGACTACATCAGTCATTGCCATGTTGCTGCCTAGGACAAGCATGAGCCAGTTGTCTGGAAACCTTAGGCCACCTGGGTAATCAAGAGGGATGAGGAACTGAGTGCAACTTGGAGACCACATCGCTCACACACTACTAGTAGCAGGCTGATGAAATTTAACATCACCTTTATGACTAGTTCCTTGGAAATTGTTGCTTTGCTGTATAGTATAGTTAATTCTTACCTGAGTTCAGCTTTCTACAAGTATAGCGAAGATGAGAAGGACTGTGCAGCCTTTTTGTGTTGTGGTGTTTATCCAGCATATATCCAAATACTTTCCAGAATACTTTTCTCTAGCCTCTGAGTCAGACAGCCCCAACTTGCCTACATTGAACACCAGCACAATGCTCTGAGCACTTTGTCCTTGACCTTGGACTATCCTTTAAGAAACACACTTTGTCCTTTCTGCATTCATTTTTTTTCCGAAGATTAGCATAGATTAGCAATGCTTCATGCCATGCTTTTATTATGTTTATTTAAGAACATCTTGCTAGATTGAAGGATTTCTCTCTCTGGCAATCGGTGTAGACAGTGCAAAGCATATTTTATATCTTTGTCCCCATATGAAGCCATTTTACAAGGCAGGCTGCAGAACACATTGAAGATGTGAACCTCAGCCAGGAAGCTTGCAATACAATCAGAGAGAACAGTGAAAAGGTAGTTGGCTAAGTAGGGACACATCAGAGCAGCTACGAACTTGAAAGCAGCCTTTACATTATCTGCTTTAAAACTATTATCTATTTATATTGCTTACTGTGCGGTCACTAGGTTGTTTTTTTGCAATCTAGATTTACTGGCCGATGAACCTTTCCTCTTACAGTTACAACATCTGAGGGAACAGGTAATTTGATTAAGTTGTTTAGGGTCAGTTCTTTCTCTTCTCCCTTATGCTATGTCCCCACTCCTCACCCCAGTGAACTGAGGTGGCACAGTGACTGCAGCAAGCATGCAAGAAGGGTAAAAGTGCCCAACGACTCCCAGCCAGCATGCCTTCCCCCTGACTGTAGGGAGACAGCAGATTGTTTTGGCTAAAGTATAACTAGCCCATAGGCCCCATGTTCCAGGACCATCGACAGTTTCCATTTTCCTGAAATGTACCTCAGCTCCTCTTCCTCTGTTACCCACTCCTTCTCTTTTGCTCTCTCATTTCTTTCAGATACTATCCAGAGGTGCCTACAAAAGGTTATCTTTGTTCCCTGCCTCATCTCTCTTTCTCTTCTTCTCCTGTTTGTCTCTCCTGGCCAGACAATTTTGGTTTTGTATGATGGTAATATTTTCTTTTGATGGTAATGTACGAAGTAGCAGTGTGTACAGTTGCGGCGTAATGTCTTCAACACTGATAAGTGGATCACTTTAAGGTTTAAAATGTTGTATAGATGTTTCATAAGAGAGACCTTTAGGGAGAACAGAAATTCTATAGTGACATAAGTTACAGATACCTGGAAACTAGAAAAAGAGGATGTTGAATAGCTACTGCTACTACCTGCTTTTACAACATTTTTTTTCTCTTACCAGGGAAATCCTGAATTCATGAAAAAATAGAGGGCAGTTTTATATGGTGTCTCTGGCCATGCTTTGCATGCTGTTCCCTCTGTAACAGTACCAGAGTTTGCTAGTATGAAACTTGGATATCCCTGTCTGCACAGAGATTTTGCAGTCTAATTAACCCAGGAGCCAGAAGTGTACATAAATAGGAATGTGAGCTTTGAAGTTTGTGCTTCTTAAGTTTATGGAAGTTCTTCAAATCATTAATAATTTTGTAAGGAATGGAGCACGAAGCATTTCTCTCAGTGGCATACATCTCCCTCTAGTCGGAGATGTGCCAGATTGCTGCTTATCTGCGATCTTCTCAGCAATCTATGAAATTTGAAGCCTGGAGTGATGCATATTTAGGTCTTGGAATCAGAAATTTCAGTTTAATGCCACTTTCTCATCAAGTGTAGAGTATGGTGTACATCTCCAGATGGCCTATACAAATGCTCTGCCGTACTTCACTCACTTTTTGAATGTCAAGCATCTCTGGGATTCAGTACATCACCAATTAGCATCTTATATCCATTTGACAGAAATGGTTCTTCATTATTTCATACATTTCTTCTTTAATAATATTTGCACACTGAATCGCTCTTCTGATATGAGAACAGGAGATAACTGTAAGATCAGGGACTGTTTTTAAAACTGCTTTCTTCTCTGCTGTCCTGAGTTGCTCACTGTTTTAAACTGGTGGCCAGCTCTATCAGCAAAGGACCGTCACCTTCTGGTCTTTCACAGCACTGAGCAAACACTCAGCTCTTTCATTAGTAGTTTATTATAGTTTACTAAAAGAGGATATACCCCAATAGCAATTGCACCTAGACCTTCTTGCCTAGGAAGCAGAAGAAATGCAGGGTACAAGAAATTGCACCTCCATCCAAAACTGCTCCCATGGTCACTAATTACTTCTCTGCAATTCACACACCCACAGTCCCTGAAACAGTTACAGCTCTAGTCTCCAACTAGGCTGTTCTGAAATATGCCTTCGTATACGTTCAAAGGGCTGGTGTGGCATACCTTACACCAGCCTACATTGCTGACTGAATATACATGTTACCTCTATGCGCCCCATAAGATGTGCACATGCACCCCTCTTCATGTTGCTCAATAAAAGAACCATATAGTCACGGCTAAGCATATCTGATTCTTAATATTGTGAGACTAGAGCCTTTATGTTACATGTTTTCACACAATGGTGTGTCACAGAAGCCCATTTTTGTTTAGAAACCCAAGCTGCTCATATAATCACCTGACTCCAGAAATGAGTGCTTTAAGAGAAAATCCAAGGGTAAAATTTGTGATAGGGCTGGCAACATCTGTCAATGTTGGTAACTTTCCAAAATTTAACTGTGGCCTGCTTCATATTGTGGGTGATGTTTTCCCACAGCCCTTCTTTTCGATCCACCTCTCCTGATGAGGATGGCTGAACTTGTGTGCCTTCTGCTCACCACACTGGAAAAATGTTGGTCAGGCCAGCAGCCACAACGGGATGGACAGCAGCACCTTCAGGAGGAGCTGGGGGTGCCTGAGACTGCTTAATATCTCCCACCAGCAAAGTATGAAAAACTGTGGGAAAACCTCCAGCTGCCCCATGCTCAAGTCCAGACCTCAGTCTGGGGTGAGGCTATTTGTGGCATCCCAAAATCAGGTCCCCAGATGAGCTGCTCCCGTTCCAACATGCCCCATGCTGTGAAAACCACTGGGTATGATCCCATTCAAAAGAGAAATAAAGCCTCTGGTATTTTACAGCTGAATTCTCCTCTCTCTTTCCCTCCCAGCAAAGCTCAGGTAGCCTGTGAGTGTAGGTGGCATCTTGTTCCTCTTCGCCCTGGATTTCTTAGCATGTTTGTGGGTGCGTGCATCTGGTGGCATGGCTGTGAGCTGCAGTAGTGTAAATCAGCAGAGGCCCTGCGATGTTCTTTATGCTCTGCTGGGATGCAGGTGGGGCAATCCTTGCAGCTGTACTGAAAGCAAATGCACCCACTCACCGTGCTAAGGACGTGAAACAAAATCTGCAGAAGGGAGGTGCAAAGTGAGGGGGTGCTGGTTTGGGCTCTGGGGGGACAAGAAAGCTGGTGGCTGCATGGCCAGACAAGGCAGCCAGCACTTCACCAGTTTTCCCTCTTATTTTTGTTGTTTTGAAACAAACATGCCCTGAGCAGATATAGAAAAGAAAATGTTTGTATGTGACCTAGTGTTCTGCTTCTCAGGTAAAAATGTAAAATGTATGCCAGCAGTTTTTTAAAATGCATATTATGTTTCTGATAGACCAGAACTGCTGGAGCAGATCAGATCTCTCAGTTAAATATGCGTTTATACATTTTTAAAAAATGTATAATATTGACTATATCAGATGTAATGGCTCCTGTAGTGTCGTTACGGTGCAGAGTGCAGGCTCTTTATTTGGTATTGTATCAATTTGTAGGGTGGACTGTCATGGTACTAATACAGATGTATGTTAATAACAGTATGGGAGCAGAGACAATGCTGCATGTTAGTATCCAGCCCTTAATTCCAGCATTTTTCACCTTTTAAAAATATATTAAAGCTAAAATTCTTCCTTCCCATCTGCCTTGTGAGCTGGGGTGAGGCATGTCCCTGGGTCGAGGCTGTGTGTGGGTCGGCAGCCCGGTGCACGCAAGATGTACAGCAGGGAGCTGCAATGCAGGGCGGAGGAGAGGGAGCTTGGCCTGAAAGGATCAGATGGTTCGTGTCTTCATCGGCAAATGAAACTGCCTTAGGGCTGTAAGACAGGATGTGTGAAAAGATCAGAAAACTGCTCGATTTGTATTTGCTTTGACATGAGATAAAAATGTCTAATGTAATTGCAGTTAAAATATGAAAGGAAGAATACATTTACTGAGCTCAGATACCATATTGCATGTCTGGAGCATGTGAACAATTTTTACAATCAATTTATAAATACTTAAAAAATGGTTTTCTGTAGAAAAGCAAACAGTGCTAGGGAGAAATAAACAGCATCTCTACAATAATTCTGTAACTTCAGACTGACGTAACCCACCAGCTCACTGAAGAACCCCTCCAACTAAAGGAAACCAAAGGAACTATAATGATTTTCAGATACAGTTGACAAGAGACCATTTAGTAAACTTTTATTTTTTTTAACTAACAGTATGCAAGGATGTTGTATTCTAGGCTGCTACTAATAATCTCATCAGAATGCAAAAGCAGTGACTGTGTTATAAAACCAATGATCTGTTATATTCTGCAAGAATTTACAAAAGCCTAATGTCATTTACTACACCATGAGAACCATACTTGGATTAAAAAAACAAAAAGCCCCAACAAAAAACAGAATTCAAGAAACTGATTACAGCTGGTGAAAAAAGAAATTGTTTGCTAATGCCAGGTTTTAAAGGTATGATACATGCTAGGGTTAAAGAAGAACATATGTTGAGCTTGGGGAGGGAAATTACATTTGTGTTTGGAAGATGTTACCCAACAAGTTGATCAGAACTGCACTCACATCACAGATTTGCTGACATTGGTCAGGCCCCACTGTCCTGCTGTAGCTACAGAATGAGTGCCGTGGGCTCAGGCACCAGGGAACTTTGTCCAAGAAGCATTTGCTTACTTTTTTTTCCTAATGCTTCTGACAGAAGAATGAGTACACCATTCCTTGAAATAGGTTTTCAAATGATTGCAAAGGAAGGACTTTTTTTTTTTTTTTTTTTTTTTAATACAGAATAAATGAAGCAAAGCCTAAACAGACCCAAGACCTTGCCATGCACTGAACACATCATCATAATAATAATGGTTATTCCCTTTCACCAGCAATAAGATGTGTTTTGCAAACATAAACTAATTAAGCCCCACAACCTTGGAAATGAGCCTGTAATTTCCTATAAAAGGGGAAACTTAAGTGAAGGCCAGATTGTGACACACTTACTAAGTGCAAGTGCTCCACAAGTAGCTCCATTGACTTCCATGAGACCCTTTTTGGTGTAATGTGTAGTTCAATGAGAAGTATCACAGCCTGGTGTTAAATGACTTGCCCAGAGGCACACAGTGAGTCAGAGCGGGGCCAGCACCAGGCTCCAGGACCCAATTCCATCACTCCCAGGAATGTAAATTGCACCGAAGTTGATGGGAGCTTTGTGCACACACCCGATGGGACCGAAGAGCCCCCCCACGGCTCCTACCTGCGAGCCATGTTCTGAATCCCTCCGTCCAGGCTGGGGAAGAAATGAAACTAGAAAGAGCTCCTTGGAAACAGCCCATGACGAGTCATGCCGATTTGGAAAACCCAGAAGGTATTTGCCTGAATAAAGGCTGAAAACGGGAGGCAGCCAGGCTGCCCTTGCTGCGATGCTTGGGCACCCCAGCCCTGGACACTGGGGAGAGGGGCGACGGGATGACTCTCCTGCACTGCCCCCAGGTGCTAGGTGCCTCAGGGTGAAACTGGCTGCACTTGAGGTTTCGTGCTGCAATTAGTGCAAAGTTTGGTTAATGAGTGCCCATAAAAGGAGACTGCACTCCCCACATTGAAGAGCAGAGCTACAACATGTCCTGTAATTATAGGACATAGACAACATAGAAATGAAAGATGTAACTGTTTTTGAATCATGATCCGGATCACATGCATTAAACATAGAGGCAGACCCATGCTGCATAGAAAGGACTAAGCGCCACCCTAAGGAAATGGTCCTTGGGTGAATTGGTCCAAGCCACTGACAGGTCTTGTCTTACAGTAACTCCTGAGAAAGACGTTGGGAATGGCAGCAATGCAGTCACATGGGCAGGTCAAGCAAAGGAAAGTGGTTCTGGCATTTCCTAGTTTTTTGCTTGACGCTGGCACTTCAAGGGGAGTTCTCCTAGCTGTACTTTCACATGTAATGTATACAGAGACTGGTATTTCAGGTTACGCATCTCTGGAGAGCACATAGCCTATGGTATAAAGCTTTTACACTTCCAGGTTTGCATGTTTTGGATGTGCCAAGGTGCTGCACACCACTGGCAGCAGAGGCAGCTTGTCCTCTGAGGTCCTCATCACTTTTCTTAATTTCAGAATGACTTTAAACAACAGGAAAAGAGATGAAAGATTTGTTTGTCATCCTCTGCTTTCAATGCAGCTGATTCTCCAATGTAATGTGTGCGGGGATGCTTTAACTAGTGGTTAGATTCTCTTGATGACAATAAACAGAGAATAGATGAAAACTTCATGCAAGTGAACTAACAACAACAAAAAAAAATTAATAATATGAATATTAAAAATACAGAGGAAGAAGTCCACATATATTATTCTAGAAGATCTTAGTTTAGCCTAGAGTTTGGGGTACGTTTCAAGGTTTTTTAAACATCAAAATATGTGGAATTTTCTTTCACAGAACAGTGTGCACATCTCTGGCTTTGCGTGCATTTCTTTCCATGTTGGAGGCCCAGATGACAATAAGTGAAAAGATCAGGGCACCAGCAGCTCTGGAAGGCTGCATTTCCCCAAAGCCTTCTGAGACATATTTGTCCTAATGTCCCTTTCTCCCTCCTCCGCTATTGCTTTTTTCATTTGCTGACAAGCCCAACATTAAACATTTGCTGGAGTTTTCATATCGATAGTACGTTATATTGCCATTACTGAACAGTTTGGGGCTTTGTGGCTAGCTACCATGACAATAGATGCACAGCCTGGAACCAGTTTTAGTTAATTAGAGTCAATCAATCCAAACTTTGCTAACTTACTCATGTGAAACAATAGTATAATGAACCAAAGTCTGCAAGATGATTGGGAAACACAAATTATTGCACCCTGATAAATTAAATGTGACTATTGCAAAACCTTCCTTCTAAATGAATACTCGGAGAGGGAATGTATGGGTGAATAAGCATAATTTAGAATACAGAAAAAATTAAAGAAGCTGTTATAACCCTACTTCCATGTTTTCATTTTTCTTTAAAAGAAATAAAAAGCCAGATTGCCCCATATACGAGACAAAATAGGCATAGCATTTTTAAGATTAATTTTTTTTACATTATTTAATTTTATAAAATTGACCCCTCACCATTTCCAAGATAAATTTCATGATGCACACGGTATCAGAAGGAGTGGAATCATTCTATTTTCTGTATCCTTCACAACTGCTTTTTCAAAACTATTTGCTAAATGTTTATCTGACCTTGACAAGGGAAAGCCCTACACCCCTTCAAGCTGGGATACTGCTGTCAGACAGTCTTTTTTCACAGGCACAGTGATTTATTTTATTTTTTTCCCACATTTTAGTGTCATAAATATTTCCTCTGTTCTTGGGGTTCAACTTACATACCAAAAGAGAAGTCCTCTTTCTCCTCTGTTTTCTCTTGATTTTCTAAAAGTGGTATTTTTAGAATAAAAAGATCTAGCTGATAAAAAAATACCAGCATGGTGTTTAAGTTTTTGTATTAAAACTGCATTTTGTGTGCTGAGCCAGCCTCTAATAAGCCACTCCGGTGGTTTATGGCTTTCACAAGGTCTTAATTTTGTTCAGTATGTTTCTTACAATTTTTAATTTGCATTGTGTCCTTCACATGTGCTACAATGTACAAAAAGAGAAATAAGGCAAAGGACTGAGCCTCTGTCTTAAAGAGATTAACATGTAGAGAGAGATGCAGTAGATGAAATACGTTACATATGTGAAAAAAAGTGAGCCACAAAGGGTCCTTAGAATTAAGGCATATGAGATTTAAGAAGCAGTTTCAGGAGAAAGGGAAGGCAGTTCTCATATGACTGCTTCACAGACAAGCATGGATTTTGTAGAACTGGAGTTATTGCCTAATATGTTTTCTATAAAAACTTCAGATTGACTGTTTGATCAAATCACTTTCCAGAAGTAGCCAACTATTTCTGAACATTGATGTAGTGGCAACAGTTTGAGGGGAAGGGAGCTATGTAGTGGACAGGGTAGTTTACCTCTTTTAAATAAAAATTTAAGAAGCTCTTGAAGCTTACAGGACTTGAAAGAGTTCATGCTGGAGAATGCAGGTTTTTTTCCCAGATGATTCCTCAATGATCAAACCAGAGGTTTACAAACATTTGGATTGCTGAAACATGGGTATGTTGGGTAAGAAAAGGGGGGAACTTTTCTTCCTGTTACAGAAATAGTGACATTTTTGCTGTCATGTCTATTCATTATTATTTTCTACAAAACATCCCAAAGCTGTATATATTTTTAACCATATGAGGGCATAGTAGGAGATGTTACAAGGGAACAACCTTTATGGATACCTCCCCTTTTACCTATTTCAGTGTTACACGGATTTTGCTTTTCATTCAGAGGCTAATCTGAATTGTTTTGAAAAACTTTTCCAGTGAAGGAAGGTAAAGAAGAAAAAGTCTGGGTGTGCTCTATATTTTGCAAAACAAAAAGAAAAATAATTTAAAAAAAAAAAAAAGGAGGAACCAAATCATTTAAGACTCTGCAAATTGTTTGATAAAAACAAAAACAAAAAACAAACACAATACCCCCCCCCCCAAACAACTTAGATATCATTTTTACATATCACGGTTGGAATTCTAAAAGTAAGGCTGTCAGCTGTTAATAACGAATTCTATCAAAAACAGTTGTCAGACATTTCTAAAGTAGTTCAAAATATCTAAAATGATATCTTTCTCTGAAATTCAGTGCAGAATTAAAGAAAGTTAATAAAATAAAAAGGTATATGTTAAAAGAGAAAAAATTTTAGCACCTGAAATAATTTACGGTATAGAATTTTCAAAAATTATCCTGTTTTTCTATAGTAATTCCTTTCTCCTTCTTTCCTTTCTTCCATGTTCTGAATTTTCATTTCCATATTCAATTGCAAGCACACCTGAAATACAACTATATATTAAATATGTGAATTAGAGAAAGTACTCATCTAATATGTTCAGTAAATGCATAAGCCTGGTACAGGTAACCAATATTTTTCATGTCTATTCTACCATGATTATTGATCAGTGAAGCATGGGAATTATATAAATCATATTTCTGCTGTTACAGGTATTGGTAGAGAATTTTAAAAAGAACTGAAGGAATGAAGTACATGCAAGCCATAGCAAATGCAATACAGTGATATCTTACAAAGTAAATGTGGGAAGGTGGATTTCAGAACTTGGGTTATTTAATTTTTTTTTTTATTTTTTTTATAAGAACCTAAAATAAGGTCCTTTAACTGCAGGAAGCCAGGCTTTGATTTAACATGCAACATGAGTCTAGACAACGCTGATTTGTACATATATTTAGAGAACAGTCGCTTCTTTAAATATCTCTTGGATGGGAACTCATCTGAATCCCGTTACCTTCACTGATATGCCTCTGACTGAATAAGCCTCAACATGACCTTGCAAATTTAATTCTTCAGTAGAATAATGATGAGAAATTAAATCATCCATTTTGCTTTGACTTTTCTGCATTCTTCATCCTAAAACTACTGCTTGGCATTCACCACCTCTTTCCTCCCCTCCCAACACTTTCTGTTTAGTTTTAAAACACAGTAATACACAGAGAACTATTGCGGTTTTCCCAGATGGAGGCTACTACAAGTGCCCATCAGTATCCTGACACCACTGTGCTCTTTACATAATCATTTTTCCTTACCCATCATTGACCTGACCATGTCTTTTTGCAGTTACTTATTAACTGTGAAGTCTTTGCTGATAGCATGCTGTTCATGAAATAGGTTTCTCAACCTTAAATATACGATGGAAATACCCTTTGTTTACTTTACGCTAGTCATACCAATGAACACAACTCATATTTGCATCTTAATTTCTATGCAGATGCAAAGTATAGTCAGCCTCTAGCAATGTACACTAAGAATAGGACCACTGATTATGCACAATTATACCACTGTTAATGACCATAACCAGGAAATGGGTGAACCTGTTTTATTTTCTATAGATGGTTTTGTTCTTACCTTCTCTTTTCTGTTGAAAACCTACATGAAATGCAGTTTAGATCCAAATCACTACAAAAGGGATCCAAACTGTTATGTAAGTAATTATTCCATCTCATGACAATATATCTTTTCCTGAATAAATAAGTTATCACTTAATGAAATAAATGGAGTTTAATGTATTTCCAAAAGTTTACTGTGGGGCCTGATGCACATTCATTTAAATTGTCATGCTCTGGAAAAAATTATGGTCTTGGTAACTTGAACAAAAACTTAGTCTTTCAAAAATTGTGCCATCATCTGCTTAGAGATCCAAAAAGAATTGAGAATGGGATTTTCCAAAACATTTGGGGAAGTATATAACATTTTCTGTATTCAAAAATCTGTCCTTGGGAGTAATCTGTACTCATTTACATTTGGTTTTTACTTAGTAGAGACTGGAAACCTTAGCTCAGAATGACAACCATTATCCTTGAGTTGATAAAGTGATATCTCAAAAAAAAAAAAAAAAAAAAAGTTCTGGAAAAAAAGCTCAAAACTCTTGCTTGTTTCTGCAGTCTTTGCTGGTGGTTTGCTGTCATGAACACCAAGGCTACTCAGATTTGTACTATTTGTAGTCAGAACAAGCAGGTAACTAAACCGTGGAGCTATAGCTCCTCTGACAGGTCCTGGCAGCCTCATAAAACTTTTGTTGGAAATCTCCACCTACACAAGTCACTGCAACTGATTCCCACTCATAGTGCTTTATCCTGCCACCATTCTTTGACTCCTGGCATTGATTTCTGGTCTTCCCAGGCTTTATTTCTTACAGGGCAGCTTTTTAACATTCTCTTCATTGTCATGAATATTGAAGCATTGCCCAGTTTCTTGTTTTACAAAGAACAGTGGTGTCCTAATTGTGAGCCATGCAGTTGCATTTCCTCAGACAAACATGTAGGATGTGTAGAAGAGGGACAGCAAAGTGCTCAGATCAGAGCAGTGCCATAGTGCACGCCCAAAGGAGGAGACACGAGCATGTTATAGCAGGACATGCTGAAAGCTAAACATGTTCTAACCATGACAGAGCATTAGGAAAAGCCGGAGTGGTGAGAGAAAACAGTCATTATCTCCTGATGCTGCTTTCCTGATTTTCATCCATCTCCAGTGCCAAAGACCTCAAATCTCTTAGCTGTGAACTGTCACACTAAAAGAGTGTTTTCTTAGTCGTTCATTGGTCTGCCTCTCACTGTTCTTTCCCTCTCAAATTATGATTAGTATCTGCTTTTGGCATCTATTCCACTTAGTTAAAATAAAGTCTGTAATAAATTTAAGTGCATAGTACTTTCATTCCTAAGAAAGGATTTACACTGAATGAAAAATAAAATATTTTAGGTACTTTTTTCCATATTTCACCAAAAAAGAAAGGCATTTTTATGTGCATGTTTCATCCCTGAA